>NC_077246.1:66219920-66542420 GCF_947179165.1 Solanum dulcamara | reverse complement strand
TAATAATTCTTTTCTTTAAAATATCTATTCAACGTATGTAATATAAAAAATAATTATAAAAAATAAAAATATGGACTCTTCGTTTATATGTAGTATATATTTAGCCAAAATATATTGAGTGGACATGGAATGACTAGCATAGATCACCTATATTTGTATGTGTGGTCCGTGACAGCATTCCCACATTTATTATCACTTTTAATACTAATTAATTTTCTATCATTTTACATTTCGTACTTCGCTATATATAATATTATTTAATATATACTCACAAATTACACCATTATATTATATTAAGCCTATAACATTTCTGTGAGTTGTGAACTTTGATTTATTTACGTATTACATTAAATAATCATTTTTGTCAAATATGTTTGAGAAGTGATCTTTCAAAATAATGTATTGAGTCGTCTACTGATTAGTTAATAGGATTTCAATGATAACATTAAATGATTCTTTTTTAAAATACTTATCACTTTTTTCTCTCCGTATATTTTTATTTGTATATTTTAAACTTTACATATTTTCTTAAAAAATGTAACTCGTAAAGTTGGTGTCACGTGACCAGGAGTTCGCGGATTTAAGCTTTGGAAACAATCCTTGGCAGAAATGAAAGATAAAGTTGCGTACAATAGATCTTTGTGGTCAGACCCTTCCTCGAATCATGCGCATAACGGGAGCTTTAGTACACTAGGCTGCCCTTTATTTTAAACTTTACCTATTTTCTTATAAAAACTAATATATAAATATTTTATCATAATATTTATATTAATTGATGTAAGTTTAAGTTTTCGGGAGCAATAATGATATGATGATTCCTAGGAAGATGCTTTCGGAGAAGCCACGTGCACAGGGCGGACATAATACGATATGATATTATATTAAATATTTTGGCAGTAATAATTTTAATTTTTAAAAATATAAAATTGTTACAATATAAAATTTATTTGGTACGATTGAGAAATTTTGAATTTAAATTTAATTTTTTTGTATAATAACTGGATAATTATAGTCTATTTGATTTTAATTTAATCTCTGCTTTTTTAAAAAAAACGCCTCCAATTTTTCATAATAACACCTATGTAAGAATATTCTAAAGAAAGTAGAAATAATTTTCTTCATTAATCGACTACACAAAAAAAAAATCAAAATTGAAAGTTTTATTTTAATAGTTTTTATATAGTAAATTGATAATCATAATTTATTTAACTAATATAACTATTATAACTATATTAACTAATTAATTAATATATATATTTTTATTTCCCATAATTCTCCCATTTAAATATTATGCCACATGATTCACGGGCATTGTTTGTCCATCACAATCATTGATTTGCATTTTATTCTGGCATTAGTTGGAGTTGTAAATGAATTTAAAGAGTTCATTTAATTGTTTCAAACTTGATTATGGAAAAATAATAGAACAATTGTAACACCCTCTAAAAACGTTGTATGTGGTTTTTCAATTCTCGACGAAAATGATATTGCTTCTGTATTTTGGGCATAACTTTTCATAGAATAGTTCAAATTAGGAGATTCAAATTTTTGAATAACCCCAACGGCATTAACTACAACTTTTATGAGACCATATCTTAAGATTCGTAGGATACATAGGTCAAATAAATTAATTTTTGCAAGACATGGTGCTGTGATGACATGGAGTATTTGTAGAAGAAAAATCATATCTCATGGCAAGATGCTCCAAATCGGTTGATTCTTAAACGACACGAAAGTATACTTCTAGATATACAAATCATATGAAGACACCAAATCCTAATTAGGAAGTTATCTTGTTCAAACGCAACTCCGAAAAAGAGTATTCCTTTAAAAGAAAGTTTATCTCACCAACCATGGAAAGATCTAGATCCATCTGACATCACCCGTGACATCGGTAGTCCTCCATTTGACATCATCCAAGAGATCATCCTTTGTAATTATTTTTATTTATTGTTAGGTCCCTCCTCCACACATATAAATACTCACCTTATTTCCTCATTTTATTCATCAACTTTCTCAAGCAACTCTTCTCTATGTAAACTTTTTTACTCATTCTCAAATATATTTTTAGTTTTTAGTAGTGTAGAAATATTATTTCGGTGATTCTTATACTTCGGATAGTACACAAAACGCTTAGGCGAGGAGAAAAAGCTAGGGGTTCAAGAGTGGTCATTGAGTTCTTCAATTCATAGTAAATCTTCGAATTCCAAGTATGTAAGGCTATTCATAGCATTTGATTGAGTTCGTTCATGCGCCCAATATTTAAATGTAACACCCCTCAAAAAAAATTTCCTAAGATTCGTACCTTCCTTGTACACGTGTAGGGTCAATCGTATTTATTTCAAAGTATGTGCTTGAGTTAAGATGAGTCCCTGAGTAATTGAAGAGAGTTAGAGGTGACGTAGGGTCACAGAGGACCCCTAGGACCGAGTTAAGTCCAAAAAGGTTCGTCGTGGCTAAGTTAGGATGAGTTCGTGTATGGGGTCGACTTCTAATGACCCTATCTTTTGAAAGACGGCAATTTGGGGGGCCCACGACCCATCAAATTAAAGGTCATCGAGCATTCTTTCCAATGCCACCAAGAATGTAATTTTTGGAGTTCAGAGTCGAAAGATATGACGTTCCTAAGACGAACTAGCACAACAGAGATTTTCAGGCCTGGGTTGAAATTGCTCGAAAACTGGGCTTGGCACCGCAGTGGCGTGACACGCCACTATCGCACCAGGAACAACCCTTAGTAGTTTGGCCCCTGGTGCGGCGCGCCACTATGAGGTGTGCAGGGTTTTCAAGTCAATTTCTAGAACCCAGAAAGATTTGTCCTTGGAGGTGTGTTATTAATATGCTTTGTTGATGGAGGTCCTAAAATCTTCATGTTAGTATGAGTTGATGGAGGTGATTTGTTAATATGCTTTGTTGATTCCTTTAACCATGTGATTATGTTGAATAAGTCAATTTTCCTTAAATGTGTTATTTCACTCGAATTGTTGGTTTAAAACCTTAGAGTTGTGATGAGTCCTAAGGATGTGATAAGTGAGGAAGGAAATGGGTTGTTATGTTGCGAGATGTTATAAATGCTTATCTATGTAGACTTGATTGGGTTGATTGGAGGGTATAATTGATGAGTGGACAAGGTCTTAAATGAGACTTGCCATTATGACTTGATTGAGTTGAGATGAGAATAGAGTTGATGAGTTGGCAAGGTCCTAATGAAACTAGCCGTGAGGGATTGTTTGAGATTATTGGATGGAGTCTTATGAGCCTAGAGTCATGGGAGGAGTATCGAGCACCGAGGCAGGCGAGAGTATGGTCTGTACTCGAACCCAGTAACTACGCCGCCAATATAGGTAGGGATGGAACCGTTAAAGTCGGATGCTTCCCGTGGGATCGAACCGTTTAAGTCGGATGTTTCCCATTTTATTGTCCTGAAATGATAGGACTTGACTAATCGATGGAATCCATGATTAGGGAGGCGTTCATGCCCTGACAAGGTATGGACGGACGTGGCAACAACGTCTGATTGTTGTACTATCACTGGCTCATAAGTGATGGTTGTCGGATAAGAGAAACTCCCATTTAGGTTTTGATAGTACTCCGAGTCAGTTGAGTTGGGTGGCATGAGATTTGGTCAAGTCTAAATCATTCCTTGTTAGATTTAGGACCCTTGAGTGAGTTGTTATGTATATATATGAGTGAGATCCTGAGTTGATATTGATGTTTTCTTGATGTTTGTTTCATCCAGCCATTTTACATACTCGTACATTCCATGTACTGACGCCATTTAGCCTGCATCGTTTCATGATGAAGGGACAGGTACCAGAGATCATCAACCAGCGTTTCGTTGAAGATCCACATACACTCTCAGCTAGTTGGTGAGTCCTCCTAGTTTCTGGAGGATGTTGAGCTTTCTTGTATAGTTTTGTTGTCATTTCCTTTATTTTGGATTATTGGTAGCCATGAGCTTGTCATTGGCACCTTCTAGACTTTGATAGAGGCTTCAAAGACTAGAATGTGGAAAGGTTGGACTGTTATTTTGAGAAGTCGTATTATAATTGTTTTGTTGAGTTGAAAATATTTGGCCTTCGGCCCCCATATTATGAATAGTGTGTCTATGATTGAGTATTCCGTTGAGTGAATGTGATTGAATGATAATGTGACTGAATCAGGTGGTTAGCTTGAAGGCCAAAAATGGTTTTCGAGTGTCGGTCGCGCCTAGGGTACCCTCCTGGGGCGTGACAAACATAGTATCAGAGCACAGAGTTCAAGAGACCTAGGGAGTCTATGAAGCCATGTCTAGTAGAGTCTTGCTTATGGGTGTGTTGTGCACCACACTTATAATCAGGAGGCTATAAGACATTAGGAATTGTTTCACTTCTTTCATACTCTGAATTCGTGGATAGAGTTAAACTCTATAAAACCCTTTTCTAATTCGTGCGTTCATACGTTACAGATAATGCCTCCTAAACGTATGGCTAGCCAAAGAAATATTGATAACGCCGAGATGCCCCAATCGGAGGTACGCCCAGTAAGGGATAGAGGACGACCTGCGAGATATGCGGAGGCACCTCAAGTGCCTGCTACTCTGCCTGCACCCATATCAGAGGCAGAATTCCAAAGGACAATTGCAATGCTCACTCAGTTAGTGACTACCCAAAACGGTAATCAGAGTTTGCCCACTCTTATATCTAGTTCCCAAGAACCGTCTGCTGCCACTAAAATTAGAGACTTCCTTAGAATGAATCCGCCGACATTCACGGGTTCTAAGGTTGATGAAGATCCCCAAAATTTCATTGATGAGATGTGGAAAATTCTGAAAGCTATACATGCTACGGAGATTGAGGGGGTTGAGTTGGTGTCTTATCAACTCAAGAATGTGGCAAACATTTGGTATAACCAATGGGAATAAGGTAGAGGTGAGGATGATGAACCTGCTATGTGGGGTGAATTTGAAGGAGCTTTTCTTGACCATTTCTTTCCCCGCGAATTGAGGGAAGCGAAGGTGGAGTAGTTTGTAAATTTGAAACAAGAAGGAATAAAAGTTAAAGAGTATGGACTGAAGTTCATCCAATTGTCTAGGTATACTCCAGAAATGATTCCAGATATGAGGTCAAAGATGAGGAAGTTCGTCTCCGGATTAGGAAGGCACGTGAAGAAGAAGTGCAAAGCAGCATTGTTGATCTCGGATCTGGATATTTCGAGATTAATGGTGTATGCTCAACAGGTAAAAGATGAGAAAATAAAAGACAGAGAGGAGCATCTGAGCAAGAAGTCAAGATCAGCGGGCCATGAGAATGAACAGAGACAAAACAAGGGCAACATGTCCTTCTTCCAGGAGAGGCCTACCAACTATGCCTCGTCCACAGCAAGTGCACCTATGCCGCAGAACAGGTATGATCGACAGGGACAGAGTCGCCAGAGTTTCATACCCAGGGTTCTTAATCCCAGGCTAGTGTGAGTCAAGGTTCGAGAGGGAAGCCACCATGCGGCAAGTGCCGTAGGCTCCACTTGGGGGAGTGCAGAGCGGGAAGGGTTGGTTGTTATAAATGCGGCCAAATGGATCATTTTCAGAGAGAGTGTCCAATAGGGGGAAACAGAGCCCAGCATTCTACCACCGTACCACCAGCTAGAGGTAATCAGAGGGGCACTACTTCAGGCACCAGCGGAGGTACAAACCGTTTATATGCTATGGGTAGTCGCCAAGATCAAGAGAACTCTCCAAACGTCGTGATGGGTATGATTCGAGTCTCTTCTCTTGATTGCTATGTTTTGATGGATTCGGGTGCCACACTATATTTTGTGACTCCTTACGTGGCTAGTAAATTCAATAAAATTGTTGAACGTCTTCTTGAGCCTTTTCAGTGTAGCTACTCCTGTCGGTGATTATGTCTTAGCTGAGAGAGTCTATAGAGATTGCACTGTGTCAATTCATCATAAGGATACCTTGGCTGACTTGGTTGAGTTGGACATGGTTGATTTCGATGTGATCCTTGGCATGGACTGACTTTATGTCTGTTATGCCTCTATTGATTATAAGACTCGGATCGTTAAGTTCAAATGCCCGAACGAGGCTGTCATAGAGTGGAAGGGGAGTCCTGTTTTGCCTAAGGGTAAGTTTATTTCCTACCTTAGGGCCAGGAAGCTAATCTCAAAGGGGTGCATTTATCACCTTGTTCGAGTGAAAGATGACAATATTGAGCCCCTATCTATTGAGTCAGTCCCGATTGTTAATGAGTTTCCCGACGTCTTTTCCGAAGATCTGCCTGGAGTCCCTCCTAATAGGGAGATCGACTTTGGGATTGATGTTTTTCCTGATACTCAGCCTATCTCAATCCCTTCCTAAATAATGGCTCCAGCTGAGTTGAAGGAGTTGAAGGAGGAGTTGAAGGAGCAGTTGAAGGACTTGTTAGATAAGGGATTCATTAGGCCGAGTGTCTCACTATGGGGTGCTCCGGTCCTATTTGTGCGAAAGAAGGATGGGTCGCTTAGAATGTGTATTGACTACAGGCAGCTGAATAAGGTTACCATAAAGAACAAATACCCTTTCCCCAGAATAGATGACTTATTTGATCAACTTCAGGGTGCCACTTGCTTCTCAAAAATAGACCTGAGATCCGGCTACCACTAGTTGAAAGTAAGGGAGTGCGATATTCCAAAGATATTTTTTCGGACCCGCTATGGCCACTTTAAGTTCTTGGTGATGTCCTTTGGGTTGACTAATGCCCCCGCAGCTTTTATGGATCTCATGAACCGGGTATTTAAACCATATCTTGATATGTTTGTGATTGTATTCATAGATGATATTTTGGTTTACTCCAAAATTGAGGAGGAACATGCCCATCATCTTAGAGTCGTCTTGCAAACTTTGAGGGACCAGGTATTGTATGCAAAGTTCTCCAAATTTGAATTTTGGCTTGCATCAGTGGCCTTCCTAGGCCACATTGTATCTGGAGATGGTATTCAGGTTGACGCTCAGAAGATTGAAGCGGTGAAGAATTGGCCCAGACCCACATCCCCGACGGAGATAAGAAGCTTCTTGGGTTTGGCCAGCTATTATCGAAGGTTTGTAGAGGGATTTTCATCCATATCATCACCATTGACTAAGCTGACCCAAAAGAAGTCTAAGTTCCAATGGTCCGATGCTTGTGAGGAGAATTTCCAGATATTGAAGACCAAGCTAACCACTGCTCCTGTCTTGACTTTGCCCCATGGAACAAAGGGATTTGTGATCTATTGTGATGTATCTAGAGTTGGTTTGGGTTATGTGTTGATGCAGAGGGGGAAGGTAATAGTCTATGCTTTAAGACAACTTAAGATTCATGAGAGGAACTACCCAACTTGTGACCTTGAGCTGGCAGATGTGGTGTTTGCGCTTAAAATTTGGCGCCACTACTTGTATGGGGTGCATGTTGATGTATTCACCGATCACAAGAGCTTACAATATGTCTTTAGCCAGAAGGAACTCAACCTGAGACAATGGAGATGGCTTGAACTACTCAAAGACTATGATATGAGCATCATCTACCATGCAGGTAAAGCTAATGTTGTTGCTGATGCTCTTAGCAGGTTGTCTATGGGTAGCACTGCCCACGTGGAGGAAGAAAAGAGAGAATTGGCGAAGGAAGTACACAGACTAGCACGATTGGGAGTTCTTCTTGAAGAGAACAACGAAGGTGGAGTTACTATTCAGGATGGGTCTACCTCCTCACTTGTGGCAGAGGTAAAGGAGAAACAAGACCAAGATCCTGTCCTTCTCAAATTGAAGGGAGTTGTTCACAAACAAGGGGTAATGGTTTTTACCAAAGGGGGAGATGATGTGTTGAGGTACCAAAATAGGTTGTGTGTACCTGATGTCGATGATGTTCGAGAGAGGATTATGGCCGAAGCACATAGTTCCAGATACTCTATTCATCCGGGCTCCACAAAAATGTATCATGACTTAAGAGAAATCTATTGGTGGAGTGGGATGAAGAGGGATATTGCGGAATTTGTTTCCAAGTGCCCAAATTGCCAACAGGTGAAGGTTGAGCATCAAAGGCCATGCGGGTTAGATCAAAATATAGAAATTCCGAAATGGAAGTGGGAGATGATCAACATGGACTTTATTACAGGTCTACCGAGGTCCCGAAGGCAACATGATTCGATTTGGGTGATTGTGGATAGAATGACGAAATCAGCTCACTTCTTGGCAGTTAAGACTACGGACACCACAGAGGATTATGCAAAATTAAACATATAGGAGATCATCAGATGCGCCACTATTGCACCAGGAACAAGCCTCAGTAGTTTGGCCCCTAGCGCGGCGCGCCACTATGAGGTGTACAGGGTTTTCAAGCCAATTTCCAGAACCCAGAAAGATTTGGCCTTGGCGCTGTAAGGGCGCGACGCTCTACTATCGCGCCAAAAATGTGCCTCAGTAGTTTGGTCCTTGGCGCGACACGCCACTAACTGATGTACAGGTTTTTAGGTGAAATTGGTCTGGCACTGCAATGGCGCGACGCGCCACTATCGCGCCAGGAGCATTTTAGCCTATTTTCAAGACTTTTGAGAAGGGGAAATTTAGGAATTCACCCAAATTATATATGTATCATCCTTGGGCATTTTGGGATCATAGTTTGCAGCCCCACTCTCTCTCTAGAAAAACCCTAGAAACCTCTCTCTCTCTCTCTTCTTCTTCTTTTCTATTTCCAACAAGAATTCTTCCAAGAGCTTCAAGATTCGAGTCCTCCATTCAAGACCCAACAAGGTTTTCTTCAAGTCTTCACTAAGGTATGTAAGGCTACTCAAAACATGGGTTGAGTCCACCCATGTGCCCTACTCTTGCTTTGAGGTTAGATGTCCATGAAAATGGAGTTTCTTGATATGGTTTATGTTTGAATGAGTTTTCTTTCCTATTAATTTGATTCTATATGTGTTGATGTTGTTAAGCTAAGAAGGTCCTAAAATCTTCATATTAGTATGAGTTGATGGAGGTGATTTGTTAATATGCTTTGTTGATTCCTTTAACCATGTGATTATGTTGAATAAGTCAATTTTCCTTAAATGTGTTATTTCACTCGAATTGTTGGTTTAAAACCTTAGAGTTGTGATGAGTCCTAAAGATGTGATAAGTGAGGAGGGAAATGGGTTGTTATGTTGTGAGATATTATAAATGCTTATCTATGTAGACTTGATTGGGTTGATTGGAGGGTAGAATTGATGAGTGGACAAGGTCCTAAATGAGACTTGCCATTATGACTTGATTGAGTTGAGATGAGAATAGAGTTGATGAGTTGGCAAGGTCCTAATGAAACTAGCCGTGAGGGATTGTTTGAGATTATTGGATGGAGTCTTATGAGCCTAGAGTCATGGGAGGAGTATCGAGCACCGAGGCAGGCGAGAGTATGGTCTGTACTCGAACCCAGTAACTACGCCGCCAATATAGGTAGGGATGGAACCGTTAAAGTCGGATGCTTCCCGTGGGATCGAACCGTTTAAGTCGGATGTTTCCCATTTTATTGTCCTGAAATGATAGGACTTGACTAATCGATGGAATCCATGATTAGGGAGGCGTTCATGCCCTGACAAGGTATGGACGGACGTGGCAACAACGTCTGATTGTTGTACTATCACTGGCTCATAAGTGATGGTTGTCGGATAAGAGAAACTCCCATTTAGGTTTTGATAGTACTCCGAGTCAGTTGAGTTGGGTGGCATGAGATTTGGTCAAGTCTAAATCATTCCTTGTTAGATTTAGGACCCTTGAGTGAGTTGTTATGTATATATATGAGTGAGATCCTGAGTTGATATTGATGTTTTCTTGATGTTTGTTTCATCCGGCCATTTTACATACTCGTACATTCCATGTACTGACGCCATTTAGCCTGCATCGTTTCATGATGAAGGGACAGGTACTAGAGATCATCAACCGGCGCTCTATTGAAGATCCACATACACTCTCAGCTAGTTGGTGAGTCCTCCTAGTTTCCGGAGGATGTTGAGCTTTCTTGTATAGTTTTGTTGTCGTTTCCTTTATTTTGGATTATTGGTAGCCATGGGCTTGTCATTGGCACCTTCTAGAATTTGATAGAGGCTTCATAGATTAGAGTGTGGGAAGGTTGGACTGCTATTTTGAGAAGTCGTATTATAATTATTTTGTTGAGTTGAAAATGTTTGGCCTTTGGCCCCCATATTATGAATAGTGTGTCTATGATTGAGTATTCTGTTGAGTGAATGTGATTGAATGATAATGTGACTGAATCAGGTGGTTCGCTTGAAGGCTAGAAATGGTTTTCGAGTGCCAGTTGCGCCTAGGGTACCCTCCGGGGGCATGACATTAAATTCATCATAATTGAGTTATAATTGAGTTTTACCCTAATTCTTGAGTTCTAAATGAATTAATTCTTCTTCTATTGAGTTAGATATATTTATGCATTGAGATTATATTATTTTTATCTCTCATATTATTGGAATTATTGTCCGTGGCTACTTTCTTATGAACCCTAATTGATTTGATGTTCATGAATATTTTTTTATGAATGTTTTGAGTAAAGATGTTGTCTTTTAATATTCATTTACATAAAGAGTGATTTGAATTAATACTATATATGTATTTTATTAAGTTTTGAAAAAGCAAAAAAATTGAGGTTAAATGAATTTGATTCTTTGGGTTAAATGATGTTTTGAAGCATAATGATTTGAGGAAGAAGTAATGATGATGATGATGATGCATTGAGATGAGTTTGATATTTTAAATTAAAGTCTAATAAGACTAGATGATGAGGTTAATATGAGCACATGTTTTGGAGTAGAATTGAACACTGAGTTGGGTAAGAATTTAATTGAATCAAACCCCAGAACTACCACTACTAAAAAAACTGCCAAAAAATGACAGAACAAAAAGCGATGGATTGAGTCGCAAATAAAATGTGACGGAGAAAACGACGCTATCCGTCATTTTTATTTATTTTTTAAAAAAAATTAATAGGAGCGACAGACAGTGACGCCTAGGGCGTCGCTTATTTTGGCAGGTTTTTCCGCTAAAATTAAATATTATTTTTATATAAATATTTTATATATTTTATTAAAAATAATTATTTATAAATTAAATATTATGACTCCGTCCGTCGCTTTTATTTTTTTTTATAGTTTTTTTTAACGTAGCAACGGACTGGGTCGCTAAGTCCGTCACTACTGGTCAAAATTTTTGGTCAACATATTTAAAATAACGATGGATGGTGTCGCTTTGTCCGTCGCTTTTTGTTCAAAATGGCGGTCAAATATTTTTAAAAAAGCGATGGACTTAGAGACGCTATCCGTCGCTTTTTGTTAAATATGTTCAACACAGAACACATTTTTTTCAGTTCTCTCTCTCTCTCTAAACTCTCTCTTCTCTCTTCCTTCTCTCTACAAATCCGTCGCCGCACTGCCTCCCACCGTCGTCCCTCCACCCCCTTCATTGTCCTCCGTCAGTCAACCGCCGCCGCCGCCGTCTTATGGTCCTTTAGGAGTATTATTCATTTTTAAGAGGTTAGGGCCTAAACCTAAAACTAAATTTTAATTTTTTTATTTGTCATTTGTTAATTAGTCGATTACATTTAGTTTGTTGTAGTTCATTTGTATATTGAATTGTAAAATTAGTGAATGTAGTTATAGTTTTGATTTTAGGACTTAATTTAGATTTGGGTAGTTGAATTAGATTGTAAATGTTTTAGTAATTTGTGATGTTAGTTAGTTAATTAGGTGATTACATTTAGTTTGTTGTAGTTCATTTGTATATTGGATTTTGAAATTAGTGAATGTAGTTATAATTTTGATTGTAGGGCTTAAGTTAGATTTGAGCTGTTGAATTAGATTGTAATTTTTTTAGTAATTTGTGATGTTAGTTAGTTAATTAGTTTATGCCATTTAGTTTGTTGTAGTTTATTTGTATATTGGATTGTAAAATTAGTGAATGTTGTTATAGTTTTGATTTTAAGCTTTAAGTTAGATTTGAGTCTTTTGAATTAGATTGTAAATTGGATAGTAATTTGTGATTTAGTAGTTACTTAATTAGTTTATTCCATTTAGTTTGTTGTAGTTTATTTATATATTGGATATTAACTTAGAAAGTTTTGAAGTTTGAAACTTAAAGAAAAATATTGGAACTTAATTAGAGGCTTGAGTTTTAGGACTTTAGAACTTATAATTAGAATAATTTAGATACTTGAAATTTAGGATACTTAAATTTAGAAGTTGAACTTAATTAGAACTTTGAAGTTGAAATTTTTGTTTACTTTAGAAATCTTGTTGAGGTTAAACTTCCTTTTGAACTAATTAAGCTAATGTTGAACTTTAGAATAACTTAGATACATGAATATAGGAAATTTTGAAGTTTGAAACATAGAAAAATATTGGAAATTGGATACTTGAATTATATATAGGACTTTAATTTAGAACTTATAATTAGAATAACTTAGATACTAATTTTGAACTTTAGATTTGTATAATATTTGAAATCTTTAGACTTTAGAATTAATTAAGCTAAGTAGAGTTAGATATTTAAAGTCATGAAGTTGAAGTTTAGAACTTTTGAAGTTAAACTTAGAATTTTTTTAGGTTTGTATAAATTTTGAACTCTTTAAACTTTATAGCTAGTTTGAATAACTTAGATACTTGAGTTTTAGGATATTTTAATTTATAACTTCAACCTGAATGTCATGAGGTTTGAAACTTAATTTTTACTTGAATTAATTATAACTTGAATTAATTAGAAATTGAAATTAATTATAACTTGAATTAATTAGAACATGAAATTAATGATAACTTGAATTAATTAGAATATGAACTTAATTATAACTTGAATTAATTAGAACTTGAACTTAATTATTATATGAATTAATTAATTATAACTTGAATTAATTAGAATATGAACTTAAGTATAACTTGAAATTAATTAGAACTTGAATTAATTAGAACTTGAACTTAATTATAAATTGAATTAATTATTATATGAATTAATTAATTATAACTTGAATTAATTATAACTTGAATTAAGTAGAGCTTGAACTTTATTATTATATGAATTAATTAATTATAACTTGAATTAATGACAGTTGTAGTCCTGATGAATTGTAGTCTTTATGAACTAATTAAACTTGAATATATGTAATTTTGTACATGGATCATCGTTTGTAGATGTATAACATGCATTATGAAGTTGGTGGTGGTTTGGAATCTGAATTTATTGATGGTGTAAGAAGTATTATCGATCATGTCATGACACTTGATGTTTTTAAGTGAAATGGATTGGTTAGGTGTCCTTGTCGTGAATGTAGATGCTTGAAATTTTTTAATCCAGATATAGTTATGGTTCATTTGTATGGTAATAGATTTAAGCCTAGATATTTTGTATGGGTAGATCATAGAGAAATAAATAGATTGAATAATATATTTTATAATCTGCTGTCCGTGGATGAATATAATATGTTTACATCACATGGTCAAATTAGGGTTGAACGTGATAGGGTTCTACTTGATAGAGTTCAACATTATACATTTCAACATGATAGAGTTCATGAAATGGTTAATGATATGTTCGGGGTTTTAGGTGGGATGGAACCCGAACAATATTTTGATAAAACTCCTAATGAAGAAGCAAGACGTTTCTATCAACATTTAGAAGAGGCTAGTCGTCCACTATGTGAAGGGAGTCTGCATTCTGCTTTGTCAGTTGCAGATAGGTTAATGAATATTAAATCAAATTAGAATGTTCCTCATGCGGCTATGGACTCAATGGTTGATCTTTTGGGCGAACTGGTTAATCATGAGTTTAACATACCTAAGAACTTCTATCAGGCAAAAAGATTGGTTTCCAAGTTAGGATTGTCGTATGATAAAATTCATTATTGTGTTAATGACTGTATGTTGTTCTACAAGACTGATAGTGAATTAGAAAATTGTAAGTTTTGTGGACAAGCTCGTTATAAGAGGACTCCTGCTGGAAAGATGGTCCCAATTAAGGCGATGCATTATTTACCTCTTATTCCCAGATTAAAGAGGTTGTATGCATCGATGAGGTCTGCCCCACATATGAAATGGCACCGTGAATATAGAAGGCCATTGGGTGTCTTGTCACATCCATCTGACGGAGAAACATGGAAACATTTTGATAACATGTATCCTAATTTTGCTAGTGAACCAAGAAATGTACGATTGGGGTTGTGTGCAGATGGCTTCACACCATTCTCTAATGCTGCCTCACCTTATTTTTGCTCGCCTGTATTTCTTACCCCGTACAACCTTCCTCCTGAACTGTGCATGACAAGTCCGTACATCTTTCTAAGTTGTGTTATTCCAGGTCCTCGCAATCCTACAAGTTTGATTGATGTCTATCTACAACCATTGATAGATGAGCTTAAACAATAATGGTTTGAAGGAGTAGTGACTTACGATATATCAACTAAGCAGAATTTTGTTATGCGTGCTGTTTTAATGTGGACTATTAATGATTTTCCTGCATACAGAATGTTGTCTGGTGGGATAACTGTTGGCAAGCTTGCTTGTCCTCATTGCATGGAACATAGTAAGGCATTCACCTTAAAGCATGGCAGAAAAAATTCATGATTTGATTGTCATCGTCAGTTCTTACCAATGAACCATGAGTTTAGAAAGATAAAACATGCATTCAAAAATAATATAGTTGAAAATGACCCTCCACCTCCATCACTGACAGAACATCAAATTTGGGAGAGAGTTTCTTAATTGCCTAAAGTTACAGAAACTCCACCATCTAGACTTCCTGGATTTGGTGTTGAACATAATTGGATCAAACAGAGCATATTCTGGGAGTTGCCGTATTGGAAGGATAATCTCCTACGACATAATCTTGATGTGATACATATTGAAAAAAATTATTTGACAATTTGTTTAACACAGTGATGGATGTTAAGGGCAAGACAAAAGACAACACAAGAGCTAAAATGGACTTACAGGAATACTGTAGGAGAAAAGAATTGTGGTTGCAAGAATTACAAAACGGTAAAACTGTCAAGCCTAAAGGCAGTTATTCATTCACATTGATGAAGGTGATAAGGATCCGATATATCCATCGATTTCAATTTTTAATCATTTTGGTCGAGGATCTAAACAGCATGGAAGATGAAGCTTCACTAACATGGAAAGACAATCAGCTGTGACACATGTTCTGCTTAACTATCCAAAAATTCAGTCATATCTTAAGTAAGTGTGAAATTAAATTATCAAATTATATATTAATAAGTGATTACTAACTATCAAAATTGTACATATAACTATCAACACGTTCGTAAGCACATAGAGCAATGAAGCCATATATATGAGGTTTTCCAAATGGCTAAAGAATTATGTAGGTGTAAAAGCTTATATTGAATCAATATGTATAATATTTTCACCTTATAGTAAATTGTATTATTTTTAATCAATTTGTAGGTTTATGATGAATACTCAAGTGTCGAACATTCGCCATTTGTGAGAGAGATCGCACTCAGGCCTGCATCTTATTTTCATACAATGAATAAATATTGTGTGAATGGTTTTAAGTTTCAAACTGAAGAAGTTTTTATGCATAAGAAAACCAATAATAGTGGTGTGTGCATTCAAGGTGATGTCGATGGTAATGGCCAAATTGTAGAATATTATGGTGTCATTCAGGAGATTATTGAAGTAAGATATTCAGGTTGGCTTAAAAAAGATAGTATTGTTTCGGTGTAAGTGGTTTGACCCATCACACAAAGGTACAAGAATGGACCAACAACATAATATAATTGAAGTTAAGCACACTAGACAATACGGAAGTTATGATCTTTTCATCATTATCCAAAATGCTAAGCAAGTCTATTACGCTCCATATCCATTGCGTAAAGATAAGGCTGATTGATAGGTTGTTATTAAGACAAAGCTTGTGGGAAGAATTAAAATTGAGAATGTATTAGATGCGGCGTACCAAAATTATGTTGCACTTGTTCAACGACAAGTTGATGTTGAGTTGGAAACCACACTAAAACATCCTCAACACATAGTAGAAGAGGTTTCCGATGATGAACTTATAATGCCAAATGTTGAGGAAGAAGTAAACGAGGAATATAAATTATTTAAGGGGGATGAATGGATTGACAATGAATATGAAACATCTAAGGAGTACGAATAGAAAGATGACGAAAATAAAACAAGTGAGGAGGAATAGAGTGGTAGATTATCACTAGTATGTAAGTTATTTATTTCTCTAACCCTAAATTTAATCAACTATGTGGTTTTTATATATTGTATTGTTACTTTACATGCAGATGTCATCTAATGATGGTGATAGATTCCGGGATCATCTTGGTGTTAGCTATTCTGGTAGAAGTAAAAAGAAGTCTAGGAGACCTGTTGATCCTGACGATATCCTAGGACATATTTCTTTAGCGTCGGAGATGCAGCACCGCCGAGCTAGTCCTAATACACATATTCATGTTATCATCTTCTTCTACTCCATCTCCCAGATCTCAGTCTCCTCACATATCTAATTTGAAACTTAGAGATTCTAGTGTTTAGACTGACACTCCCACAACATCACCTACACCTTCTTCTACTGCTAGAACAGAGGCATTACATGATGTGTCTGGGTTAGCTCCTGGGTATAGGGACAGACTTGGGGCAGTCATGATTGAGCCTGATTGATCCTCATAATTTTAATGTTTTATTTATTTATTTATTTATTTATTTTTGCTATATTAGTAACTTATTGATGATATAATTACATATTTATTATGTGTCTTGCAGGTGACATCCTTCGAAGAATGCTGCTAGGGATCTTTAGGAGAGTGATAGGAGGCTATATACTGAGCCCTATCACTCTTAGCGGGAGATTTCAAACAGTATTCGCCAGGCAATGTTTAATGAATTCAAGGTATATATATTTTTAAATCTAGTTTTTTAAGTTACGTTTAATATTTTTACTATACTTTACTTAACTAATTATTTCACGTTATTCATTTTTTTAGACTTTATGTACCTGGGAGCCAAGGTACAATATGGTCATTGCGATCACTTTTGAAAGAAAAGCGAGCGCCAGACTGTCTAGCTGGCTAAAGAAAGCTAGGGATGATCGGGCACCTTCGAGTTGGATGCTGCCTCATATATTTAAAGAATTATGCCGGTATTGGGATACCGAAGAATTCAAGGCCTTGTCCGATCAAGGAAAAAAAGCAAGAGTCAGCCTAAAGGATGGCTCGTTGCACACCGGAGGTGAAAAGAGTGTTGGTATGATTCAGAGGGAGATTGTAATGTTTCTAAATTTTAAGTTTAAATTCATTTTCCCAAATAAATTATTTCACAAAATATTATTTCATTAATTATATTTTTATTTATAGGAAAAAGAATTGGGACGCACTCCCTATCGCTATGAAGTCTTTAAAAAGACTTATATGAAGAAAAAGACTAATGAGTCAGATCCAGATGAGTAGATGGAGGAAAGGGCCGAACAAGCCTATGTAAGTTATTTAAGATATATTATAATATATTTTGATTCTAAGTTTTTTTTTTTTTTTATATATATATATATATATATATATATATATAGAGAGAGAGAGAGAGAGAGAGATAGATAGATAGATAGATAGATAGAGAGAGAGAGAGTTTGATTATAACATTTATTTTCTAATATGCAGCAATATTATGAGCGGCACGTACGTGAGATTGGAGATTCGGTTCAGCTAACGCCTGAACAGTCCACTCAAATTTGGACAGAAAAAGTGGTTGGAGGCAGCCACAAGGGCCGAATATATGGAATGGGCTCTAGGAATAATGTACGACGACTCCAATCAGGTTTAGAAGGTATTGGATCGTCGAGTCAACCTGAGGCCATTGACGGGGTTCAGATAGCTGCAATGTCTCAGCAAATTGCAGAACTTACACGCACATTGACAGAATCAGAGAAAAGAAGTATCGATGATCAAAAAAATATGAATGAACAAGTTGAGCAAATTAAAGAACAAGTGCTCAACCTCGCCCGTCAGCCTCCGCCCAGTTATTCAAGAGCATCTACTCCGGATGATTCCGACGATAATGATGAATATAGCAAATAGTCCTTAGGGTTCCCTTTGTTAGTTTATGAATATTTTGAATTTTTTTTGTTAACTTTGAAGTACTTTAAATCGTTCTAAATTATAATTTTATTCATTTTAAGTGTTTAATTATGTTTGTTATTATGTATTTTGCGAATTTTGTTTGTTGTTATTTGTGTTTGAATGGGCTGAATTGAATACAATTGAATTAAATTTTGATTGCAGGTGGGCAGTAGAAACTGCAGGTTTTTGCTGTCAAAAGTGTTGAAGAAAAGCGACGGCAGAGTCCTTTAGTCCGTCGCTTTTCTGGTTTTTATTTTTTTATATTTTTCCAGAAAAGCGACGGACATGGTCCTTTAATCCGTCGCTTTTCTGGTTTTTTGTTTCTATATTTTTCCAGAAAAGCGACGGACTAAAAGACCTTGTCCATCGCTCTTCTGCAAAATTTTCAGATAAACAAAGCGATGGACGGAGACTAAATGTCTGTCGTTTTTTATTAAATAATTTCTTTTTTTAAAAAAAATAAAAAAGGGAGTCCGTCGTTTTTATATATATTTTTTAATTAAAAAAATAAGGAGCGACGCAGTCCATCGCGTTTTACGACCCTGTCTGTCGCTCCTTCAAAAGCGTCGAGCAAAAAAGCGCCGAAAGTGACTGTGTCGCTTTTCCTTCGAGTTTGACAAAAAAAAGTGACTCAGTCCATCACTTTTTTGCATCATTTTTTGACAGTTTTTTAGTAGTGTACGTAGCCAGCGTAGGATGGAGGCTTTGCCTCTTAAGGTCCAAAAAGAGGACTTTGATGATTGGATCCAACATAGTGATGTCCTTTACCTTGGCAAAATATTGGATGGATGTGGCAATGACATCGCTTCGTTGTATCATCACTAGCTCATAAATGATGGTTGTCGGTTAGAGAAACTCCCAACTGAGTAAGCATTGCTTCTTCTTCTTCTTATTATTTTTAAACTTGCATTACATATTGATGTCGAGATGATGTTGAGTTCTGAACCGAGTCTTCCTGAGAAGAGTTTCTTGATATTTGTCCTTACTTTCCTGCCATTTTACATACTCTACATTCCATGTACTAACGTCATTCGACCTGCATCGTTTTATGATGCAAATACATGTGTTAGAGATCCTCAACAGACGCATCATTGAAGATAATTACTTTCCAACTATTTGGTGAGTCCTTGTATTTAGAGGAACTCTTTATTCTTTTATTATTGTTGAGTATTATGTTTTTTTTGAGGTAGCCATGGACATGTCATTGGCACCTTCTGATAGTGTTAGAGGTTTCATAGACAGAGTTTGATGATGTAGTTGGAGTAGTTCTCCTTTAAACCTACTTCTTCCAAGGATTATTTCTTTCATTTGATGTTGACGATGACAAGCCTACATAAGTATTTTTATTTTCACTTAAGTCTTTCGCTGATGTACAAATGAGTGATGAGACCAAGTGATTCTCTCGGAGGTCAGAGATGGTTTCTGAGTGCCGGTCACACCTAGGGTACCCTCTCGGGGCATGACAAAAATTTGTCATACATCATATATTTATCTCTCGAAAATATCCTTTCTACCTCCACTAAATAGTAATAAGATCGATATATATTCTATTCTATTCAAACTTCATTTATGAGATTTTATTGAGTATGTTGTTGTGGTTGCCCTAAACCATACACCTTTGAACTTTCATGAGAATTTAATTGGTTACATCACTTACAAGCATTTGATAATTTTTATTACATCAATATGATCATACTGAATATTTGTAATTTAATTTTAAGTTCGTTCAGAATATACAAGAACAAATTTTCAAGTATCCACTCTCAATCGTATTTCTGATTGGATAAGAAAGGAAAATAAATCTTCATCTCAAATTTTCAATGTTTCTTCATTGTCTTTGTTTATATATGGTAGGTCCAATGTTAATTTCACATTACCTCCAAAATTAAAGGGAGTGCATGGTGGGATGATGTGACTGCAAATTAATTTAATCGATCTATCGAGTCATTGAGTTCGGATATCAAATTGTTATAAAAAAAAATTAATTAATTTTACTTTGATTTTCTAGTTGACCGCCTTTTTAGGTGGATGTTTTGGTAATCTTTTCTTATAAGTAATATGTAAGGGGGATTTTTTTTTTTTGTCCCAAACAGAACAATTGAATGGAAAAAAATTGCTTTTTTTTCCGGTTCCAAAATAATTTGAGCCAAAGACCTGGTTCGGCACGAAATTATAAAGATTTGAGGGCCGTTGATCAAATATCTAGGACAAATGATAGGCTAATGAGGACATGTCAAGAAGAATCGAAAGACTTTTAAGTAATTTTTATTTTTTTTAGTTTTGAAAAAGCGAAATGTTTCATAAGGCGCAATACTTATTGATATCATATATATACTTTTGGGCTTAATATGGACAAATTTTTAAACTTTGAAAATGGACCATAGTATTATGTATTTGAACTGTGACAAATATGATATATACATTGTTAAAATTTGAATTTTAAATTTTAGGATAACGATATTAGATATAATGTAACTTAAATTTTAATTTTTTTTATATTCAACGAATTTCTTAATATAAATATAAAATTTAAATTAAAGATATTAAGTCCGATCTAACAATATGTTAATTTCTAGCTCTGCCTCTGGTCCCAAGTGATGGTGTGACCAAACGGAGGTACCCTTCCCTACATATTAAATACTTCAGTATGGTTTAAGCATTTTTGTATCAGATCTGTATATTTATGGTTGACCTAACAACACCACATTTATAATAGTGGTGGATGCAGCTTACAATACCATATTTAGAGCCCGTTTGGATTAGCTTATAAGCTGTTTACAAGTTGTTTTCAGCTTTTTTGAGTGTTTGACTGGCTAACTTAAAGTCATTTTGTACTTAAAATAAGCCCCAAAAAATAATTGAGTTTGTTTGACTAAGCTTATCTAAAACAGTTTATAAGCTGAAAACACAATTTATAAGTCAAAAAAAATAAGTTGGGTTACCCCAGTCTTTTTTAGCTTAAAATAAACATTTTTCAGCTTATAAACAGCTTAAAAAAAGTTTATCCAACAGGCCGTTAGTTGAACTTGGTATTAAATAAATATGGTAAAATTATATTACTGCTATATATATACTTTTTAAAAAATATTATACTCCAAAGCCATGACTTTAAAAGTTCAATAAATTTATTAATGCTAATAAGAACATTAAAAATCAAAATTTTCAAATTTAAATATTCAATCTGTCTCTACTTTATATAGGCTTTGTTGGTTTAAAATCTTAATATTCTTTAGTTTGAGTTCAAACGAAGAGATATAACCTTTTGTTTCAGGTTGCAACCCAAATAAATTGTTCACGTAAACGACTATTTTTTAAATACAATTAAACAATAACGTAAAATAAAACGTAAAAGTTGAGCAAGCGAGCGACGATGGCACAAGACAAACATCTTCTCAACTTTTGTAAAAATAGAAAAAGTGCGTTTGTATTTAAACTCAAAATTTCCCTTTTTCTCCTCCAACGTGCATGTGATAAAGTTCTTTCGTAAAGAAATCTTTTAAATTTCACTTTCATTCAATAAAACCCCAACATTAATTATTCCATGAAATGAAACATATCTACTTGATGACATGATAATATTTTGAACAGGTTTTGATAATGATAAAAGCATGAAAAATACAAAAACCGTAAAATCCTTATTATATAAAATTCAAGACTCCTAAATAAGAAAAGACTATGTAGTAACACTCCTATAAGGAAAAGTAATTAGCCAGATCTATAAGAAGGAAAATCCATTTACAAGAGAAACAGCTTTTGCAATCAAAAAAACGAGAATATCTTAAAGCAAGAACATGTGACGACGCATAAGAAAACAAAACTACAGAAGAAAGAAAAATTAGAGTTAGTTTTTGTTTTTTTCTGAAGTTAATTTTGTGTTAAGTTCTACTTAGAATCATTGTTAAGTGATAATTGTTCTATGTTAGAAAGTGAGTTTGTGAGGTTTTGTAATAAGAAATTGGTTTGACTTCTTGGAGAATAGAGAAAACAGTTATAGTTAACAATTAGAGTTGAGGTATTAGAGTTAATCTCTTTAATTATTAAGTAATAATTTAAAATTGCTTTTTGAAATTTAGTTGAAAATTATTGAAATACTACAAGATATAGGTCGTGATTTTTTTGCATTATTATTTTAATTCTCAGTAGTGGTCTAAGTTTCTTCACTACTATATATTTATTTTTCCTCCAAAAGATAATATTATATATAGATAGCTTCGATGTTGAGATGTAAAGGAAGGTGTTAAAGGAGTTAGAAAATCAGTTAGAGATAAGGGTATTGTAGTCACTTTAGTTAGGTACATAGTTAGAACTAACTAACTAGTTTGTTAGTCAGTTAATGAAATGTAACTAACTATATATACATATAGTAACTATGTACTGAGCATCACAAGGGGCATTTTTCTCAAGTCACAGAGAAGCCCTAAATAAACTCTCTTCCTTCTCTCTAACTTCTCTCTACTTCATCTTCTTCATCTTCCTCTCTGCTTCATCTACAGCTCGTTTATGGCTGTTCAAGAGCTCAACTAAGCTCATGGTATCAGAGCGTTGGTCGCTGAAAGAGATAACACAACAGAGTCAAAGGCTCAAAGATCTGAGTCAAAGAATCGGTTAAAGTGTTAGCTGGTAGTTTGCAGATCGGAGCTCCTTCGAAGCTAAAACTGCAACAAGTACACTAACTTCCGCAACAAAGAGCTCAAAAGGTTGGAAAATGACAGGTGAAGCTACAAATTTAACTCAACGAGTGAGTATGCCGAGTTCAACAAGCTCAACAGGTAACAATGGACAAGGTATTGACTATAATCATCCCCTATTTCTTAGTCCCACAGATGTGAGTGGTATAAGCATCATCTCATTCCAGTTGCAAGGTATTGAAAACTACACCTTGTGGAATCGGTCAATCAAATTAGCATTGTTAGGTAGAAACAAATTAGGGCTTGTAGATGGAACATGCAGGAAAGAAATGTATGGTGAAGAATTGTGGGGCCAATGGGAAAGAGCAAATGCAATTGTGTTGTCATGGCTTATGAATTCAGTCTCAAAGAGTTTGTTGAGTGGAATTGCATTTGCATCGAATGCTTCGAGTGTGTGGACAGACCTGCAAGAGAGGTTCGATAGAGTTGATGGTTCGAGAACGTATAGCTTACACAAAGAAATAGCTACTCTACAACAAGGAACAACCTCTGTATCAGCATATTATACAAGGCTGAAAGCACTGTGGGATGAGTTTGAAGTGTTAGTGCCCTCACCTTGCTGCAATTGTGAGAAGTCCAGAGGTTTTGTAGCTCACATGAATAGACAAAAGCTATATCAATTTCTAATGGGACTGAATGACACATATCATCAAGCTAGGAGTCAAATCCTAATGATAGATCCTTTACCTACTATCAATCAAGCATATGCTATGATAGTAGGAGATGAGAGCCAAAAGGCTGTGGTTACAGGAATCAACAATTTGGGACTACATGCATCAACTTCTGAGTCAGTTGCTATGTACTCGAGAATTGGAAACAGTCCAGGTATGAGCAATAGGTTCAAGAAAAACACATCATTAATCTGTGATTTTTGTAAGTGTAGGGGGCACACCAAAGAATACTGCTACAAGGTGGTGGGATATCCTCCAGATTTCAAGTCAAAAAGAAAGACTCAGAGTGCAAACATAGTTCATGCAAACACCAATAGCCTTACAAGTCAATCTCAGCAGTCAGATCAGGCCAACTTCTCCTATGGCTTGAACACAAATGTGACTGATGAAGCTTTGTGGAGTAGGAATAGCACAGTACAGCATACTACAGACAAATCACCAAACACTAATCCTGACAAGGTAGCTGAGAGAGAGATCAAACAACTACTTCAGGGTTGTACATTTACAAAAGATCAATATGAACAAATCCTTATGATGATGAATCAACAGTCTGGTTCTAGAGTCAATGTACCTGATTGCAATAAGGCAAACAATGCAGGTAAGGCTCTATGTGTAACTGAAAATAGTGATGTGTGGATAGTGGATACAGGGGCAACAAACCATATGGTGTCTAAACTGCAGATGCTACTAAAGGACTCTGTCCTTCAACTTAGTACTCCTAAGGATGTGTGCTTGCCAAATGGTGATATCACTAGAGTAACTCATATTGGTTCTTGTAGTCTACCATCTAAAAGCTTGATTACTAATGTGTTCCATATTCCAGAATTCAAGTATAACTTAATGTCCGTCAGCAAAATAACCAAGGAGTTGGGCTGCTCTGTCTCCTTCTTCCCTGATTTCTGTGTTTTCCAGGAACTCTACACTGGGAAGGTGAAGGAAGTTGGTAGAGAAGAGGGAGGTCTGTATCTGCTGGGGAATCAATTTACTCAAAGTGCTGCAAGTAAAGCTAAGGAATCTGCATATTCTGTTGATGCTGGTCCTTTCACAGAGAAGGAATCAGATATAGAGCTATGGCATAAAAGGCTAGGCCATGTGTCTTCAGCTGTACTAGCCAAGATGTTCAATATGAATAAACTCAGTATGTGTAAGGTGTCTGAATGCTTAGTGTGTCCTTTTGCAAAACAAACTAGAGCTGTATTTCCTTCTAGTATCATCAAAAGCAATAGCTGCTTTGATTTGATACATGTTGATCTCTGGGGACCATATAATACACCTACATTTGATGGCAATAAGTATTTTCTTACAATAGTTGATGATTTTTCAAGAATGACTTGGATATTCTTACTTAAACACAAGTCAGATGTGTGTGTGTCTATTAAGTTGTTCTTGCAGTATACTAAGAATCAATTTGACAAGGTGGTCAAGGTCTTAAGGTCTGATAATGGTACTGAATTTGTGAATTCAGTATGTGATAATATGTTCAAAACACTAGGTATTATCCATCAAAGGTCTTGTCCTTACACTCCTCAACAAAATGGAGTTGCTGAGAGGAAACACAGACATCTACTAGAGGTAACCAGAGCCCTCAGGTTTCAAGCAAAAATCCCTATCAGATTTTGGGGTCATTGTGTCCTAGCAGCTGCTTACTTGATCAACAGACTGCCTAGCAGTGTGCTTCAGTTCCACTCTCCCTATGAAAGATTATATGGCAAGAAACCAAGGTTATCTCATCTGAAAACTATTGGGTGCCTAGCTCTAGCCAAGAATCTAACTGAACATGACAAACTCATGCCCAGATCAAAGTCAGCTGTGCACATGGGGTACTCTGAAGTGCAGAAAGGTTATATTTTGTTTGACTTGCACAATAACTCATTCTTTGTTAGCAGGGATGTTCAGTTTAGAGAAGCCATATTTCCATTTGCCAAGGCTGATGACTCAGCCACCCAGCAACTCTTTGTAGATAACTTACAAGGTCTAGATGAGACAGTTCCATTCATAATACCAGGTACTGCTACTTCTGAGCCTTCTGAAGAGGCTACATGTGGGCATCCAGATGCTGGTGAACAAGAGTGTGTATCTACACAAATACAGTCTATTGCAAGTGATACTACTGTGTCTGAGACACCTATTACTAGAAGATCTGCCATGTCCAAACATCCACCCATGTGGCTGAAGGATTTTGTCTCTCTGAATGCTCAACAGGATGTTCAATATCCTCTATCCAACTATGTAAGCTACTCTCATCTGTCACCTTCTCATCAGTGCTTTATTGCAGCTACAACTTCTGTGATTGAACCTACCAGCTATACTGAAGCAGTCAAAGACCCAAGATGGGTTGAAGCTATGCAGACAGAGATCAAGGCCTTAGAAAACAATAATACTTGGGAAGTCACTTCTTTACCTGCAGGGAAGAAACCTATTGGTTGCAGATGGATATACAAGGTGAAATACAAATCCACAGGTGAAATAGAGAGGTTCAAAGCCAGACTGGTAGCAAAAGGATACAGCCAACAAGAAGGGATTGATTACAAAGAAACTTTTTCCCCTGTTGTGAAGATGGTGACTGTCAGAGCTGTTTTAGCCATGGCAGCTTCCAAGAACTGGCACATTCACCAGATGGATGTCTTCAATGCTTTTCTTCATGGAGACCTAGAGGATGAAATATATATGCAGCTGCCTCAGGGATTTGTCAGTCAAGGGGAGAATGTATGCAGACTAACAAAGTCCCTTTATGGACTCAAACAAGCTCCAAGGCAGTGAAATCACAAACTTACTGAGGCTCTTATTTCTCTCAAGTTCAAACAAAGCCAATATGATTATTCCCTATTCATTAACAAGTCAGCAGAAGGTATTGTCATTGTACTGGTATATGTAGATGACATGCTAGTCACTGGGAGCAGCCTAAAGCTGATAGAGGAGACAAAGAAAGCTTTACAAAGTGCATTCAAGATGAAAGACTTAGGGGAGCTCAAATATTTTCTGGGAATTGAATTTGCAAGATCCACAGCAGGAATACTTAAGCATCAGAGGAAGTACACTCTGGATCTGATATCAGAAGTAGGAATGACTACAGTTAAGCCAACATCAACACCAATGGATGTTAACATCAAGCTCACATCAAAACTCTATGATGATCATGTGAACTCAAAGCAAGAAGAGCTACATGATCCTCTAATAGATCAGGCAGCCTATCAAAAACTCATAGGCAAACTATTGTATCTCAACATGACAAGACCAGATATAGCATTCAGCACTCAGACATTGAGTCAATTTCTGAACCAGCCAAAGAAGTCACATATGGAGGCAGCATTAAGAGTAGTCAAATATTTGAAAAAACAACCTGGACAAGGTATACTACTATCCAGTCAATCAGACAATCAAATTACAGCCTTCTGTGATGCAGACTGGGCAGCATGTGCACTCACCAGGAAATCAGTTACAGGATACTTGATCAAGATGGGAAAATCACTAATATCTTGGAAAGCCAAGAAACAAACTACAGTATCTAGAAGTTCAGCTGAAGCTGAATATAGAAGCATGGCATCTACTGTTTCAGAACTTGTGTGGCTGCTGGGAATGTTGAAGGAGGTTGAAGCTAATGTAAAGGTACCAGTGCAGGTCTACAGTGATAGCAAAGCTGCAATTCAAATTGCAGCCAATCCAGTTTATCATGAAAGAACAAAACATATAGAGATAGATTGTCATTTTATTAGAGAAAGACTTCAACAAGGCATGATCAAAGTTGATTACTTACCAACTCAAGAACAACCAGCTGATATACTGACAAAGGGATTGTCTAGAGGCCAACATGAGCACCTTCTATCCAAGCTAGGAGCCTTAAATATTTTTGCACCTCCTAGCTTGAAGGGGAGTGTTGAGATGTAAAGGAAGGTGTTAAAGGAGTTAGAAAATCAGTTAGAGATAAGGGTATTGTAGTCACTTTAGTTAGGTACATAGTTAGAACTAACTAACTAGTTTGTTAGTCAGTTAATGAAATGTAACTAACTATATATACATATAGTAACTATGTACTGAGCATCACAAGGGGCATTTTTCTCAAGTCACAGAGAAGCCCTAAATAAACTCTCTTCCTTCTCTCTAACTTCTCTCTAATTCATCTTCTTCATCTTCCTCTCTGCTTCATCTACAGCTCGTTTATGGCTGTTCAACAGCTCAACTAAGCTCATCCGACATATCATGATATGTGGCAACCACCCTAAATAAGGAGAAAATGACACTTCAATATATTACTACAATTGTTTTTTGACTATACAGTGAGTGTTTTTTTTTTGGCATAAAATAAAACGATAATGGAGGCAATTAATTGGAGAAATCATTTTCAACTTTCTTTAATGGAAGTAGGATGTTGCTGAAATAATTTTTATTTTTATACTTAAGATTAGGATGGATCAGGAAAATATTAAATATTACTGAATTGGCAGACATTATTAACTATTGATGACGAGTGATGCACGAGCCCAACAATGACGATTATCAAATACTAGCTCTTTTGACATTTTCTTGGCATTTAATGATTTATTGGAGATATAATTAGTACAATTTCTTTCAGCATAGCACCGAACATATTCAATGCGGTTTACATAATTATTTAATAAATAGTGGTTAAGGATTTCTGAAGTTCTTGCATTCTAAATTATTTTAGTTTTTTGATGACTTTCATATTTAAATTATTGAGAGTGTGAGATTTTATTAGTTGAACAATTATTTAATGGTTAGTGAAATATACCTCGATTAATTTCTAATAATGTGTGTACTACATTTTTTCTTTTATTTAAAATTTTATCACGTAAAGAAATAATTTCATCATGACAAAACTAAATAAATAAATATTAGATTAAACATTAAGGTTAAAACAGTGGCATAGATATCTCTGGCTGGAAAAGGTAGAGTTTAGAGTTTTAAAAAAATTAATTAAAGAATATATAAAAATAATTAATGTACCAGAGCCATTATATATGCATGAGCAAACATTTTATGGATATACACGCCTAGAAGCATTTGTAGATAAATATTTTGGTCTAGTTATCGTCTAAGTGTGTTTTGCTAACTATTGAGTGATAGTTCAGATATTAAACTCATACTCTCAATAGTTCAAATGTGAAACTCAATAAACTAGGATAGTTTAGATGTGTTTTTGACCTTTAGCTCATTCTTAAAAATAAAATTAAAAAAAAATTATTTTAAACTCCCAAAATAATAAATATTTTGAGATAATTTTTTTAATAAAAATGACAAGTACTTTGAGATGGTGAAGTACTTAAGAATCCTACTTTCATATTTCAATCAAATAAGACCATAGTGATTTACGTCTTTCTTGTTTTGCGGGATTTATTGATAAAAAATATTGTTGATTGATATATTAATTGAGCATTTAAAGGAATATCCAGACAGATTTGAGATATCAACATATAATAATATGTGAAAATATTGAGAATCATATTGATAGAGGAAGAAGTAAAGTATTGTTTCATCTTGGGGTCCGATGGTAAGATATTCTATCATTTTTAACTTAAGTTCTTAGAATTAAATATTAAGAACAATTTTTTCTTTAATAGGAAACACTTAAATTTCAAAGTGAAATTTTTTGGCGTAAATTTGCATTAATTAAGCCTTAAAATAGATATTAAATATCAAATAAAAAACAAAAATAAAAAAAACCAAGATATGAAAAAATCTTTGATAAAGAACATATTATTATAAATAGACCTCTAAATATAATTGGGCTTCAATACAGATACTGATCATCGGACGGAAACTAATTTTTAAAAAAGGAAAAGATCTTAAATCAAAGGCGAATCATGCGAAATCAAAGAGTGGACTTCCGGAGAAACCATTTTTAGATCAAACTTTATGCACAAGAACAAATGCTGATTTAGGAATATATTCTTAAATTTTTCTTTGATAGGGTGGAAAAATAATAATATATATATATATATATATATTTGATTGGTCAAAATTTATCTCTCTTTTTTTTTTACGAAAATATTTCTTAAAAATGAAAAAAATGACTTTTCTAGTGAAAGTAGCAAAAATAAGTTTACAAGTGATATTCAATCTAGATTGTGTCCACCCCATCCTCCGCTCATATTCATCTCACCCTCATAACATCCATCCCCACACCTCTATCTTCCATAATGTTTGTCTAGATTATTTATAAATAATTTTAAAATAATATTTTTTTATTTATATATCAAACATAAAAAAAACAAAGAGTAAGAAATTCATTTATTTTCTTCATACAAATTTTCCGTCTTCCGTAAAGATTGGAAATTTCCAACGGCTAGGAAAGCTGAATATGGAAAGAACTTGAGGAAACCAAAGATGAACAACAAAATTATGGCTGAAGTTTCAATTTGAAGATTGTTTGATTGATGCTACAAAAAGAATAAATATTCTTAATCAAGGGTGTGTTCGACATGGAGTATTTTTTTAGAAAATATTTTTAAATTTTTTAATGTTTGATTGATTCAAAAGTTTTAAAAATATATTATTTCAAAGAAACTAAAATTTAAAAAATTAAGAATTTTTTTTCTACCCTCCCTTCTCACCCTATTATCTCCTCTAAATTTTTTTTTTAATTACATACAAATATTCTTAAAATAAAATTTTAATTTAATTTATTTTCAAATTTGAAAAGTTATTATTCTTTTTAAACACACTAAAAAACAAATATTATCATATAAACTTAATTGAAAGATATCTTTTGAAGCTAAAGGCGGAAATCCACTTCTTCTGTTAACTAGCATGTATGTATATATATGTAAGGTGCAAATTTTTTATTTGACGTTTGATATTTATTTTGGGATCTAATTACTTCATTCGCGTTGAATAGTTTCAACTTGAGAGATGAAGTGTTACTAGAGACGACTTCATTCTCACAATTCGAACCTTTAACTAATAAAGTAATAAAATAAAATTAATCATTCCACTACAACATTTAAGGACCTGTTTGGCAGGCAGTATTAAAACAAATACTCCTTGTAAAATTTAGTCCAGAAAATACATTGTTTAATTACTTTATTTAACTTAATTTATGAATTAGTTATGCATCATATGTGGTCTTATTTTATCCCTAGAAAATAAAGGGTTAATTAATTCAAGGTTTAACAATTCTTGGATAAGACCCCTAAATGATTAAACTATCCCTCAATTCCAAAATATATATATATATATATATATATATATATTGTAATTTGATGTCTCTTTTATTTTTATCGGAATGGTTGTAAATGTTCTTTTTAATTCTCCAAATCCATGCAATATAATTTGATGATTTTACAAATTAATATTTTTTTCCATGTTTGGTTTGCTATATTGGGTTGGTTTTTCTGTTTTTTTTTTTAAAAAAATGTAGTTTGTCGATTGATTACTTGAACTATTTGTTTTCTTTTTTGAATAAGCTTCAAGTATTTGAACATTAAATCTATGTTAAGTTTAAGGTACATTTGACCAACAAAAAATAGAAATACACTTTGCTATCAAGAATCTCTGTAGTGGCAGATCACACCTCAAAATTAATAATATTTTTAAATTATATTTTAGTATTTAACTTGACTAGTTAAATGAAATAGAAAATCATACAAAATTCAAGGGTATAATTGTAAAGAAGATTCCTGTAGAGTTTTAAATCAAATACAAAATTAAGTGAAAAGCAATGAACCAAACACTTGATTAAAACTAGTTTCTACATTATTAATGTATGCGTTACTAATTGATGCGTTATATTTTTGTGTTAGCAACTAATTAGAAACGCAAGAACTAGTTCCATATGATATCTGTTGGTTAATCTAAGAATTGAGATAAACTTTAAAAAAATCATGGAAATTAGATACGACCACAACTAACTTCTATTCTTCACAAGAATCCCAAATCAATTCATGCACCAGGAACAATGAAAAATTATGGGCTCAGTGTCTGAAAATGGGTGTTGCTTTCTGGGCTGGGCTCAGCCCAAGTATTATCATTTATTCTTGGGGAACTTTCGCATATAGTTACTCAAAAATATTTTAATTATGTTGCATAGTTATACTTTGCTAATTACAATTCGTAGTTATAGTTATAGCAGCGTTTGTATAATTTGCGCAACATTTGGATACATTTGTATAATTCTATATACAATTCACAATTTTTGTATAACGCTTGTATATTTCACTATACAATTCATGCACAACGTTTATGTAATTCGCTATACAATTTGTAGTATTTGTATATTTCTCTATACAATTCGATTCGCGCACAACATTTGTATAAATTGCGCGAATTATACAAAACTCAACCGTATAATCGCTCGAATTATACAAAACTCAAACTATAATTACAGCTAGATGTTTTCTGTGAGCCATAATTAATTCAAACTATAACTATTTTAGCTAATTAACTAGTATATATTTGTTTATCCGCATAATTTTCCCTTTATTCTTCTGTTTAGCCCACTTGATTCTACCAAACTATTACTGCAAACTTGTAAGACTAACTGGGATCCTCTATTTGTAATGATCATGATCAACACGCTTGAATTCCTGCTGTTGAGGCGGATCACTACAATAAAAGAGATATTTAGTAGCAATAGATTTTTCTTTTAGTAATAATTGAGTTAATATTACTGTATCCAGAGTCGCCAAAGTCTTTAGAAGCATTTTTATAAGCTTGATACAGTATAAGCAGTTGATTTCTGATTATTTAGATGTATAGCTATCAGATAAGTAATTTAGATGTATAATTATCAGATAAGTAATTATATCTGGGAGGAAAATATATTTTTTTAGAAAAATGGGTCATTTGAAAGTTGAAATCATTTTACACCAAAACTATACTAAACTTTTTATTTGAATTATGACAAATTGTGCCAAAATGAGTTTGAGGATCTTAATCGGGGTGGAGTCCATTCCCAGTTTGACTTGCCTAGCTAGTGCTTCCTAGCTATGGAAGATGCATTTTCTCTGACCGTTGCAGGGCATTGCAGCTGAATTAATCCCCCATGTGTCGGGACTTGAACCATGGTGGTGCTTTTCTACAGCTTCTTCTACATAGGCTCCTCTACTTCTGGAATTGAAAAAGGAAGCTTTTCCAAGCCCGAACAAGATCAAAAGAACTGATCACTTTCTACAATAAGTGTGCTCTGCGCTCTCTTTAATAAAGGCAATGAACGAATATTTGGTTCTCTTTGCATTTCCCTGGGTAGTAAAAATGTCATATCTTCCGACGGATCCAATAAATATATCAATTCATCTCTCCCTTTTTATGAAGGGGATTGGTGGAAGAATTCCATTGTCAAAGCAACTTCCTGGCAAAATGGCTACGGTTAAAAACCACCGATATGTGAAGATCTAAATTCGAATTGAAGACCAGGTTCCACACATATGAGACAGGAAGAAGGTATGGGAAGAGCAGTCCTTTAGGCAGCCGATTGCCCGTTTGCTTCCACTGACTTACGTCGTGAAAACCCATCAATGAAATAATGAAATGAAGAGAAGGGCTTTTCCCATCCTATGAGCCCTGCGAGCTCATGAGTCATCAATAGATTTGGCAACTTTCAGCTATACAAAGTTAGGTGATTTACCAGGTTGAACTTCTCTTTTTAATATGCAATTTAAAGTGAGAATTCAAGTTCTGCTTGTTCATTTTGGCTCTATAGGACTACCCTATGGTATGGGATGTTATCTCAAGGGAGGTTGAGGCACCCGTCCTACTCTCTTTGAAAGAAGGGGCGCTTTTGATTCTGTCGGTGCTTGAAAGAATTTATTCTGAGCAGATGTAAGAAGCGGAAAAACCATAAAAAACGATGATAGTTCGTGGAGGTTTCTACAGAAAGACCCCCCTTTACATCTAGGGCTCATCGAAGCCCTATTCTGTGTATATTCAGGAATAGGTCTATCAAATGGTCGATTGCGAAACCTATCAGGGTTCGCCAAAGAAGAATGATAATTGACAAAGTTTTCTCTAGCTTTTTCGCTTTAATAGCAGAAGAAAAGAAGACAAATCCATGCAGCTTTCGTGCCCAACCCAGCCTAAAGATCCTATCATCTTGTAGTTGGAGCTCTTATGCACTTCCAATCTACCTAGACTGGTAGTAGCAGCAAGCCTACTTCTTATTGCACTTGAAGGAGGAATATGACCAAAAAGAAGGAGAACTAAAGACGGGAAGAGAAGATAGTTAGTTTGTAAAGGCTGAACCAATCAAACCACGCGTCTTTCTTTTCGAAACTTACGAGATGCTATTTTTCCAAGGAGTCTGATTTTATCCCTTTTGCTGGATTGTTGGTCCGCAACGATTGACTGGCACCCGGCTTATCTTACAAAATCTTGCTCCAATCTGACGTAGCTAGCGAGCGATCCAATTTGCAAGATTCAACACCCTCCAGCTGTTGGCTCCATGCAGATTGCTGGAAGCATTTTTTAAGATTCGTAAATCTCTTAGTTAGGCCTCCATTCCATTTCAAATGGTTTTAGCTTGGAAGCAACCTGCTATCTATCGATTGGCGGCCGTTTCCTCTCAGAAAGATGCCCAATCAAGAAGGATGTGCCACCATGCCAAATGTTCTTGGATGGGTAGTTGAATAGGGGAATAAATTCTTTATTCTCCATTTTTTAAAGTAGCTGAACAATGGAATCTGTTGGCATTAGCACGAAGCAAAGGCATAGAGGCTAGCTAAACAGCAAAAGCCAACCATCAAAATCAAAATCGGCACGCTTGTGTATATGAAGATTTTTTTTATAATTGGGCTCCTTTAGTTGCGGCATGCTCCTCAGATTTTTCCCCTACCTTGGTGTTGACCCTAGGTTCGCTATCTTTCTTTCCATCTCGTATGGGGAGTAAGTTAAGCCATTCCAGTAAAAAGCATAGAGATAGATCACGTCTAAAAGCTGCCATCTGAATGGTTCGCTGCCTATTTAGTTACTTTTTTTGTTTTGATTCCAGAACAGAACTAGAGATCCTGGCCCCCTCCCTTGAAAGCTCATGGTGCTACTACTATCACCACTTTTTATCTTATTGCTAATTGGAAATCTGGATCCGGTAACCTCCTGAACATTATCCATTACGTTACCCTTCTTCAACAAGAATTGAGAAGAAGGAAATGAAGAACGGGAACAAAACAAAATAAGGCATTTCTAGCTCTAGTTTTGGATAAGCTTCTCCCAATTATGTCTGGTAATAGAATAGGGCGGCTTCTATCTCCTCTCCTGTTGATTTTCTTTATTTTATCACCTCGCTTCGTTGAGACCGAATCTCAATGACTGGAATGAATGGCTTTCTCCTATCTCATCATGAATCAACTATTAGGTTCGTGGGTTTGTGCGGCCTTCTCTTGTTCATCAACTCGAACCTCATTCTTCTGCAGTTGATGTTACATCAAATATAGGTGTGAGAGAATTTTATCGCTAAACCCTTTTCCTTACAGTCAAGTGGCTGAATGCCCCTCTCCAACTAAGAGAAGCCATCCTCCCCGCTGGCTGTTAATTCCAAGCTGTTGTAGCGCCTCAACCATGTAATTTCTTTTCAGATCCAATGGTGCTTGTGGATCTGTTGTGTATATGAATGTCCCCAGTTGTTCGGAGAGCACTTGTTGGATTAAATATTTTTTGGTTGCTAAATGTTACGGCCTAAATGCTAAACTATTGGCCCTACTTGTTTGGAACCAAGCTTTGAAAAGTCGCTAATTTGCTCATTTTGTGATAGGGCCTAGTCACCCCCTTCTTCCCGCCTTTGGCACTCAAAGCTATAGGGAGACGTGCTTCAGTCGCCCTAGCCCGGTCGCCCTACGTGACTGGCGCTTCAAAAGGAAAAACTCTCGGTCGTAGTTTGTGACCTATCTTCAGTAGGGGCCTTTAGTCTTTGATTAGAGTACGGGTCGCGAAATTGCGTAAAAAATAAATAATGAAATGGTTGTTTTATTGCTAATCCATCTCTTTCTTTCAATCGGATGCCATGTTTTTGTGGCAGGTACTAGTACATCGAAGCTCTTGTTGTTGCTGGAGGTACACATCCCTCTTCTCGATATGGAATGATATACGAGAAATAGCGATCGATCAGTGAGGTATTACGAACTCTTTCAAGGGTAAGCATACGTTGACGGTCCCTCTAGAGGGATATTCCTATAGGGGTAGGACTGGAAACACTGGAGAGTCGCCTTTTCCCAAGTGTGAACTGTAGACGACAGCGCTTGGGATGATTTTAGGTGCGGCCTATTCCCTTTGGCTATATAATCGTGCGGTCGACCTTAACAGACATCTCTTCCATTTTCGCAGATGAAAGATCCGGTGAATCAATTCAATTAGATGCTGCTTACCATACGAGTACAACTATTATTTGAACAAAGTGCAAATTTTTTTTAGGGAGGCAAGATAGGATCTTTCTTTTAGGATAGGACTACATACCCTAATTGAGACCCGGAGGGAGGATGGATCTACTCTAAAGTAGAGGTTTTGACCGCAACACCATATCTTGACCCTTTTCTCGAATTGGTAGGTTGGTCCACAGAATGAGAGTCGGCTTCCAACATTAAGTCCGTTGTCCTCAGTAGCTCAGTGGTAGAGCGGTCGGCTCTTAACCGATTGGTCGTAGGTTCAATCCTACTTGGAGAGATTTTTGAGTTATCACTTTTCTGACCTAGCGCTAGTCGAGATTCCCTAAGAGAAAGGGATCAAATCTGTAGTTGTAGTTTCTATACGCTAATCCAATCTCGCTTCCATTCATCATCCATTCTGAGGAAAGATTCTTGAATAACAGGTACCTACATCCAATCTTCCTTGAGAGCAAATTCCAGTCGCAAATGAAGAAAAGCTCAAAGTATTCGTTCCCAGTTGGATTCTCTAATTACTCTTTTTGTGTAATTGAATTGGATGGGCTTGCTTATTCAACTCGTTTGAGTAAACCCCGTCCATGCCCTTTGGTAGCACCCTTTAATTTTTCAAATATTTAAGTCTATCCAAATTATATTACTTTACTACCAGTGGCGGAATCAGGATTTTGTTAAAAAAAAGTTTAAAATCTGAAGAAGTAGATATACGAACTAATTGAAGGGGGTTCAAAATCTAATATATATACATAAAATATTATTTTAATCATATATAAATAATATAATTTTTTGACATAGAAGATTCGGATGAACCGTCTAACTACAAGGTGACTCCACCACTATTTACTACTATATTTACTACTACATAGAAGCGGCTTGAAGCAGACGCGTCGTGGTCGACATGTCTGCTTCAGCTAGGGGTAGTTTTGGTGTATACATTATTATTACTATGCTTGGACAAATTATACTTCACTATTTCAAAATTGTACTTTCTCATATTTTGACATAAAAGCCAGCTTGAATTTTCCTTTTTACCATTTGGTTCAGCCGAAAAGCAGACCTCATTCCAATGCATGTGAGGCTGTTCTTTTCCTTATTTTCACGTTTTAGTTTTTTTTTTATTGATTTTTATTTATTTTGTTTTTAACATATATGGACCTTACTTTTGAATTACAATTCCAATTCTCAACTTCTTCTGCCTCAATTTTGTTGATTTTATGTCAAATTATTTCTTATGAATGTAAATAATTGCATTTCTAATATCTTATTAATAAAATATATTAGAGCTGCAAATAGTGAATATTTGAAAGAAATAAATTTTTATTTTTAAAGTGAAAAATGATATTTGAAAATTAAAGTTCTATTTGATCATAACTATAAATTAGAGTTGTTTTTATATTTTGTGTGAGTCATTTTGTCACGCCCCAAGAGGGTACCCTAGGCGTGGCCGGCACTCAGAAACCATTTCTGACTTCTGAGAGAACCACTTGGTCTCATTTCTTATTTATTCATCAGCGGAAGACTTAAGAATACTAATGTGGGCTTGTCATAATCAAAGGAAAAATAGATAATTATTAGAAGAAGTAGTTTCTAAGGAGAACTACTCCGATTACATCATCAGACTCTCTCTATGAAGCCTCTAATACTCTTAGATGGTGCCAATGACATGTCCATGGCTACCTCAAAAGAAACATCACACTCAACAATAATAAAAGGATAAGGAGTTCCTTCGAATACAAGAAGGACTCACCAAATAGCTGAAAAGAAATGATCTTCAACGATGCGCTTGTTGAGGATCTCTAACACCTGTATCTGCATCATAAAACGATGCAGGTCGAATGACGTCAGTACGTGGAATGTACAAGTATGTAAAATGGCAGGAAAATAAGGACAGATATCAAGATACTCCTCTCAATAAAACTCAGCTCAGAACTCAACATCATCTCAACATGAATATGTAATGCAAGTTTAAAATATAATAATAAAAATAATAGTAATAAGCAATGCTTACTCAGTTGGGAGTTTCTCTAACCGACAATCATCACTTATGAGCTAGCGATGATACAACGAAGCGATGTCGTTGCCACATCCATCCAATACCTTGCCAGGGTAAAGGACATCACCATCTTGGATCCACTCATCAAAGTCCTCTTTTTGGGACTTAAGAGGCATAGCCTCCATCCTACGCTGGCTACGTAGTTCTGGGGTTTGAGTCAATTAAACTCTTACCCAACTCGGTGCTCAATACTACTCCCAAAATATGTGCTCATATTAAACTCATCATCTAGTCTCATTGGACTTTAATTTAAATCATCAAACTCATCTCATTACCTCTTCATCAATTATTATACTTTGAAAACATCATTTACATCTCATCAAAACATCTTGCTCAAAACATCATTTACTCAAAAAATCATTTAAACTCAATTCTTTTGCTCTTTCAAAACTCAATAAAATACATATATAGTATTAATTCATATCACTCTTTTTATCAATGAAAATATTAAAAAGCCAACATCTTTACTCAAAATATGTGTAAAAATATTCATGAACATTAAATCAATTAGGATTCATGGGAAAGTAGCCATGAACAATAATTCCAATAATATGAGAGATAACAATAATAATAATAATATTAATGCATAAATATATCAAACTCAATAGAAGAAGAATTATTTCATTTAGAATTCAAGATTTGGATAAAACTCAACTATAACTCAATTATAATAAATTTAAATATTGGGCGCATGGACGAACTCAATCCAATGCTATGAAAGTCTTACATACCTTAAATCCGAAGGTTTACTCCGGATTGGAACACTCTTGGATCCCTAGCCTTTTCTTCTCGCCGGAGCATTTTGTGTACTACCCGGAGTATAAGAATCACCGGAGTAGTATTTTTATACTACTAAAACTAAAACTATATTTGAGAAGAAGTATATAGAGAGAAGAAATGCTTAAGAAAGCTTGATGAATAAAATGAGGAAATAAGGTGGGTATTTATAGGTGGGAAAGAGGGACCTAACAATAAATAAAATAATTATAAAGAAAAATCTGAAAATTTAATGGAATATATTGATGTCATGGATGATGTTAAATGGAGGACAATTTATGTCATGCATGATGTCAAATGCATCTAGATGTTTCCATGGTAGGTAAGATGAGTTCTTTTTAACAGAATATTTGTTTTTGAAGCTGCGTTTGAATAAGATAAATTCCTTATTAGGATTTGGTGTCTTCATAAGAATTGTAGATATGGAAGTCTAGTTTCATATCGTTCAAGAATCAACCAATTTGGAGCAACCTATAGTGAGATATGAATTTTCTTCTATCAACACTCAATTCCGTCACAGCACTATATCTTGCAAAGATTAATTTTTTTGACCTACTTATACTCCGAATTTGAAGTTATGTTCTTCATGAAAGTTGTAGGTAAGGATGTTGTGATTACCCAGAAATTTGAATCACCTAATTTGGACCAACCTATGAAAAGTTATGCCTAAAATACAGAGGCTGTATTATTTTTGTCGAGAATTGAAATACCGACATACAACATTTTAGGGGTTGTTACACATTTAAAGTGAAAAAGGTGAAAATAACTTTTGAGTGTTTCTTCAGATTTCTGAAAATTATAGAAGAGGCTTGAAACACACAACTCATAGACGTGCCTGTTTGAGCTGCATGCTTCCAAATGGGTCCACCCAAATAAATTAATTTTTATTATTTTAATTTATTTATTTTATTTTCTTTTTTAATTTACTATATGTTTATTAATTATGTTAATAGTACTATAAATCTCTATAATTATCAATTTAATCCTTTTATTATATGTTTAAAAATTACTTAAAAAGTACTACAAAATCATAATAATTAAGAATATAAAATATTTCACTATCTAATAAGATACTACAAACAGACAACTCTTCAAATTTTCAAATACATTATACATTTGAAGACTACACTAAAATTTCTATACTCACAATAATTAACAACTTAAAATATTTTTAAAAACATATAAAAACTATGGTTGACTCTCTATCGGTGTTACATAAATAAGAACAGATGAATAACCATATATTATTTAAAAAATACGTAAAATATACTCTAAATCACAATAATTAACAACTAAAAATATTTACAAATCATAAAAGAAGTTGACAACTTAAAATATTTTAAAAAATAATTAAAAATTTTAATTGACTTTTTAAATTTCGTTTGTCTCACATAAATTAAGACATAAAAATAGTAGCATGGGCTTCTGTATCTAGTGAGTATACAAGATCATAAAATTGATTTGGTCCTTATCCAAGCAAAATCATAAAGGCTAGTTGAGTTGTCAATTCAAAGTAATAATAAGATATGGATCGGTTTTAAATCATACACAATTATTATTGGCAAAGGGTTTAGAAAAGTCCATGCAATTAAAAGTTCAAACGATTCAGAACGATACTCAAGTATTCCAAATAGTCATTGAGACAACGTCCAACAACTTTGAGCCTCTTCTATGTAAGGCCTACGGCAAGACACGATTTGAAAATCAGTTTTGGGTCTCCATCTACATTATGTCGGATTAGGACGTAGGCGGGCAGTGGTGAAATTTAAAAAATTGTAATTTATATACTTTATATAATTTTTTATATTATAGACTATATTTTTTGATGAAAGAAGTTCAATTGATCATTTTCACTTTATGTGAGTAGGCCACGGTAAATGAGCCTCATTTTTTTTAATAGGGTCAAAATATTAGATGGATCAAAAAATAAAACTTTTGTATTTAATTTATGTTGTTGTAAGAGGAAAAATATTAAGCCTGAAAATAATGCAACACATTGTCAACGAATTTAAGTTGTACGGAGAAATTGAATTTGGTCCCATACCTAACAATTAACATGATCTTGTTTTGTGATGAAGAGGAAGCAGATAGTCCACAATCTCAGACTCTTACCGGGTCGTTTGGATGGAAGCAAATTATTTTAAGATTGATTATTCTGAGATAAAATGGAATAATTTATTCTATTATATTATATGGTATAACTTATCACATTATTATAATATAAATAATAAAATAAGTTATCCAAGCTTGCCAATTAAATAAGACTTCAAAATTTTATTTCTAGGCTATTTTTTTATCCTACACCAAACGACTCCTTAAGGATATTTTTGTCCTTTTCTTCCCATACATGTTAATTACTTTCTTCGGTCATATTTACTTGTTCATGTTTAATGGGGAATATTTCTTAATAGATAGTAAAATAATCTTACAATATCACTCTTAATTATTAATAATCATCAAAGATGTTGAAAATAATACTTAATAATAAGGGTAATATATGTATAAAATGGTTAATTATCTTTTTGATTTTTATAAATTAAATAAGTAAAAATGAATATCTATTTTTAATATAATAAACATGTAAAAATGGACATATATAGGATAAAATCAGATAAGATCAAAGATTTTTTCGATAAAAAAATACACTATGATTAACTTAAAAGAATATAAGAAACGTTCCTTTAGAGATAAATTTAAAACGAATATATGACAAACCAATTAATACAGAGAGTATATAATATTTGGTCCTTATCTCTATGGGGTAACATCTCCCTATCCCTAACTAACTTATTCTTTATGAAGTTGGATCCAATGGGGATTAATTCCATGAGCTGGAATTGTGAAAGGAACAAGTGTCCTTGGACATGTGTCCATTTTGCAGGTCGGACACCTTTCTCTTGTGGTCCAATTGTGATTTTCTTATTGTTTGCCGGCCTCGAATAGACATTAGACATAAATATAATTTTTAACTTGACATCAATTAATATTAATATTCTTAAATTTTGGGTTTAAACAAATAGACAAAGTACGAGTGTGTTTGGAATGCAAGAAAATATTTTTCTTTTCCTAGAATTTCTTTTTTTTTTAAAAAAAATTAAGTTTGTTTCTAACATATTTTCTCATGCTTGAATGGTAGGTAAACATTATTTTCTAGTGTTTTGTTGGTTAATGAAAAATATTTTACACATAATATCTTTTATTGGCTAGAGAGTAGAAAATACTTTTTAGAAAAATAGTTTCTGACTCGAAAATCAATCTCGATAACCAATTTGAGACCCCATCCCAACACCCAAATCGAGATACAACCCCTACGATCGATCTAGGATCCGACCCCGACATCTAACCTGAGACCTGATCATGACTCCCAATCTGGGCCCGACTTCGATTTGAGACCCCGATCCCCATACCCGAATAGAAACATGACCCCGATGACCAATCTGAGATACAACCTCGAGATCGAACTCTGTATCTGACCCTAACTCCCTACTCTAGATTCAACATTCGAATTAAAATTTGACTACGATCATGACATCTGAACCTGGACACGACCCCAATGACCAATTCCGGATCCGACCTTGACATCTGACCCGCGAATTGATCTAGACTCCCAATTTGGGACTCGATATTTGAACTAGATTCGATCTAGATCCCGACACTTGATGATTGATTTGGGACCCGATCCCAATACTAGCCCGTATTTCACCACTTGAATCGAGACCCAGCTTCCAAACGAGGTCCCAACCCCGACACTAGACATAGCATACGACTTTCAAATTGAGACCCGATCCCAAAACATGTTTCGACCCTGACCCAAGTTCCGACTTTCAAAGCGGGATCAGACCTTGACTCCTGACTCGGGATCTGATTTTTGTATCGGGATTCAAATCAGATGATAGATTCAGAGCTCGAATTCGACTCTTGACCCAAAATAGACTCTGACACTCGACTCAAAACCCCACCTCGGCACCAGATCCCAAAACTTAATTCGAAATCCGACCTCGAATTCTGATTTGGGATTCAACACCTAAATTGGAATCCGACCCCGATTTGATCTGAGGATTGAGAGTAGGGTCTCGAATTGAGGTCGAGAGTCCGATCCCAAAGTGGGAATCAAGTTTCAGGTCCCGCATCTGGAATCAAGAGTTGGATCCAGGATTAGTACGAGGAATCAGTACTTGAGACTTGAGTTCGAGTGGAACATTGAAGTGTGAAGTTTGAAGAAAGAGTTTTGAAAAATGTTTTTCTTACTTTTTGGAGGTAAGTTATTTTCCTTAAATTTGAGAAAAATAAGTTGATTTGAAAAATATTTTCCAAAACATTTAAGCCAACCAAACATGAGAAAGTTGGAAAATATTTTTCAGAAAATGTTCCCTTCATACCAAACACACCTAAACTATCATAAATAACCAAAATCAACCAGGTCATCACATATCGTGTTCCTTGGCCTGGTTGTTTCTCCAAGTATCTCACATAATGTTGCCTCCATATGAATCTCTACAGGTTGTCGATATTGACTAAGAATTTGTACACTAAAGATATATCTGGCCTAATTATTTTTAGATACATAAGTTTACCTATGAGCCTTTGGTATAAACTTTCATCTGTTGTTGGATCAATGTCTTAGGATTGATCAATATAGATGCTCATCATATTCCTTTGTTGCATAAATATGCCTATGTCATTCACATCAACCAACACTATAAGTAATACCTTCTACAGTGTCCTTTGCGAAAGATCCAAACATAAGCTTCACAGTAGAATAATATTTCTTTTAAAAATAACTTTCCAATTTTTTAAGAAAAAAAATTCTGTTAAAAATAAGTAATGATAGTTCAGTAAGAGAGCTTTCACTTTTGCTGACGACAACTCAATTAATTCAATTTATAAACCAATCAAATGAACAAGATTAATTATAAATCATGCGCAACAATATTGTTGATATCTGATACGCCTAAATTACACTGTATGGAATATAAGCAATCGTTATTAAATATAGAATCTAACTAATAAAGTGAGAAATTATGTGATTAATGCATGGCCAACTTAAAGTCTATATAGAGCGGGGGGTGGGGTGGGGGGGGGTTGAAAGTGGGATAAATTTATTTGGATTTATAAAACTAATAACGTTTTGTCGAAAATGATTAATTCGATAAATTAATAGAAACTAGGGTTGTGCTTCCAAATAGGATGTAATGCAAGTAAATCTTCGTTTAGATATTCACATGTGCAAAGATGATGAATCGAAGATTTCTCTAAAAACATTCGACCCAATTGGCGAAATATCATCCTATATCATCCTAAGTCTTTTTGCCACTTGAATGTGTATTAATTAACCTCCATCATAGATTTTAGGTAGACTTTCCTTATAACAACTCGTCATTAGATGGGAGTTGAAACTCCCAAATCCCCGTTATTAACTCTTTTTCCTAATTTTGACTTTTTTTGTCAAGCAAGTCTAGAATAAAAGCAAATTTTAATGTTTGTTGTAACAATCTCTTTCTATCGTTATGGAAAAATCAATAGTTGAAAACTTTGTGTCACGTTCCAAAATCGAGTGTGATGACACTCGTCTTAACCCACAGAGACGAGTCATCCTAAAACCCAATAAGGAGTAAATGCGGAAGTAATAAGAAGATACAAGGCATAATGTAAGCAAAACGGGTAAATATACTAAATATCCCTAAGATTGATTGTCATGTGTACTAGCCGCTAATGTAATATATAAGATACGAAAAGAAATACAGTCTCAAATGTCTTTATCTCAAAAAAAACAGGACTAAAACAGAGAAAGAGTAGGAGGTGTCCGCCGAAAGAATGCAATTGCTATCTCAACAACTCCAGGTGATAGCCTCGGATATGGTAGGAATAGGAAGGAATCACACAGGTTCGGGCTTACAACCTATACAAGTGTAGAAGCAAGGAGTGAGTACCAAGCAACATGGTACTAAAGCAAGTAGACTACTAATGGTTATCAAAGCTAAATAGAACACAAGTATTCCTTTCATCCCAACCGAACCTCTTCAACTATAACCTGCACAAAAATCAACATAACCTAACAATTTATATATCATATAGCACTCAAGTCGATAATAACTCAACAACATCTCAGTCAAATCATATCAAGATCAAGTATATCAATCACACAAACACCAAGGGGTAAACACAGTCATAGATGACAAAAGATGTGCAATACAATACAATGAGATGTCATGTATAGTGATGCATGTTTGTCCTAATATACATATCCACTGACTAGTAGGCCAGAACCAATGGGGGACTCACATGGTCCAGGTATCCGCCGAAACCATTTTTCTTCAGTATAATCATTAATCCAGTCTCATCTCAATGTATCAGAACTAGTGCAAATAGGCAATGTTCACACGAATATTAGAATATCATGACTACAATAAGAACATGTATTTTATATCAAGATAACCACGTCATATTTCCACTAATGTATCAAAATCATCATCGCATCAATCACATCGATAAAAGTCATCAAGTTGCCTTTTTATTACCCTGTTTATCATTATTAAGATCAATCAAAGTGAGCAAGTACCCAAACCAATTCTCATTACTCCATAACACACATAACAAGAAACACATGATTCTTCAAGCTTTAACGAAGGTTTAGAAGTTTACTTGCCTCAACTCAATCACAAACTATCTCGAAACTTGGGTCTTCCCCTTCTATCGAGTGTCCAAATTAAAAAAATCTATTCAAATATGAATTTTCAATAAGAATACGAACACGATGATACCTAAATCATCAACTTTAGAAATCAGGCCAAAATCGATCCAAAAACTCAATTTCAAAAACAAAGGGGTATTTCTGAATTTTTTTTACATAAAAATGTTATCAATGTATTTGAAATCCATTAATAAAAATCATTTTGAAAACGAAATTAAAATCAGTTCATAATCCCAAAATTTGCAAAATTCCATGTTCTTGATGAAAACTCCCATTTTGGAATCAAAATCAAGGAATTAAAGGTCAACATCGTGATATAATCAATGAGTAACGAAGATTATGGATTAAAATTACTTACCCAACGAAGTTCCTTGAAAATTCTCTTTAAAATCGTCCATCCCAAGCTCTCAAGGTTCAAAAATGGTGAAAAATGGGAGAATCTTGACTTTTGAAAACATTTCACTGTTTAGTTGGTCCCTCCGCGAATGCGGTCCATTAACTCCACGGAGGCAATACACTAGAATCCTTCGTGAACGTGCCTCATGCTCCGCGAACGCAATGAAGGGAAAACAGATGCTCCGCGAACGCGGAGTAGGAACAACATGAGCTCCACAAATGGAGAGAAGGAAATCATAGGCACCAGAACAACAACTCACTTAGTATCAAAATCACTAAATGGACCCTCGGAATTCGTTTAGAACCCCGTGCACACTAACATTATATTCTATCCTACTAAATTTAATGTTTCGAATTTAGTAGAACCGTCGGAATCAAATTCGAGGTCTTCTTTACTCGAAATCTGAATAGTCGCAATTAAATTAAATTTAGGCTCAAAATTACAAAATTAAGCTCAAAAACTCTAAAACTTTCAACCTATGCTCTTTCTAGGCCTAAAATCATCCCACGAGTCTAATAAAATCGTTGAAAATCCATTTCAAGCATCGAATATTGAAAAAAAGTCAACACTTAGACTGAATTTTCTCAAACTTTTAACTTAAAACCTCAATTCCACAATACAACTCCAAAATTGAAATCGATAACTCTTTTAAATCAAATTCCAAATTTTGAAGCTAATAGAACTGACGAAATTCTATTTCAGAGCTCGTAACTTTAGTTGGTACCAAAAACCACTTTTGACTAAGTTAGACCTTTTGAAACTCACAACTTTCAAAAATCTTAACCTTTCAATAAAATTCCAAAACCAACTTAAAAATTGATCAAATATGACCCGGGGAAACTACCGAGAGAGGTAAAACAGTTATTTTATAAAATTTCTAAAAATGACCTTCAGGGTCCTTACATTTTGGCTAGAAAACGTTTTTGAGTAGTAACCTAAAAAATTTAGGTTAGGCCAGTCTCAGACAAAATCTGAGTAAGGTAAGGACTGTTTAAAATTAAATTCGGGTAAGTAGAACTCCTGATATCGAATTTGGCTTGAATAGGTTAGTTTAAAACATCAAGGTTCAAAGGTGTGTTGCGAAATGGGGAATTTTGGGGAGAACTCTGAGTTTCTATCCAATGCAACCATCTATAGAGGGTGTCCCGTTGTTACAGCGGGAAAATTAATTCCCGCTATAGTGGGTGGTCCTGCTATGGCGGAGCAGCTATAATAGACCCATAAAGCTATAGCAAAGTAGGTCGGGTTTTAGTGTAGAATAGTGCCACGATCTGAGACGGTACCCTAGGCGTGGCCAACACTCGTAGAACATTGCTGGCCCTAAGCGAATCACTTGGTCTGATCACACATTCAATCACTCAGCTGAAGTGTCACGCTTCGAGAGGGTACCCTAGGTGTGGCCGGCACTCAGAAACCATCTTTGGCCTCTGAGAGAACCACTTGGTCTTATCACTTAATCGTTCATCAGTGGAAGACTTAAAGTGAAAATAAGAATACTTAGGTGGGCTCGCAATCATCAACATCAAATGAAAGAAATAATCCTTAGAAGAAGTAGTTTCAAAGGAGAACTACTCCAATTACATCATCAAACTCTGTCTACGAAGTATCTATCAACTGTACAGAAGGTGATGACACAAGCCCATGCTATTTTAAAAGAACTACTCAAAATAACAAATGAAATAAAAATGATCATTCCAAAAGCAAGGAGGTCTCTCCACTATCAGAAATGAGATAAATCTTTAAAGAAGTGCTTGTTGATGATGTCTAGCACTTGTATCTGCGTCATAAAAAGATGCAATCCAAATAAAGTCTGCACATAGAATGTACGGGTATGTAAAATAGCTGGAAAGGAATACAATCGTCAATACTCAACCTCGTACAACTCAACTCAAAGGACTCACTCTGAAATGACTCAACTCAACAAGTATGCAAGTTTAAAAGTAATAAGCAATTCTTTGAAAATAGATTCAATGACATTCAGCTCAATCAAATCAAACTATTCATTTTAGGAGAGTTTGTCTAACCGACAACCATCACTTATGAGCTAGTGATGATACAACACTTTCCACCGTTGTTGCTGCAGTCGTCCAATACCTTGCCAGGTTAAGGAACGATCAACCTCATTAGATCCACAATCAATCAAGTCCTTCATTTTGGAACTTAGAGAGGCATAGCCTCTATCCTACACTGGCTACGTACGTAGCTTATGGGGTTCGAGGTATTTTTTACTCCTACCCATATCAGTTCTCAATATGACTCCCAAAAGACATCAAATCAATTCATTCAAATCATCTCATCTAGTCTCATTGGACTTTTATCAATCTCAATCTCATCTCAATCATCAACTATATGATTTAAAAAAACATATTTTCAGACTCATTTACAATCAATGCTCATGCTCACATTAAGTTCTTTTAGTAAAATATGCTTTTAAAAATATTCACATCTCGTCAAAATTCTTTTTCAATTTCAATCAATCATACTCGACCCTCATACTTATTTAGACTCAATATATATATAGTCCTTATATGTGTGTGTATATATAAATATATATCACTCTTCATCAATGCCTAAAAACCATCATTTTTACTCAATAATATGCATCTCAAAGTCATGATCATCACATCAGTTAAGGTTTGTAGGAAAGTAGCCATGAACAACAATTAGAATCAATTGAGAAATAGTAAACAATGATAATCTCAATACAAAATTCTACATAACTCAGTAGAAGAAGAATTAACTCATGAACTCAATGTATATAAGGACTCAAACTCAACTCTAGACTCAGTCTCGGCTCAATGAAGATGTAGGGCACGTGGAAGAACTTAATCCCACATTCATATAAGCCTTACATACCCACTAAAAATTGAAGGAACGATCAAAACTCGAATGAATTGCTTGAAAATCTTGAACTCTAGCTCTTCTCCTTCTCTCTAGTCTCTTCTCCAAAAGTTCTAAGCATTAATGAGAGGAAAAACCCTATTGGTTATGATAAGGGGCTAATTTTTAGTCCCTAAACATGCATGGTTTAGTTGGAAATAAGTGAAGAAAGACTGAAATGCCCTTCATTAGAAACTGAGTTGGGCACCTTCACGGAGGGCCACCACGACCTGTGAAACTCACCATAGGTCGTGATTGTGAGGGTTGGATTGGGTCAGGTTGGGGTCGACTTCATAAAGGTCATGATGGACCGTGAATCCCTCCACGATCCATGCAGCATGTCGTGGTCGTTACTCCACTTAAGGGGGTCTTGGGGTCAAGTTCACAGATGGTGTCACGGTATGTGGTACTCACCACGGATCGTGAAGCCCTCTATAGGCCCTTCCTCTCACTTCCCCCATTTTCTTCCGTCAATACGACCACTCTCCACGGGTCTTAAAGTTGAGTATGGTACGTGGTGGCTCTCGTGGTCCTTATTTGGTGAAATTTTCAAATCTTTTTAGAGTTAGATTAAGTTAGAAACTTTAAGGGTGTTACTAAATGTCCCCAAATCTGTCATTATTTTGCTATCTCGAGTTGGGGAACTACAAGAGTGACTTAGGGACGCAACCACCAGTTTTTCATCATTTTCATCGATAAAAATAAATTAATTACTCCCCCTAGCTTGTAATTTGTTCCTAAACCCTAGAATCTATGGTGGTTAACCTTAGAGGAGGGTTTTACCTTAAAATTAATGGTTGAAAAGTCCTAATTTGGGTGGGGTGGGATGATCATAAAATTGGTCAAGGGTTAGAATTTGAGTATAATTTTGATGGAATTTCACAATCTTCTTTCAAAAGAATATATAGAGGTAAGTCTATTTCATAAATCTTGAATAAATATATACATAAAATAATATGCTTAAAATAACCATAATAAGTGAAGATCATACCGTAAAAAGTACAAAAAATTTAAGAGTTCTTATAACTGACATATGGTATTTGAGCTCATGACGCCCAACTTATAATTTCAGTTGGATGGGTTGTTCTATACTTTCCCGTATATAAAAACTTATCTTATCTTATGTGGAGGCACTAACATTAGTCGAAAAGGGCTAAAGGTCAACTGTAATAATGGTGAAACATAATTCTACATTGGCACGTAGTTATGGGACTTGATTTTCTAAATTCACGTTCTCTCAGTACTAAATAGTCCTCCAAAAGAACACGTATTCATATAATGCTCTTAGGTATATAAACCTCTTATCATTCATATCACATGTGAGGTTAAGCTTAAAAATTATATCTTGAATCATAACTGAGACTAAGCTCAAAAATCATATCTTGAATCATAAGTGAGACTAAGCTGAAAAGTCATGCCATAACATAACCTATATTTAGGTTGGAAATCATATCATGTTTGATTTCATGTTTAAAAGTCATAAATACATAAGAGACCATAGGAAATCTTGCTAATTCAGTGCAATAGGGTTTTCAAATCAAAGTGAAACAATAAAAATAGTGATTTATGAAGAAAAATCATAATTTCATAAAAAACCCTAGCTTTGCTTCTAACAATCTTGTAGAATTCTTGAGAATCAAAAATACTTTAGGCATGAGAGTGAAGGGATACACTCATTGAAGCCTTACATACCTGATTATGATACTATTAGACTGAAATTTTTGGTGGAGACATGTTTTGCTTGAGCCTGAGAAAGAACACTAGCTTTCATGGAGGAAATCTTTGATCTAGGTAACCTGGTGCTTCATCTTGAGGAAGCAAACTCTTTGTGGGGTTATTAGATTGGAAGAACTTGTGAAAGCCTTGGAAGATAAATCCTAGTATTTATGTTTCTTGAAGTTCTTGGGCATAGGAATTTAAGAGTGAATGAGAGGATTTCAATTATAAAACTGATTTTTTACACGTTTAGGGGAATTTAGATGACTTCCCAAAGGATTTTAAGGCAAAAGTATCCTCAGAAAAATAAATAATCAGAGTTGGAAGACGAATTTATTCATGTGGGCAGTGAGGTCTGTTTTCACTCCATGTCGCGAAGCCATCACGAAACGTTTGCCAAGTTAAAGCGTCTCTAGTAAATCAGTCATAACCTTTTACTTTAGATTGATGCAAACTTGACATTATTGGAAAGAAGACTCATAGACCTTTAATTTGATAGGTGATGTATTTGTGTGAAAACTTAGGTGATAGAAATGTTTTGAACTTGGCTTAGTGTTAGAGATTTCTTAGGACCCTAAAACACATATAATACACTTAAAATACTTAGGAATTGATCCTAACACATATAGAATTAGAATTCATCATATTTGGACCTATACGCATATAAAGAATGACTCAAATCTAAGCTAAAATATTTTGAGATGTTACACTAATAAATACCTATGCAATGAACACTCTATAAATAGAGAAGAAACAGTGGACACGTGAATCTGGAAAAGCCGGAGAGATAAAATGGCTTATCAGATTTGAGGAGATATGAATACAAGTGTTCAAGAGAAAAATAAAAGGAAATAAGTGTTTGAATTTTGGAAAAAGAAAATAATTAGAAAGAGTTGGTTACATGTAGTAGCAAGTCAGTTTTACATGATGGTGTAAAAAAGTTATTTATTTGACCGTGCACAAAAGTTAAATTCTTGGTAAGTATTGGTTATATATTTTATTTGGTATTATGTTACGTATAACTGATATATAGAAAATCATGGTATTAGTAATGGAAAGGATTTTAATGTATCCTAGCATGATTAAAAATATAATTGACCCTTAAAACTTTTTTCACATTCTTTTCACCATATTTGTGAAAAGTATTTTTGTAAAACATATTTTTGTTAGAAATTATGTAATGTATGCTATTTTTAATACACCAAATCAAATACTACATAAGAAGTATAATTTCAGCATAATTAATGCAAACTTTGCTTACTTATATACCACTATATTCAACATTATTTTTATACACTCTTTAGTGTGCGTTCCTCAACTACATTCGACAAAGAATTCAAAATTTAAATTTGGTGAGATTAATATTTATATTTCGTTTATTATAAATCTATTATACTTTTGTAATTAAAATTTCATATTGATATTTTATAAGTTTTAATATTTTTTGTACAAATATTTATATTTTGCGTCATAAATATTGAATTTGATTGAACCTACTATTTAAATTCATCGCCACTGAATATAGTCATATTGTAAGGATTACACAAATCTCATAGTGTTAAGAGCTAATTACATAATATTCCTACTCTTTTTGAAATTACAAAAATCTCTTAAATTTAGTGGAATCGGGATACATCACGTAAAATGATGTATCTGACGTCCCGATACATCACTTATACATTGCGTTAAGTGCTGTATCCAATCGATACATCGCGTAAAGTGGTGTATCCGACCAATATATCGCGTAAAGTGATGCATCTGACGTCCCGATACATCGCGTAAAGTGAAGTATCTGAGAATAAGAGAGAATAGGTATTTTTGTAATTTTTCAAATGGTAGGAAGTTTTAGAGAATATGGTAAAATAAGTTGTGTATTTAGGAAATTTTTTTAAATTTTTAATATACCTTTTAGTTATTATTCCCTCTAATTTTTGAAATCTGTGATTTAAAATAAGTGATAAATATTTTCGTGATATAAATTATTTCATTAAAAATAAAATAAATATTTTAATTATTTTTTTAAAATTAATTAAAAAAAATAAGTCATATGAATTGAGACAAAGAAACTACTTTTATCTTTGTAGTCCTTATTTAACTATAAGTTTATGATCAAGAAAAGTTATGCTTGCTTTGCATGATGTTATTAGAACATAGAGTTGAGGGGGTGAAACTCTGAGTACATTTTTATTATTTATTTGTTAATTCAGTATTGTACCTATCTTGAGTTGAACATTTAGTTATAGAAGAGTGAGTTACCTTTTGGTATCAGCATGTGTAAGTTTGGTGTTATTTTGTTTAAAAATATTTTGGTGATATTTTTAGAGATCATTTCATAATTAATTGTCCACTCTTCTAATACAGTAAAATAAATAAGGTGTGTATATAAATAAATAATTTACATAATATGCTTTATTTATCTAGAGCATAAGTAACTATTACTTTTAAGTTGACATTAAAAAACAATATTAGTTTTCTCACATATATATAGAGATATATATTGCGCTTGTGCGTGCATGGACATTATTCTTCTACTATCAATGATATATGTCACGATTCTAACCCGCTGTGATTGGATCCCGCGCTAATCCTCTGGTGGGAGAACCATCCTTACAGTCCAAGCCATCACACTTGTGAGATATAACATTTAAAGATTTTGCGGAAGCAGGAATAAATCAAGAAATAATACTGAGTCCCATAAACTCAGAAAACTATCTAAACAACAAACTAAAAATGCGGAAACATCCTAGGAACTGAAAGACGTCCGTACCAAAACTCTAACCAAATATCAGCATAAGAAAGGGGAACACGCTCAAAATGAAGTCTTAGTACTAAAACAGTGTTTGAAATCTTAGTCCTGGAAAAAGGACTAGAACAAAGAAGAGTCCACAGAGGTTGAAATGAACAGCTCACCCTTGAACTTGAACAAGCCTCACTCTTCTAAATGAGGTCTCTCTGCAGCCAGTTGAATATACCCTATACTCAACAAAGGCAGAGCAAGTGTAATATCAGCACACAAAAACAACAATGTACTGGTAGGTTCATGCTGTTAGCCAGTAAGCGGATCATAAACAAGTAAATTCAACACAACAAGCATACATATATACAGAATAAGTCAACCAATCTCATCTTCAACCGTATTCAGCAAGATCACAATTCAATATCTTCAACATGCTATAACTTTACACAAGGATCCTCTCAGGGACCTGTAACCAATCAACTTTGTGTCGGAATGTGACACCCGATTCAAATATGTGTCGGAACATGACACCCAACCCACTTTATGTGTCAAAAAGTGACACCCGATCCAAACATACCACAATCACAAATATATTTACTATTTACAATGTTATATTCACCAAGAACACATTCATCACAAAACAGGCCAGCAAGTGTTCATTTCACAAATAATCGAGCATGTCATAAAGCAATTTAACAAGTATATGAAACACATACAGAAAATAAGACTATCACCTACCTTAAATTCAAGCTTCAACCACCTTACAGGGAAGGAGCTTTCCCTTTCTGGGTTCGTTCCTCTCATTCTTGGTCTAGAAACAGTAAATATATATAAAGGATCAGCACAATGGCCTAACTATCACGAAAAATAACACAATTCTCATCCTAAGCCAAACCTATGATCCTAACCCCACCTAGGGCTATTTTCAACCATTAGTTTCAGTTCAAACTCTCCCCCAATGATTACCAACCATAGCTTTTAGGTTCTAGGAATCAAAGAATGAATTTTGGGAGTAAAAATCCTTACCTTAAGTGTGAAAATCCATGGGAAATCAATGAAAATCACCCTAGGTCACCTCATGAAATCAATGAAAATCATCCTAGGTCACCTCCTGAAATAGATCGTTCTGGGGGTTTTTCCCGACTTAAGTCTCGCGACTGTCTCGCTCTAGCGCGACCATTCCGCACTAGCGGTCCTGATCTAGTGAGTTTCAAGGAAATAGAGAGCTTAGATTTTGAGCTACAAGCCCCCATTTCACAACACCCCCCTTTTGAAGACGTATTAAAATATATCATTCACGCCAAATTTCATTCTGAGAGTTTTACTCGCCCGAATGTGATTCCACGAAGCTGTAGATGCTTTGTATCGCCTTGGTTATCAGATTACTCAAATAAATCAAAGATTTAATCTTCCACCATTCATGTGATTACCCTAGAACTCACCTGACTCAGAATTCATCATAGTCTGGTCTAGGATAAATATTTCCAAAGTTACTACCCGAAGTATTTTGGCTCAAAATCCTTTCCCATTGGCCTATTCCTAACGGTGGGGACAGGTCAGTACAATAGGGACTAATTTACCCATCACTCCTCCTTGAGTGACTATCTAGGAAAAGCAGGGTTAAAGTAGAGATAGAGTAGTACCTGTTTCGTTGAATAGTTGAGGATACTTATCTAGCATGTCCTTTTTATTCTCCCAAGTAGCTTTCTCCACCGAGAAATGTTTCCATTGCACCTTAAACATATTGATCTCTTTAATCCTCAATTTCGGATATCACGACCAAGGATTACAACTGGCTCTTCCTCGTACTGAAGTTCCTTATCTAATAACACCGAGTCTCATTTAATGATGTAGTCCCCATCCGCATAGTACTTCTTCAGCATTGATACATGGAACACTAGGTGTACCCAGGACAAACTAGGTAGTAATGCCAATCTGTATGCCATTTAGGGGTGGGCATAAAATACCGAAAACCGAATTACCGAACCGAACCGGCTATTTCGGTATTTCGGTATTCGGTATTCGGTACTTGGGTCCGGTATTCGGTACCGGAATATTAAATTTCGGTATTTCGGTTTCGGTTTCGGTATTTATTAATTATCCCGTTCGGTATTCGGGATTTACCGAATACCGAATTATTTCTGTTGGGCTCCTAAAAATTCCTTTTAATTTTTAAACATAAAGGGCTATAGGCCCATTCCTATAATTTAATCCAGCCCAATTGTCTTCAACATACCCTAACCCTAACAGACTAACACATTACACACTGTATTCATCTCAATACTTCACTACTATTGAAGTTCTCCTTCTGCCATTCACGCCGCCTTCAGGCTTCAGCCCTTCAACTTCACTACTACAGGTATTTCCCTCTTCTAGATCTACTGTTTCTATGGACAGTTTTCTTTTCTTCAAGATCTATTGAAAGCTGAACACATTTATTTCCAGTTTGCCCCATGGAATCCATCAGAAGTGCTTATAACTTCAGCTGATTCTCGTATCAGAATTTTTGACGGATCAGATATGATCTATAAGTTTAGAGGTATTTTCTCTATTATATACTCTTTTGGAGAGTTCAAAACAACATCATACATGTGTTCTCTAAACCACATGTTCTATTTTTGTGGTAGCATCACTGCATCAGGTTTCCGAAATACAAGCAGCCAAATTGCAGCTTCATTTAGTTCGGACGAAAAGTATGTGATAAGTGCAAGTGAAGACTCTCATTTTTATAACCTCGTGATAAGTATGCATCTTGATGTAGACAAAATAGAGCACAAGAACTGAGTTTGACAAATATTAATCTTGTTGGAATATTTATCCAAATGTTTCCGACGTTTTCAACCATGACAAAATGTACATTACATTAACTTATTGTTGAAAGTGGTTGTTGCCTACATTCTATCTTCAATTGATAGTTGTGGAGTAAATGAAATCTAAAAAAATCCATTTACAGAAAATGCACGATGTTTTCTACCAAATATTTCTTTTCTTGTACACTGTCAACAGAGGCAACAATTTGAAATTACATTTCCTTCAAACTTAAGTAGCTTTGTGGATGCTGAAAACACAAAGTAATCAATTTGGAGAAAAATGCCAAATGCATTTCACAGGAAGAAACACAATAACACAAAAATGGCACTCAGCAGGGGTGGAACTACAGTTCTTAGGATGTATAATTGAGCAAAGGAAAGGATAAAGATAGATTTTGTTAGTCAAAATTCCAGTTTCATTTGCTCATTTTTACTATTTCCATAGGCTCATTTCTTTGGATCTAAAAATTTCTGACTTCTTAATTCCTTTCACAGGACAATCTGTTGACTGAAGTGGTGAAAAGGTTCAAAGGAAGAAACTGGAAAAGAATTGGTAATAAACCATTTATTCTTTCATGTTCTATACTTTTCAGCTAGTTTTTTGGATCAGGTTACTTTTCAGCTAGGTTAACCACAAAGACCAGCTCTTAGTAACTCACTGTATCAGCTCAAAGTCTCCTTCTTTGTTGCTTTGTTTCTTGCTTCCTTTCTTTCAAATGAAAATGATTGTTAATTTATGTCTTATAACATTTGTATTCTCTTCAATGTTTAGATGGAAGATGAAACAAGTCGAACGACCAATGTCATTGGAAGCGCACCGTTGCTGTTGCTCCTCCATGTTCAACTTCAGTTTGCAGATTGTAGTTGTTGTTGTGTGATGTTTGATGTGATATTCTTGATGAGCAGCTCCTTCCAGGGTGATGTGAATGCACCTTCCAATTTCCATAGTTGTATTTGTACCCTTGTCACACCTACACAAGAAAGATCAAACAAATGCAAACAACCAACCAAGCATAGTTGTCTTTCTCAGATTGTGCCAATGTGTTGTGAACTTGTACCTACAGCACCAATAAACAAACAACCAGAAAAAATCTCCAATGTTATTGAAATCCTTGAACCCTGATGGTGGTGCCATCCATAATGTGATGCAAGTGTTGATCTTATAAGATGCAAAAATTTGGGTATTACCGAATACCGTACCGAACCGAATTTTTATTTACCGATTACCGAATTACCGAACCGAAGTTTGAAAGTTCGGTATTTGGTATATACTTTGAATTACCGATTACCGAATTATCGAATCTAAATTTTGAAAATACCGAACCGAATACCGAACGCCCACCCCTAATGCCATTGGCCCTACACATTCAAGAATCTTAAAAGGGCTAATATAGTGAGGACTATATTTGCCCTTCTTGCCAAACGTCATCACCTCTTTAATGGCTAACACTTTTAGAAGTACTTGCTCACCAGCCTCGAATGTCATATCCCTTACCTTACGGTCAACGTACTCTTTTTCACAATTTTGAGTCGCTAGAGGCTTAGCTTGAATGCTTCTTACCTTATCCTGAGTGTACCTCATCAAGTCTACCCCCAATGGCTCTACTTCTCTAGCTTTAAACCACCCTATAGGAGACATGCATCCCCTCCCATAAAGGGCTTTAAATGGTGCCATCTCGATGCTGGAGTGGTAGTTGTTGTTGTAGGAGAACTCACATAAAGGTAAAAACTTATCCCAATGCCCCCCAAAGTGGATCACACATGCCCTCAATATGTCTTCCAACACTTGTATAGTCCTTTATGATTGCTCATCTGTCTGTGGATGGATAGTCGTGCTGAAAATGAGTTGATCCAACTATTTGTGCAACTTTTCCCAAAATTTAGAAGTAAACTGCGTACCACGGTCTGAAATGATAGAAAGGGGCACCCGTGCAGCCTTACTATCTCTTTCACATAAATCATGGCCAACTGTTGTGCATTATAGTCAACTCTAACCGGGATAAAGTACGCTGACTTTTTTAACCTCTCAGCTACCACCCAAATAGAGTCATATTTCTCCAAAGTCTCAGGAAGTCCCACCACGAAGTCCATGGCTATTCTCTCCCATTTCCATTCAAGAATGGATATTTTTTTAAGGAAACCTACAGGTCTTTGGTGCTCATACTTCATTTGTTGGCAGTTCTGGCACTTGGCTACATATTAAGCTATGTTTTTCTTCATACTCAGCCACCAATATAACCGTTTCAAGTATTGGTACATCTTAGTCACCCAGAGTAAATAGAGTATCTTGAACTATGAGATTCAGACATGATTTTCTGAATTAGTTGTAACACCCCTCAAAAAAATTTCCCTAAAATTCAAACCCTTCTTGTATATGGGTAGGGTCGAACTCGAGTATTAAGGAGCGTATGCATGAGTCGAAATGAGTCTTTGAGAATTTGAGCAGCGTTAGAGGTGAGGAGTCTTATTTTATTGTCTTGTTGGGTTGTAAATATTTGGCCTTCGGCCCCCATATATATATGATCAGTATTTCATTATTTGAGTTTTCCGCTAAGAGAATACGATTGTATGAATGAGTGACTGGACCAGGTGGTTCGCTCGGAGGTCAGAAATGGCCTTCGGCTAAAAGTTACGTCTAGGGTACCCTCCCGGGGCGTGACAAACATGGGATCAGAGCACAGAGTTCAAGTGTCCTAGGGAGTCTATGAAGCCGTGTCTAGTAGAGTCTTGCTTATGGGTATGTTGTGCACCACACTTATAAGTAGGAGGCTATAGGACATTAGGAATTATTGCACCTCTTTCATACTCTGACTTCGTGCGATAGAGTTAAACTCTATAAAACTCCTTTCTAATTCGTGCGTTTCTACGTTATAGATAATGCCTCCTAAACGTACGGCTAGCCAAAGAAACATTGACAATGCTGAGATACCCCAATCGGAGGTACGCCCAGCACGGGCTAGAGGCCGACCCGCGAGGTATGTGGAGGCACCCCAAGTGCCTGCTACTCCTCCTGCACCCATGTTAGAGGCAGAATTCCAAGGGGCGATTGCCATGCTCACTCAATTAATGGCTGCCCGGAATGGTAACCAGAGTTCGCCGGCTCTCAGCTCTAGTTCCCAGGAGCCATCTGCTGCCACTAGAATTAGAGACTTTCTGAGGATGAATCCACCGGAATTCACGGGTTCTAAAGTTGATGAAGATCCCCAAAACTTTATTGATGAGATGTGGAAGATCCTGAAAGCTATGCATGCTACGGAAATGGAGGGAGTTGAGTTGGTGTCCTATCAACTCAAAGATGTGGCAAACATTTGGTATAACCAATGGGAACAAGGTAGAGGTGAAGATGCTGAACCTGCTAGGTGGGATGAATTTGAGGGAGCTTTTCTTGACCACTTCTTTCCCCGAGAATTGAGGGAAGCGAAGGTGGAGGAATTTGTAAATCTGAAACAAGAAGGCATGACTGTTAAGGAGTACAGCCTGAAGTTCATCCAGTTATCCAGGTATGCTCCAGAAATGATCCCAGACGTGAGGTCAAAGATGAGGAAGTTCGTCTCCAGGTTAGGGAGGCATGTGAAGAAGGAGTGCAAAGTAGCATTGTTGATCTCGGACAAGGATATTTCCAGGTTGATGGTGTATGCTCAACAGGTAGAGGATGAGAAGAGGAAAGACAGAGAGGAGCATCTGAGCAAAAAGGCAAGATCAGCTGGGTATGAGAATGAGCAGAGGCAAAGCAAGGGCAATAGGTCCTTCTTCCAGAAGAGGCCTTCCAACTATGCCTCATCTACCGCCAGTGCACCGATGCCGCAGAACAGGTATGATCGGCAGGGACAAGGTCGCCAGAATTTCAGACTCCAGGGTTCTCAATCCCAGGCCAGTGTAAGTCAAGGTGCGAGGGGGAGGCCACCATGCAGTAAGTGTGGTAGGCTCCACTTGGGAGAATGCAGAGCGGGAAGGGTTGGTTGTTATAAATGTGGCCAAATGGGCCATTTTCAGAGGGAGTGTCCAATAGAGGGAAATAGAGTCCAGCATTTTGCCACCGCACTGCCGGCTAGAGGTAATCAGAGGGGCACTACTTCAGGCACCAGCGAAGGTACAAACCGTTTATATGCCATGGGTAGTCGCCAAGATCAAGAGGAATCTTCAAACGTCGTGACGGGTATGATTCGAGTCTCTTCTCTTGATTGCTATATTTTGATGGATCCGGGTGCCACCCTATCTTTTGTGACTCTATATGTGGCTAGTAAGTTTAATAAAATTCCCGAACGTCTTCTTGAGACTTTTTGTGTAGCTACTCCTATTGGTATATACAGGAGATCATCAGATTGCATGGGGTCCCTTTGTCTATCATCTCAGACAAAGGAGCTCAATTCACTTCCCAATTTTGGAAATCCTTTCAGAAGGGATTAGGTTCGAGGGTGAACTTGAGTACAGCCTTCCATCCCCAGACAGATGGCCAAGCAGAGCGCACAATTCAGACATTGGAAGATATGTTGAGGGCGTGTATGCTTGACTTCAAGGGGGATTGGGATGATCACTTGCCTCTCATAGAGTTTGCATATAACAATAGCTATCATGCGAGCATTCAAATGGCTCCTTATGAAGCCTTGTATGGGAGGAGGTGTAGATCGCCCATTGGGTGGTTTGAAGTTGGTGAAGCCGAGTTGATTGGGCCGGACCTTGTTCATCAAGCCATGAAGAAGGTATGAGTTATTCGACAGAGGCTAAAAACAGCCCAAAGCCGCTAAAAATCTTACACCGATGTGAGGAGGAGGGACTTAAAGTTTGAGGTGGATGATTGGGTGTATTTGAAAGTATCACCCATGAAGGGTGTCATGAGGTTTGGAAGGAAGGGGAAACTTAGTCCTCGATATATTGGTCCGTACCAAATTTTGAGGCGGATCGGGAGTGTTGCTTATGAGTTGGACTGACCCTCAGAGCTAGCTTCTATCCATCCAGTGTTCCACATTTCAATGTTGAAAAAGTGCTTAGGCGATCCCTCATTGGTAGTCCCCATTGACAGCGTTGGAATTAAGGATAGCTTGTCTTATGAAGAGGTCCCAGTCCAAATTCTTGATCGCCAGATTCGCAAACTGAGGAACAAAGAAATCGCCTCGGTCAAAGTTCTGTGGAGGAATCAACTTGTTGAGGAAGCCACATGGGAAGCAAAGGAAGCCATGAAGTCTAAATATCCAAATCTATTCGTGCCTACTGAGGAGAATATTGAAGGTAATGACCATTTCCTTGACTCGAATTCATATGTACCTTTTGAGAATTTGATTGATTGAATGACTGAGTTTTGATTGTGATTTGTACCCCGAGTCCATTCTTGGTTGCTCGTCATTCGAGGACGAATGATCCCAAGGGGGAGATAATGTAACACTCCTCAAAATTTTCCCTAAGATTCGGGCCTTCCTTGTGCACGTATGGGGCCCATCGTATTTATTTCGAAGTATGTGTTTGAGTTAAGATGAGTCCCTGAGTAATTTAAGAGCGTTGGAGGTGATATGGGGTCATTGAGGACTCCTAGAACCGAGCTAAGTCCAAAAGATCCGTCGTGGCTAAGTTTAGGATGAGTTCATGTACGGGTCGACTTTTAACGACCCTATATTTTGAAAGACGTCAATCTGGGTGGACCACGACCTATCAAATTAAAGGTCGTCAAGTCTTCTTTCCAACGCCACCAAGAACATAAATTTTGGAGTTTGGAGTCAAAAGATATGACGATCCTAAGATGAACTAGCACGATAGGAATTTCATTTGTTGGCCTGAGTTGCAACTGCTGGGGAAATGGCCTTGGCGCTGTAAGGGCGCGACGCGCCACTATCGCGCCAGAAACATGCCTCAGTAGTTTGGTCCCTGGCACGACGCGCCACTAAAAGTTGTGCAGGGTTTTCAGGCCAAATTCCCAGAATTCAGAATAATGGGCTTGGCGCTGTAAGGGCGCGACGCGCCACTATCGCACCAGAAACATGCCTCAGTAGTTTGGTCCCTGGTGCGACGCGCCACTAAAAGTTGTGCAGGTTTTAGGCGTGATTGGCCTTGGCGCTGTAAGGGCGCGACGCGCCACTATCGCGCCAAGGGCGTTTTAGCCTATTTTCAGAACTTTTGAGAAGGGGCAATTTGGGAACTTACCCAAATTATATATATGTAACCCTTGGTCTTTTGGGAACCCATTTGGCAGCCCCCACTCTCTCTCTAAAAAGCCCTAGGAGCTTCTCTCTCTCTTCTTCATCTTCTCCATTTCCAACAAAAAGAGTCCAAGAGCTTCAAGATTTGAGTCCCCCATTAAAGACCCAACATCAAGGTTTCTTCAAAGTCTTCAAACAAGGTATGTAAGGCTATCCAAAACATGGGCTAAGTTCACCCATGTGCCCTATTCTTGCTTGAGGTTAGATATTCATGAAAAATAGAGTTCTTGGTATGGTGTATGTCTATATGAACTTTGTCTCCTATTTATATAATGCTATATGTGTTGATGTTGTTGAGCCAAGAAGTCCTTAAATTCCTTCATGATTAGTATAAATTGATGGAGATGAATTGTTGTTATGTTTTGTTGACCTCTTTAGCCATGTGAATATGTTGTTTAAGTCAATTTCCTTAAATGCGCTATTCTATTTGAATGGTTGAGTTGAAGTCATAGAGTTGTGTTAAATCTTGAGGAAATGTCATAAATGTTCATATAGAGAAGGCTTGATTGAGTTGATATGAGGAAGGAATTGGCAAGTAGACAAGGTCCTAAATGAGACTTGTCATTGTGCCTCAATTGAATTGCAAATGAGAACCGAGTTGATGAGGTGGTATTGTACCACATGAAACTAGCCGTGAGGGCTTGTTTGAGATGATTCGAGGAGTTTTATGAGCATAGAGTCATGGGAGGAGTATCGAGCACCGAAGCAGGTGAGAGTACAGTCCATACTCGAACCCCAGAAACTACGCCGCCAACGTAGGTAGGGATGGAACCGTTAAATTTGGATGCTTCCCGAGGGATTGGAACCGTTAAAGTCAGATGCTTCCCGTGGGATTGAACCGTTAAAGTCGGATGTTTCCCACTTGTATTGTCCTGAAATGATAGGACTTGACTAATCGATGGTACTTATGATTAGAGAGGCGTTCATACCCTGGCAAGGTATGGACGGACGTGGCAACAACGTCGGATTGTTGTGCTATCACCAGCTCATAGGTGATGGTTGTCGGTTAAGAGAAACTCTCATTTAGGCCTTGTTAGTGCTCCGAGTCAGTTGAGTTAAATGGCTTATGAGTTAGTCCTGTCTAAACTATTCTTGTTGGACTTAGGACATTGAGTGAGTGGTGATGTATACATGTATGAGTTGAGGTCCTGAGTTGATATTGATGTTTTCTTAATGTGGTTTCATTCGGCCATTTTACATACTCGTACATTCCATGTACTGACGCCATTTGGCCTGCATCGTTTCATGATGCAGAGACAGGTACTAGAGATCATCAACCGGCGCTCTGTTAAAGATCCACATACACTTCAGCCAGTCGGTGAGTCCTCCTAGTTACCGGAGGATATTAGGCCTTCTTGTACAGTTTTGTTGTCTCTTCTTTTATTTAGATTGTTGGTAGCCATGGGCTTGTCATTGGCACCTTTTAGAATTGAATAAAGGCTTCGTAGACTGGAGTGTGGGGAGGATTAAACTGTTATTTTGAGGAGTCTTAATTTACTATTCTTGTTGGGTTGTAAATGTTTAGCCTTCGGCCCTTATAGTATGAAAAGTATTTCATTAATTGAGTTCCGCTAAGAGAATGTGAATGAATGAATGAGTGACTGGACCAGGTGGTTCGCTCGGAGGTCAGAAATGGCCTTCGGGTGCCGGTTACGTCTAGAGTACCCTCTCAGGGCGTGACACCCACATCCCCGATAGAGATAAGGAGCTTCTTGGGTTTGGCTGGTTATTATCGAAGGTTTGTAGAGGGATTCTCATCCATATCATCACCATTGACTAAGCTGACTCAAAAGAAGGCTAAGTTCCAATGGTCTGATGCTTGTGAGGAGAGTTTTCAGAAATTGAAGACCATGCTAACTACTGCTCTTTTTCTAACCTTGCCCGATGGTACAGAGGGTTTTGTGATCTATTGTGATACATCCAAAATTGGTTTGGGTTATGTGTTGATGCAAAGGGGGAAGTGATAGCCGATGCTTTGAGGCAGCTTAAGGTTCATGAGCGAAATTACCCAACTCATGACCTTGAGTTGGCAGCTGTGGTGTTTGCGCTTAAAATTTGGCACCACTACTTATATGGAGTGCATATTTATGTGTTCACCGATCACAAGAGCTTGCAATACGTCTTCAGCCAGAAGGAACTCAACCTGAGGCAAATGAGATGGCTTGAGCTACTCAAGGACTACGACATGAGCATCCTCTACCATTCAGGTAAAGCTAATATTGTTGTTGATGCTCTTAGCAGGCTGTCCATGGGTAGCCCTGCCCATGTGGAAAAGGGAAGGAGGGAACTGGCGAAGGAGGTACATCGATTAGCCCGATTGGGAGTTTGACTCGAAGAGAACAATGAAGGTGGAGTAAACGTTCGAGATGGGGCTATGTCCTCACTTGTATAAGAGGTAAAGGAGAAACAAGATCAGGATCCCATCCTCCTCCGGTTGAAGGAAGTTGTTCACAAACAAGGGGTGATGGTTTTCACCAAAGGGGGAGATGGTGTGTTGAGGTACCGAAGTAGATTGTGTGTAACTGATGTCAATGATGTTCGAGAGAGGATTATGGCCGAAGCGCATAGTTCCAGATACTCTATTCATCCAGGCTCCACGAAAATGTATCATGACTTGAGGGAAATCTATTGGTGGAGTGGGATGAAGAGGGATATTGCGGAATTTGTTTCCAAGTGCTCAAATTGCCAACAGGTAAAGGTTGAGCATCAAAGGCCATGTGGTTTAGCCCAAAACATAGGAATTCCAGAATGGAAGTGGGAGATGATCAACATGGACTTTATTACAGGCTTGCCGAAGTCCCGAAAGCAACATGATTCCATTTGGGTGATTGTGGATAGAATGACGAAATCAACTCACTTCTTGGCGGTTAAGACTACTGACACCGCAGAAGATTATGCAAAGTTGTATATACAGGAGATCGTCAGATTGCATGGGGTCCCTTTGTCTATCATTTTAGACAGAGGAGCTCAATTCACTTCCCAATTTTGGAAATCCTTTTAGAAGGGATTAGGTTCGAAGGTGAACTTGAGTACGGCCTTCCACCCACAAATAGATGGCCAGGCAGAACGCACCATCCAGATATTGGAAGATATGTTGAGGGCCTGTGTACTTGACTTCAAGGGAAGTTGGGATGACCACTTACCTCTCATAGAGTTTGCATATAATAATAGTTATCATACAAGCATTCAGATGGCTCCTTATGAAGCTTTGTATGGAAGGAGGTGTAGATCTCCCATTGGGTGGTTTGAAGTTGGTGAAGCTGAGTTGATTGGGCCTGACCTTGTTCACCAAGCCATGGAAAAGGCGAGAGTTATCCAAGATAGGCTAAATACAGCCCAAAGCCGCCAAAAATCTTACACCGATGTGAGGAGAAGAGACTTGGAGTTTGAGGTGGGTGATTGGGTGTACTTGAAAGTATCACCCATGAAAGGTGTCATGAGGTTTGGAAGGAAAGGGAAGCTCAATCCTCGATATATTGGTCCTTACCATATTTTGAGGCGGATTAGGAGTGTTGCTTATGAGTTGGAGTTACCCTCAGAGTTAGCTTCTATTCATCCGGTATTCCACGTTTCGATGTTGAAGAAATGCTTGGGCGATCCCTCGTTGGTAGTTCCTATTGATAGCGTTGGAATTAAGGATAGCTTATCCTATAAAGAAGTTCTGGTCCAAATTCTTGATTGCCAAATTCGCAAATTGAGGAACAAAGAGGTCGCCTCAGTCAAGGTCCTGTGGAGGAATCAATTTATTAAGGAAGCCACATGGGAAGCGGAGGAAGCCATGAGATCTAAATATCCCCATCTATTCGTGCCTACCGAGGAGAATATTGAAGGTAACGACATTTCCTTGACTTGAATTCATTAGTGCATTTTGAGTTTTGATTGATAATTATTTGAAAATTTGATTGATTGAATGAATGAATGTTGATTGTGATCTGTACCCTGAGTCCATTCCTGGCAACTCGTCATTCGAGGACGAATGATTCCAAGGGGGAGATAATGTAACACCCCTCAAAAAATTTTCCCTAAAATTCAAACCCTTCTTGTATACGGGTAGGGTCGAACTCGAGTATTGAGGAGCGTATGCATGAGTCGAAATGAGTCTTTGAGAATTTAAGCAGCGTTAGAGGTGAGGTGGGGTCATGAAGGACCCCTAGGATCAAATTAAATCCAAAAGATTCGCCGTGGCTAAGTTTGGGTAGGAGTTCGCATAAGGGGTCGACTTCTAACGACCCTATCTTTTGAAAGACAACAATCTGGGTGGCCCATAACCCATCAAATCAAAGGTCATTGAGTCTTCTTTCCAACGCCACCAAGAATGAAACTTTTGGAGTTCGTAGTCGAAAGGTATGACGATCCTAAGATGAACTAGCACATCAGAGATTTTCAAGCCTGGGTTGCCACTATCGCGCCAGAAACATGCCTCAGTAGTTTGGGCTCTGGCGCGGCGCGCCACTAAAAAATCTGCAGGGTTTTTCAGGCCAAATTCCCAGAACTCAGAACAATGGCCTTGGCGCGATAAGGGCGCGACGCGCCACTATCGCGCCAGAAACATGCCTCAGTAGGTTGGTCTCTGGTGCGGCGCGCCACTACGAGGTGTGCAGGTTTTAGGCGTATTCAGCCTGGCACTGCAATGGCGCGATGCGCCACTATCGCGCCAGGTGCAATTTTAGCCTATGTTCGGAACTTTTGAGAAGGGGCAATTTGGGAATTGCCCCAAATTATATATGTATCACCCTAGACTATTTTGGGATCACTTCTTCAGCCCCCACTCTCTCTCTAAAAGCCCTAGAAACCTCTTCTCTCTCCCTCTCTTCTTCTTCCTCTCCAAATCCTTCTCCAACAAGAAGAGATCCAAGAGCTTCAAGGTTTGAGTTTCCATTGAAGACCCAACCACAAGGTTTTCTTCAAGTCTTCACTAAGGTATGTAAGACTATCCAAAACATGGGCTAAGTCCACCCATGTGCCCTACTCTTGCTTTGAGGTTAGATGTCCATGAAAAATGTAGTTTCTTGGTATGGTTCATGTTTAAATGAGTTTTGTCCCCTATTTATTTAATGCCATATGTTTTGATGTTGTTGAGCTAAGAAATTCCCAAAACCTTCATGTTAGTATGAGTTGATGGAGATGACTTGTTATTATATTTTGTTGATCTCTTTAGCTAAGTGATTATGTTGCTTAAATCATTTTCCTTAAATGTGTTATTCTAGTTGAATTATTGAGTTAAAGTTATAGAGTTGTGATGAGTCTTGAGGAGATGTCATAAATGCTTACCTAAATGAGGCTTGATTGAGTTAATTAGAGGATAAAATTTATGAGTGGACAAGGTCCTAAATGAGACTTGACATTATGACTTAAATTGAGTTAAGAATGAGGATAGAGTTGATGAGTGGGAAATGTTCCACATGAAACTAGCCGTGAGGGCTTATTTGAGATGATTTGAGGGAGTCTTATGAGCATAGAGTCATGGGAGGAGTATCGAGCACCAAAGCGGGTAAGAGTATAGTCCATACTCAAACCCCAGAAACTACGCCGCCAATGTAGGTAGGGATGGAACCGTTAAAGTCGGATGCTTCCCATGGGATCGAACCGTTAAAGTCGGATGTTTCCCATTTTATTGTCCTGAAATGATAGGACTTGACTAATCGATGGTATCCATGATTAGGGAGACGTTCATGCCCTGGCAAGGTATGAACGGACGTGGCAACAACATTTGATTGTTATAATATCACCGGCTCATAGGTGATGGTTGTCGGTTAAGAGAAACTCCCATTTAGGCCTTGATAGTGCTCCGAGTCAGTTGAGTTAAGTGGCTTATGAGTTAGTCCTGTCTAAACTATTCTTGTTGGACTTAGGAAATTTGAGTGAGTTGTTATGTATATAAATATGAGTTAAGACCCTAAGTTGATATTGATGCTTCCTTGATGTTGTTTCCTCCGGCCATTTTACATACTTGTACATTCCATGTACTGACGCCATTTGGCCTGCATTGTTTCATGATGCAGAGACAGGTACTAGAGATCATCAACTGGCGCTCCGTTGAAGGTCCACATACACTTCCAGCTAGTTGGTGAGTCCTCCTAGTTTTTGGGGGATGTTGAGCTTTCTTGCACAGTCTGTTGTCGTTTTCTCCTATTTTGATTGTTGGTAGCCATGGGCTTGTCATGGGCACCTCTTAGACTTTGATAGAGGCTTCATAGACTTGAGTGTGGAGAGGTCGAACTGTTATTTTGAGGAGTCTTATTTTATTGTCTTGTTGGGTTGTAAATTTTTGGCCTTCGGCCCCCATATATATATGATCAGTATTTCATTATTTGAGTTTTCCGCTAAGAGAATATGATTGAATGAATGAGTGACTGGACCAGGTGGTTAGCTCGGAGGTCAGAAATGACCTTCGGGTGCCGGTTACGTCTAGGGTACCCTCCTGGGGCGTGACATTAGTCCATCTACCCAGGAAACACAAATCCTTTCCCGAAAGTGGAGTACCCCACATGCATCAAGTGTTGAGTCTAGAGCCTTGACCATCAACATTTTTCCTCTAATTTCATTTAAGTTAACATCCTCAAACTGCTTGGTCTTGATCTTTCCTATAAGAGTGGGCCTTAAATCAACTCCGAGCATTATCCCACCTTGCTCTGAGATGCCTAGCCTCATGAACCTGGCCTCCAAGTCCTGAATTTCTTTAGGCAGGGGTCTCTTAAGGGCCCCAAATAGGCTAGACTGCCCGTGCTCACCGAATTTTGGATCAATGCGTCTATTACTACAGTAGCCTAACCTATATGGTACTGGATGGTGTCCTCATAGTCGTAAACCAACTCCATCAACCTTCGATGTCTCAAATTTAAGTCCTTCTAGATGGACACGTGTTGTAAGCTTTGGTAATCAGTAAACACCTCACACTAGACGCCATACAGATAATCTCTCAAGATTTTTTCAATGCAAACACTACTGCTGCCAACTCCAAGTCATGAGTCGGATAGTTTCTCTCATGCACCTGTAATTGTCATAAAGCATATGTTATAACATTTTTATCCTACATCAACACAACACCTAAATTAGAATATGAAGCATTACAATAAATAATAAAGTCTTTACCTTCGACCGGCAGGGTCAAAATTAGTGTTGTGGTCAAAAGAGTCTTGAGCTTTTTGAAGCTCTCTTCACACTTGTCAGTCCACTCGAATGGCACCTCCTTTTTAGTTAGCCTGTCAAGTGAGTAGCAATAGAAGCAAAGTTTTTCACGAACCGACAATAATAACTGGTCAATCCCACAAAACTTTTAACCTTGGTTACGAAACTCGACCTAGCCCAGTTCTTAACTTCCTTAATCTTTTGTGGATCCACCATTACCCCTTCTTTTGAAACAACATAGCCTAAAAAGGCAACTGAAGGCATTCAAAATTCACACTTAGACAATTTCGCTTACAACTTTTGTCTTCACAAAACACCTAAAATAATTTGAAGATGATTTGCATGTTCCTGTTCACTCTTTGAATATCACAATATATCGTCTATAAACATTATAACGAACGAATCCAGGAACGGCTGGCTACAAGTGCATTGGTCAACCCAAAAGACATCACCAAAAATTAATAGTGCCCGTACCTAGTTCTAAAAGTTATTTTGGACACATCATCAAACCTAATTTTACACTGATGGTATCCATACTTGAGATCAATCTTTAAGAAGACTGAAATAATTTGCAACTGATCAAAAAGGTCATCAATACGAGGCAAAGAATATTTATTTCTGATGGTGACCTTATTTAGTTGTCGGTAGTCAATGCACATTCTCATACTACCATTCTTTTTCTTGACAAACAACACCGGACCACCCTAAGGGGAGGCACTAAGACGAATGAATCCCTTATCAAAAAGCTCAAGAATCTGAGCATTAAGCTCTCTCAACTCTGTCGGAGCCATGTGATAGGGAAGAATGGAAATTGAACGAGTACCCGGCTCTAAGTCAATACATAAATCTATATCTAGGAATACCAGGCAAGTCTGAAGGGAATACTTTTAGAAATTCACACACTACTGGAATAGACTCAATAGAAGGAGTCTCTACATCCACATTCTGGATATAGGCCAAATAAGCCACCATTTTTCTAGCCTCGAGAAAAGATATGACCTTAGCTGACTTAGGCTTGTACACCCCTTTCCCTCCTCGGAATCTCTAAAGCTACAGTTTTTGCATTGCAGTTAAGTATAACAAAGTAGGGAGACAACCAAGTCATGCATATTTTGACCATCCACAAACGTATATTAGTGATTGAGCTTCTTCAATTTTAAACAATATGAAGTAATTACTTTTATAAATACCAAAATATTTTCAAGTGTATTTTTAAAGAAATTTTTGTCATTCTTATATATTTCTATATAATTATTAATTTCTATAAATATTCAAAAATGATCTTAAAAAAATAATTTTATTGTTTTGTAAATTAGTAGCTTATATTTTTGAATTAATTAGTTTATAACAAAGTTAATTAATTTATTTTTTTAGAATTAAGAAGCTCTTTAATTAGTTATTATTGATTCGTCTTATCTAATTTTTTGTTGAATTCACAATTAAATCAATTTGGCTATTTTGTTAAGCTTAATTGGCTAACTTATCAATTTTTCTATGGCCATTTTTCTTACAAATCTAATCATTTTTATAGCTCACCCATAACCAAATTTCAAGTCAATTTTTAGCCCAAAATTCAGGCCTAATGTTGTCATCCACTCTCTACAAACTCAATAACAACAACAAACTACACTACTACATCATACTAATATCTACGCACCCAAAGCTCAATTCCTATAATAATTTCAACCCAATACCAACTCACTACAATACATATATATTATACTTATACAATACCAACCCCACCCATTCCTTCTTTTTCCTTTTCTATCTCCAAATTCCACCTAAACCTCTCTTTTTTTAAATTTCCAAACATCATAATTCTCCAACCCCCACCCTTTTCCTTTTTCTTTTTCTTTTTTCTTTTCCCCCTTTTCACCCCATCAAATCCATCATTATTCAAAAAGCGCATCATTACTCCCACGAACTTCACTCTTTCTTTTAAATCCCTTCATCCTCGTCATAAAATAAGAGGAACAAGAATATAAAAGAAAAAACATTCATCAATCTCAACAATCATCAAGATAGAAGAATAAGACTAAAAAAAAAAGCAAGAACAAAAAATACTGCAAAAACAAAAACAAAAAAGTAGAGAAGAGAAAAAGTAGCTAGATTTTACACAAAAAAACTTGATAAGAACAAAGAAGAAAATTTGTTTTAAAAAAATTGTATTCCTATAACAAAAAGATTTTGAGTCCATTTATTTTTGAGTTCAAGTTTTCATTGGAACTCTATTTGTGGAGGTGAGGAAACTTCAACTCGTTCATCTCAATCGCTACCCGGAAAGAGTTAAAATATTTTCTTAGTTTTATTTTATTTAATTATTTCATGTTTTCTATTTAGTTTTTTCGTATTCTTTTTTTTAGTTAGCATGTGTTAGGATTAATTAGATTAATGATAGAAATTTCTTGTCTTGGTTGAAGTGTAGTGATATTTTTATCAAATATGTATAAACTCTTAGTTTCGTTCATTATTTTTCCCTATAGTTTTCTTTGAAGATATAGATTACATGTTCACAATTTTTTCTTTTATCATGATTTAGCTATTAAATATATGCTTAAATTACTAATTAAGAATTTTTATTGCTTAATTGATTTAAATCTTGCTTTAAGATTGAGTTAGTATAATGTATAGGTTAATTCCATGTACTTTAGTTACTTGAATTTATTTCTATGTTAGTTTTTCTTTTTTCTACATATATGCAAGTTGTTAGTTACTATGTTATCTCATTATATTCAGGTGTGTTCTTTGTAAGTTATAATGCATATGTCATATATATGTTTGTTTGTTCAAAACCCGTTGCCTTTTTACTGGAATTTTCTGCGAGAGTTTTTTCCACTATTTTAGCGATTATGATTGAGATAAAGCTCTTTAGATGGTCTTTTCTATTGTATAATTTTCTATTGTCCGAGTTAGAGTTAGAAATACATCAGGATTTCCTATTCTTACTTGTCTGGATTTTGATTTTCGTATCATGGATCTTGGTTCGCACTTTGTGGCATTTCCACTAGAAAAAGAATCCAGACATTTCTCGTGTACCTATTATGGAAAGCGTTTGGACTCTGTCTCTTTTTCTTTCGTTCTCTTTTTTCTTTTATGAATTGTTGTTAGAAAGGGTAGACTGCGCAGGAAAGGATTCGGGTGGGGGAGCATCTACCTCCTCTCCCAAGCCTGATGAATGGGAAATGGCGCTAGATCTACCGGATAATCAAGTTGCATACAATAGCTCATATTTGTATTATTAAAGGCTATGAATGAATTAATATCTTAGTACAACACATGATTAATTAGAATTAATGAGGTATCTGGGTCTTGTATGCAATTTCATATTAGTTTTCTTTAGATCCTAGTGATTGCACTTAAAATAAGATGTGTAAGTATCCTTTATTCAATTAATAAGAATCATATCTTAATCGTTTTCTCTTTATTCATTTACTAATTTTATCCTTTTTTGTTTATTGCATGAACTATCGTCCGAGTCCATTATAAACTTTCTCCATTATTTGCATTTCGACATTGAGCCACGAAGGCCCAAATACCCTTTTTTTGAGTCATCCTCTTCAAAAAACAATGGAAAGGGATGTTGATTTACAAGTTCCTGTAGCTGAAAATAGGTTGTATAAAGTGTATATACAGTCCGATTTACATGAAAATAGTGTTGTATATACTGATATACAATGTATATACATCCGCGATATACAGTGAAATTAGGCCTTAGGTCCAAAACTCAGGTGGCCCAACAACTTTGTCCAGGCGTACAGAAATTAAGTGTTGGGTTAAATTTTCATGCTTTATTCAATTATATTTAATTCAAATTGTAATAATTTATTTATTTATATTTGCGTAGAGGTTAATTTAGTTTGGTTTTACCTAATTGAACTCCCCTAAAAGAGAAACCATTTTTTTTGTTAATTTATTCTGTAAAAATGATTTTGATTTAAGTATTTTCTGTTTCGTAGACATTTTGACAACAAGAATTTTCTTCCAAATTATCTTAAATGTTTCAAGTGATTTTTCTTATTTGATCAAAGTCTTAATCGCTTTTAATTTAGTTATAAAACATTAGATCTACTATTTGTCTTTAAACATATTTAAAAATTCTTTACTTAATCATTTAATAAAGTATGTTTTCTTGATAAATTATCTCAAATATTTCAATTTAATTTATTGCTCAAATAAAATTATTTATCTTTACTATTTACAAGTATTTTTCCAAAGTTAGTCAAATTAAATATTTCAGATTGCCGGACAACCGCGCGTTAGCAACCATATTGAATGCTTAACACTTTGTCAAAGTGGAAATAAGAACAATTTACCCATTTTTTCTAATTTTTTAAGACTTAAATCTGTTAAGGTCTTTTAAATTAACTTTTTTAAATTTCTTTAAGTAATTAAGTGGCGACTCTTTTTTTTTAAAATTGTTTTTTTCTCTAAAAGTGGAAATTAATTTTAAACTATCTTTTTTTGACATAACAGAAATGACGACTCTACTGGGGAATTTAATAGGTTCTAACCATTAGATGTGATTATTTGGTTATGTAATAATTATTATTTATTATTATTTATTTATTTATTGCAAATTATAACTGTCGCACTTGATGACATTGAATTCTGTCAAATGAGAAATAGTTTGCATTAGGAATAAGGATGGTTACGTGGTTACCTGCGACTATTTCTTCAGAAAATAACTATTACTTTCTTGAAGTAATAAATGGATAGTTGGTTTCTAGTCGTACAACGCCGTTTCTTATATTTACCTTTTTGTTTGTCCGACTCAGGTAATCAGTCTCTTTTCAAAGCCCACTCTAGACCATCTAGCGTAGAGCGAAGCCAAATTCATATTTAAGCATTGGTCTAAGATGACCCAACACCCAAGGTGTGTTGGGCCCGTTAGATAGACCACCTTGAGTCCAAAACGACCCTCGGCCTAAATGGACACTCATACTTAAGTGTTTAAAGCTGAAGTTTGTATGCATCGTTTGGCAAATCAATGTCTTTTGGGGTTGAGAGTTCATTTTAATTGCTTAATCTAGACGAATAAGATACTTCACAATTTTGTACTCTATCTAAAAGTCGTTGTCTTTCAGAGATGTCAAGAAGTCAAATATTAAGAATCTCTCATGGAGGCATAGTATAGGATCGTACCCCCACGTGAGACTGATTATTTATGTACCATTTTCCTATTATGTATCCCCATTCAATTTATTTATAAAGTTTGTATAAATATGATTTTTGGGGCAATAGAATGTTTTAAATGACGTTATACATCTTTCAAATAGTTAGGCCTACCATTGGCACAAAAGCATCACATATCTGTTTAGGACGCGCAATAACTGTTTATGTGCTATATGTTGTAACTGTTTGAATGAATATGTTGCTTTACTTGAAGACATTCCAGCCCATCCATTTTTGTGAAATTTTCTAAATCCCCCTAAGCACAAATATTAAGTCACTGTCTAAAGTGCATCCAAAGTCTTTAGTTTTCCTATAAAATTTGAACTTCACTTTAAAGTCCTAAATATGCGCAAGTCAACCTTCCTGATACATTAAATCCTAAATCTAATAGGCAAATTTTGTCGTTTCCAAAGATACCAATGGGTTATCTTGTTTTCAAACAAAACAACACTAATGTGTTTATTTTTCTCTCTATGTGATATTTTGTATTATTTGTTATGAACAAAGACTAACATGTCTGTCTTTTGAGTTATTTTTTTTTGTCAAGTAGTTAAAATTGATCTGTGTTGATAATTTGGCCGAGTATCCATACTTTACGAGATCAAAATTACCTAAAGATTCCTTTCCTAATAGAAATCTGATAATAGGAAAAAGGAAAATGACTGGCAATAATGAGGACACTGGTTTGATTGATATTCTTGTGACGGACCCTGTCGTCGTTGAACAAAATGAGGTGATTGCACAGTTGGTAAAACAGATCGCCAAGATGAGAGTTGAGATACAGTAAAATTGAGAATTATCAAATTTGACTATCGCCGGCAACATGTTGGTTCCAGGCGAAGGAAGACCTCCGCTCCATCTTCACCCTCAAAATCCTCAAAAATATATCCCAAATAATCCTCATGATGTTCCAACTCAGAGATCACCAACCAAGGACTTAACCACTCCTAACCCACATCATGCTAGCTCATCATACCAAGCACCACCTCCCTCCCCAATCCTATATGCCAATAATTCTCAGACCTCCCGCCCCCCTTTCAAGGATCAAATGTCAACAACTTCCAGGTTTTCCCTCCCCTTCAAGGCCTAAATACCAAGAATTCTTAAACATTTACTCCTATGTACCAGACTCCTTATCGAAATACTCAAAACCCACTTACCACTCAACCCATACCTTCAAAAACCACTTTCTATGTTCCAACACTAACAGAATCATATCCTCCTTACACTATATATCCTGATCACAATGAGGAGAAGGAGAAGGAGTCGAGGGCCAAAGAAGAAATGAATAAATAGAGTATGAAAGAGGAAATCATAAAATCTATGAAAGAGTTTTATTATATCCTGGATGTTGTTGAGTTGAAATATGAAGATCTGTGTATCCACCCGAATCTAGATCTTTCGAAAGGGTTCAAAGTACCAAAATTTGATACTTTTGGAGGAACTAAAAATTCTTTGACTTATCTGAGAGCATATTGTGATCATCTCGTAAGAGTTGGGAAGAACGAGGTTTTTTTAATGTGACTCTTTAGCTGAAGCTTAAGCGGAGAGACCTTGGAATGGTTTACTTCCCAAGAAATGAAAAAATGGTCTAGTTGGAATGCATTAGCAAGAGACTTCAGCGAAAGATTTGCTTACAATATGAAGATCGTTCCAGATCGTTAAACTTTGGAGAAAATCAAACAGAAGTCTACTGAAAGCTATCGAGAGTACGCTTACTGTTTGGGAAAAAAGGCTACAAGAGTTTGACCTCCCATGACTGAAAAAGAGATTATCAAAGTGTTTGTACGCATTCAAGAGCCTGAATACTATAACAGGATGTTGTTGCTCATAAAAGCAAAATTTACTAAGATAATAAAAATTGGTGAGACCATCAAAGATGGTCCTAAGACCGGAAGAATTACTCGTGTGGCTGTCCAAGCTTGGTCCTGAGGTTTGTTCAAAAATAAAAAAAGAAGATCTGTCCTTTATTTCTCACGCGCCTGATATAAGGATAAAGATATCGTCCAATTTTAGCGCTAGAAAATCCTCACCATCCCAAACCTATCCCCAGCTCCACTAAATCCCTACCTAATTTTTTACGTCTAACCAAGTTATCAAACTCTGCCTCCTAATTACCTACCTTCACACTACCAAAATGCTCCTCTTGGCTACTAAACTCCACAATACCCAAATTTCCAAATGCCAGCACCTACTCGTCGAAATTCTTTGAACTACCATCAAGTACCTCTACCTCCACAAAATAATTACAACCTTCCTCGCCAAAACCTTGAAAAGAAACCTTCTCGAGTTTTTACTCTTTTGATTGAGAGCCAAACACAACTTTTTGAGAGATTGAAAGCGGTTGGCATAATACAAATAATTGACCCAGAGAACATCAATGTCAATTCCAAACTTTATAGACCAGATCTTTATTGTGCTTATCATTTGGGAGGTGCTGGACATACCACTAAGGACTGTATCAATTTGAAGCATAAAATTCAAGACCTGATATATTAAAAGGTTGTTACTCTTCAAACTGACACTCCCAAATGTCAATAATAACCCCATGTCGAATCATAGAGGGGTGGTTATTAATATAATTGAAATCGAAGAAGATTGGTGTGTGGATAAAGCTATAATTCCATCCAACCCTGATAGTCTTGAGAAAGTTGTAGCTTCACTGATCAAAAGTGAGAAGCCCAAATTTGCGACCATGGCACCCCATCAGGATTTTGCTTTAGTGCCAAAGAAGGGTCAAAACAAGAAGAAAGTCGGTCATACTTCATCAATGCCTTTGCCCCACATGTGCCAGTCTTTCCTAGTGCAAAAGTATGACTATGACAATGGTCTCGAGGAAAGAACCAAAAATCTTTTTGAAGAAGGTGATGTTGTGCTTAATGTGCTGATCGAGAAGCCATGCCTGGAGATGCCAAACCAAAAGAGCAAGTGCCTAATGGACCACCACTCCGCTCTTGATTCCTCCATCATCTTGATAGATAAAGAAAAAATATATGTTTGTTTTTTAAAAAAAAGTAAAAATAATTCAAAACCTATCGATATCATGTCATGTCACAACTCGAATGAACAAAATAAGGTGAATAATGATGAGCTCGAAGAATGTGATAAGATTGCAATCGTGAATCGGGAAATGAAGAATGTGTCAAAGAAATCAGACTTGAATGAACTATGTCTGACTTGAATTCTCAAGAATGAGATACGTAGGCTACGTATGTCATCTTCGGTCACCCTGTTATATATCTTCAATATTCCCTTTTGTAATGAACTATGTCTGACCTAATTTCTCAAGAATGAGATACGTATGTGGTCTATGTCGGCCTTGATCATTTCTCTATTAAAATTCAAATCTTTGACTTGATTCATACCTCACCAGGATATGTAGGCTCCACAATGACTCGGTCATATTTCCCATAAGATTTCTATTTCTCTTAATAATGGATACTAAGACAGAATTTTTAAGAAGGATTCAAAAATACTAAAGAGAAAATTCTTTCTCCAACAAGTCACGGCTGAAGATGCATAATAAAAAGCAACTAGATAGAATTTTTGAGAGGGTCTCTAAAATTTCACAAGTCTCCCATCAATAGTTCGAGGTTCAATAAAACCTTTTAATTGGGACAGAAATTTTTGAGGACGACCTCAAAAATTTCATCAAGCGTCATCAGGAGATCTTAGTCAACTTCAAAAGTTCAAAGTTACCTTCAAATAATCTCTGGCATTGCTAGAAGTTCAAAGTCAACCTCAATGATATCCAATACCGTCAGATTTCAGAGTCAACTGTAAAACTTCTCAAGCTATAATAGATTTCAAGAGGACCATGTCAAAATTTCCAAGCTCAAAGGATCTCCAGAATCTTTCAAACAAGCTATCGAACATGTCAAAGCTTCGAACTAAAGGCTTTCATTCAAACTTTATGTGATATGATATTTGGCAGTGATCTTTTTCAAACTTATTTTTCAATAGTTTATTTTCTTTAAAAATCTTTCTATATACGTCAAAACATTTTGCCTAAAGCATAATTTTGTCTTATATATATCAATCAATGAGAGATTGGAGCGATCAATCGAAAATAGCAAGACAAGAAGGAAGTAGCTGAAGAAGTCAACATAAATCAATTTGTTTAAAACTAACAAATTTTCTGTGGCTGCATGTTTATAAGGATGTCAAAGATCATCCTATTCCTTCGTTCAGCAAATACGGAGAAGTCAGAAGAACAAAGAGAGCCCATGGACGTCTTTGGGCATACAAAAAGGAAAAGTTCAAAATACAAGCAACCAAGCCTTGTTCAAATCTCTAGGAAAACATGAGCCTCAATGAACACAAAGTGTTCAAAAATGAGGGTGGTATTAGTGCACTAGTGTCGAAGTGATCAGACACTTTGTACACATTCTCAAGAATTTGTCCTTATGTTTTTTGGCTCAGTCGCTAGTTAGAGCGATCATGTGTACTAATTATTTTGTTTTGAGTATAGAAACAGGTAAAAGAGCTACTTTCAAGACATGCAAGTATGTATAATGACGTCAAATTGCATTTTCCAGCGTCAAAGACGTCTGATGGGCATGCATAAGTCGCATTAAATACCCAAGAGGATTTGAAGCGCAACTTGCCAAAATATCTGCTATCATGCCGAAAATCGATCTAAGAATGTCATTTGAAGGATATCTATTATCACCCTTCCAATAGAGTAACATCATTCTACCAATGGAGAATCATCATTCTTACCAATAGATATCTATTCGTCCTACCAATGAGTACACATTTATATCCTATCGATGGAACATCAATTTATATCCTATCAATGGAGAAACATACATCTTACCAATTGGATACTATTATCCTACTGATAGAGCAACAGATGTCCTATCGATGGAATATCATTATCATCCTATCGATGGATTATTTTTATTCATCTTACCGCTGGAAATTCATTATCGTCCTACCGATGGATCATCTTTATTCATCCTATCAATGAACATGCATTTATATCCTACCTATGGATCATATTTATTCATCTTATTGATGGACATACATTTATATCTTACCAATGAAACACATTTATCCTACCGATGGAGCAATAGATGCCTTATCGATGGAATATCATTATCCTACCGATGGATCATTATCATCCTACTGATGGATCATCTTTATTTTTCCTATTGCTAGACAATCATTATCATCCTATCGATGGAATATCATTATCCTACCGATGGAACATCATCATCTCACTAATGGATCTCTATTCGTCCTACCAATAGACACATATTTATATCCTACTGATGGAATATCAACTTATATCCTATCAATGGAACAACATCACCCTACTAATGGATCAACATCATCTTACCAATGAAGAATCGTCATCTTATCAAAGGAGCATCATCATTCTTACTCATGAAGCACCATTATCATATCATTTGCTGAGAGGGTCATTCATATTATATTATCGAAAATGGTGATATTATTTGCCAAGAGGGTCATTTATATTATATTACCGGAAGAGGTGATACCATTTGTCAAGAGGTCCATTCATATTATATTACTGAAAGTGGTGATATTATTTGGCAAGAGGGTCATTCATATTACCGAAAGTGGTGATATTATTTTTCAAGAAGGTCATTCCTATTATATTATCAAAAGTGGTGATATAATTTGTCAAGAGGTCCATTCATATTACCGAAAGTGGTGATATTTTTTGTTAAGAGGTTCATTCATATAATATTATCGAAAGTGGTAATATTATTTTTTAAGAAGGCTATTCATATTATATTATCGAAAGAGGTGATATCATTTGCCAAGAGGGTCATTCATATTATATTATCAGAATAGGTGATATTATTTGCCAAGAGAGCCATTATCATATCATTTGCCGAGAGGGTCATTCATATTATTACCGAAAGTGGTAATATTATTTGCCAAGAGACCATTCATATTATATTATCAAAAGTGATAATATCATTTGCCAAAAAGGCCATTCATTTTATATTACCGGAAGTGGTGATATCATTTGCCAAGAGGGCCATTATTATATCATTGCCGAGAGGGCCATATTTTATCATCGCCGTGAAAAATATCATCATGTCAAAAGGTCATCATCATCATATTATATTGCCAAGAACTATTGTCATATTGCATTATATAAAATCACCATATATTGCATCAATACTGAAGGAGACTGACGTTCATGAAATATATTATAAATCATCTCAATTTTGGAAGTGTGTCTTGTTCGCTCTACATTAGAACCGGAGGAGGCTGACGTGCCTACATAGTAAAGACACTGCTTTCCTATTTTAATTATAATTTCTACTAATGATGTTTATCTCAATATTTGTAGAGAGCATCCAAAAGGATGAATTCTCAAACAAACCACAGGTGCAGACGACATCAAAAGGGATGTAGCACAACGTGGAACCTTTTCTTAGCAACGAACTGAGACATAGTTCGAAGAGGAGTATCAAACTCTTAGGATACGAGTTGAAGGGAGAATTCCACCACAATCAAACCACACCCCTATCAGAAGGCATGTGGGTATTTCTTTGAGCTTTATCAATTTCATTTTCACATCCAAAAAATATCAACTCTCACCGGAAGCAACTTACGATCCAAGTGATAATGCATCGAGAGATATGAAAATTATGTCCGTGTAAGTTTTTAATTATGAATGTGAAGTGTACCATATTCATGGCTAAGAGGTTGCAAGCCTCTTTTTCATACTCGATTTATTTGTCATTTCTGCCAACTGAAGGTTATCTTAGTATAAAAGATTTCATTTTCATCCAATTGAGTCAAACTACAAGCAGTTTGATTCCCATGTGTAGGGATATATAGGCGGCCACGATATTGAAAACTCGACTGTACTCCAATAAACTTTTTCATCTCATTTTCGAGCATTCTGTTTCTCCGTAATTCAATACCAGGATAGCTTTTGTATTTTTTCAAATTCGTGCTTCAAATCAACCGTATTGAACCACAAGTGCCCTGAATTCTTATATGACCTGAAATAAGTAGGAAATATGATACTTGGGTCCGACGATAATTCCCAAAGTCCATACCAAACCACCTTTCAGGATGATGAAAATGTAGTTGATCAAAACTGATTTTTTAATTTTTCTTTGTCTAGGATCTCTTTCATCGACCCTACCCTAAAAAGAGACAGTTGTTGACACCCAATTTTGACCTTCGACAGAGTATATTAGTTATTAAGCTTTTTCAATTTTAAACAATTTGAAGTAATTACTTTTATAAAATACCAAAATATTTTTAAAGAATTTTTTGTCATTCTTATAATTTTAAATGATATATATATATATATATATATATATTATAGTTCTATATAATTATTAATTTCTATAAATATTCAAAAATAATCTTTAAAAAATTAATTTTATTATTTCGTAAATTAGTAGCTTATATTTTTGAATTAATTAGTTTATAATAAAGTTAATTAATTTAATTTTTTAAAATTCAGAAGATCGTTAATTAGTTATTATCGATTCGTCTTATCTAACTTTTAGTTGAATTCACAATTAATTTGGCTATTTTGTTGAGCTTTGGCTAATTTATCAATTTTCTTGTGGCCATTTTTTCTTTAAAATGTAATCATTTTTTCTGCGCACCCTTAACCAAATTTCAAGTCATTTTTAGTCCAAAATTCGGGTCCAAAGTCATCCAACCCAATATTGTCATCCACTCTCTATAAACTCAATAACAACAACTTATACTACTACACCATACTAACATCTATGCACCCAAAGCTCAATTCCTGTAATAATTTTGGCCAAATACCAACTCACTACAATACATATATGTTATACTTATACAATATCAACCCCACCCATTTCTTCTTTTTCCTTTTCCACCTCCCAATTACACCTTAACCCCTCTTATTTTTAAATTTCCAAACACCATCATTCTCCAACCCCCACCTTTTCCTTTTTCTTTTTTGTTTTCTCCCTTTTCACCCCACCAAACCCATCATTATTCAAAAATTGCATCATTACTCCCACCAATCTCACGCTTTCTTTAAATCCCTTCATCCTCTCCATCAAAAAAGAGGAACAAGAATATAAAAGAAAAAACATTCATCAAGATAGAAGAAGAAGACCAAAAAAAACAAGAACAAAAGTACTGCAAAAATAAAAACAAAAAAATAGAGAAGAGAAATAGGAGCTGAATTTTACACAAAAAAATTGATAAGAACAGAGAAGCAAATTTTTTTTAGAAAAATAGTATTCCTCTAGCAAAAAGATTTTGAGTCCATTTATTTTTGAGTTCAAGTTTTCATCGGACTCAATTTGTGGTGGTGGGGAAGTTTCAACTAGTTCGTCTCAGTCGCTGTCCCCGAAAAGAGGTAAAATCTTTTCTTAGTTTTATTTTATTTAATTGTTTCATGTTTTCTATTTAGTTGATTCATAATCTTACTTTTTTAGTTTGTATATGTTAGGATTAATTAGATTAATGATAGAAATTTCTTGTCTTGCTTGAAGTGTAGTGATATTTTTATCAAATATGTAAAAACTCTTAGTTTCGTTCATTATTTTTCTATGTAGTTTTCTTTGACGATATGGATTTCATTTTCGCAATTTCTTCTTTTATCATGATTTAGATATTAAATATATGCTTAAATTACTAATTAAGAATTTTTATGGCTTAATTGATTTAAATCTTGCTTTAAGTTTGACTTAGTATAATGTATAGGTTGATTCCATGTACTTTAGTTACTTGAATATATTTCTATGTTATTTTTTCTTTCTTCTACATATATGCAAGTTGTTAGTCAGTATGTTATCTCATTATGTTAATGTATGATCCTTTTAAGTTATAATGCATATGTCATATATATGTTTGTTTGTTAATATACAATAGCTCATATTTGTATTATTAAAGGCTATGAATGAATTGGTCTCTTAATGCAATACATGATTAATTAGAATTAATGAGGTATCTCGGCCTTATATGCAAGTTTCATATTGGTTTTCAATAGATCCTAATGATTGCATTTAAAATAAAATGTCTAAGTATCCTTTATTCAATTAATAAGAATCATATCTCAATTGTTTTCTCTCTGTTCATTTATTAATTTTATCCTTTTTGTTTATTGTATGAACCATAGTCCGAGTCCATTATAGACTTTCTCCATTATTCGTATTTTGACATTGAGCCACAGAGGCCCAAATATCCTTTTTTGGAGTCATCGTCTTCAAAACAAATTGGAAATGGACGCTAATTTACAGTTTGCTGAAGCTGAAAATAGGTTGTATATGTTGTATATACAGTTCGATATACATAAAAATAATGTTGTATACACTGACTATATACATCCGCGATATACAGTGGAGTTGGGCCTAAAGCCTAAAATGCAAGTGGTCCAACAACTTAGTTCAGGCGTACAGAAACTAAGTGTTGGGTCAAATTTTTATACTTTATTCATTTATATTTAATTTAGATTATAATAATTTATTTATTTATTTACGTTTATTTATACTTGCATAAAAATTAATTTAATTTGGTTTAACTTAATTATACTCCACTAAAAGAGAAATCATTTTTTTATTAATTTATTCTGTAAAAATGATTTCATTTAAGTGTTTTCTGTTACTTAGACATTTTGACCAAGAAAATTTTCTTTCAAATTATCTTAAATATTTCAAGTTGATGTTCTTTCAAATTAATTGAGTTTGAAATGTCTTTCTCTAAATTGATTTTTTCCTAAATAGCTCAAATGATTTTCCTTATTTAATCAAAGTTTTAATCACTTTTAATTTAGTTAAAATACATTAGATCTACAATTTATCTTTAAATATATTTAAAATTCCTTTACTTAATCATTTAATAAAGTATATTTTCTTGATTAATTATTTCATGTATTTCAAGTTGATTTATTGCTCAAATAAACTTATTTATCTTTACTATTTACAAGTATTTTCTCAAAGTTAGTCAAATAAGAGTTTTCAGATCGCCGGATAACCACACGTTGGTGACCACTTCGAATGCCTAACACCTTCTCAAAGTGGAAATAAGAACTTCTTACCCATTTTGTCTAAATTTGTAACACTTAAGTTTGTTAAGGTCTTTTAAATTAATTTTTCTTAATTTCTTTAAAAAATTAAGTGACGACACTTCTTTTCTAAAATTAATTTTTTCTCTAAAAGTTGAAATTAATTTTAAATCGTCTTTTTCCGACATAACACTCTCATGTGACTATCCACACACACACTTGGCCCTCTCATAGGGCCCAAACTCAGTCATATATGTGTCGCAACGTGACACCCGATCCAAAAATATGTCGAAATATGACACTCGATCCATTAATGTGCCGAAACGTGACATCTGATCCAATAACATGTCAGAAATGACACCTGATCCTCACAATCACAAATCACCATTTATAATTAAATAGGCAGACAAAAACAATGCATATAAAATCACCCAGGTCATGCACTCAATCAAGAAAGGTTGTTAACCCGTAAGGTTTATCATAATTCTTCTCATATTTTATACCAAGGTACGTACAGTTTTAGCATCTACCGATACACTGGTCTAAATGCGACAATACCACCTCCAATTACCTCAAAACCATTACAATACTTTCTTACCCTGGTCACTTTCCGTTAGACCACCAACAATACTCGAATTCCTACCGTAACAAGTGAACTAGAGCCTAATCATGCAACCTGTCATTAAATCCCTTTTTATATACTATGCAATGGGTAAAGATTTAACTACTCAGGTAAGAGAAGTCTAGCCTACTTGGGTGCTAAGCAGCAGCGGAGAGATAACACGACTCCAATCCTTGGTTACAGATGTCTGACGGGCAATACAACCCTGAATTCTGTCGGTTGGAACCCTTCTAGTGCTGAGATTTCTTCCCCGTCTCTTCCTAATCCATGAGCAACATTTGAAGGGTTTTTGCAGTAACTCTCACCTCTAAAACTTACCCTTTGGAAGAAGTGGGAAAATAAGAAAATCGCGACTTAAGTTCTTTCCCACGTCCTCTCGCTCTGGCGATCGCATTCCCGCTAGAGCGGCACCGCTATGGCGGGATTGTGGGACCCAGTTGAATTAGTTTTCTTGCGATTTCTTCTGGTCTTAATTAATGACAGTTTGGGTCGTTACATAAATCAACCCAACCTAACAGTTCATAGATCATATAGTACACAACTGATAATAGCTCAATAATACCTCTGTCAAATCATATCAAGATCAAGTGTATCAATCAAGGAAACACTAAGGGGTAAACACAGTCCACAAATGATAAAAGATATGTAATGCAATGTCATATATAGTGATGCATGTCTGTCTAATGATATACATTCGCTAACTCGCAGGCCGGAACCCATAAGGAACTCTTATGGTCCATGTATCCGCTGGAACCATTTGTTTTTGTCATAATCATCAATCGCTGGAACCATTTTCCTTCGACATAATCATCATTTTAATCTCATCAAAATATATATACGAAAATCAATGCAAATAGGCAATGTTCACACAAAATACAAGAATATGATGATTTCAATAACAACATGTAATTCATATCAAGATAATCACGTCACATATCCACAATATATGAAATTCATCTTTACATCAATCACATCGTTATAAGTCATCAAATTTGCCAATTTATTACCCCTCTTCATCATCCTAATATCAATCACAGTGAATAAGCAACCTGAACCACTTCCCATTACTCCCAATACACATAACAAAAAGTACGTGACTCTACAAGCTTTAACGAAGGTTTAAAAGTTCACTTGCCCCAATTCAATCATAACCTAACCCAAAACTTGGGCCTTCTCCTTCCGTTCGGGGCTTTGAATTAATAAAATCTATTTAAATATGAATTTTTGATAAGAATACAAATACAACGACATCCAAATCATTAATTTTGAAAATCAGATCGAAATCGATCCAAAAACTCAATTTCGGAAATCAAGGGAAAATTTTTATATGAAAATGTTCTTCAAAGTATTTGAAACTCATTAGTGAAAACCATTTCGAAAATGGAGTTGAATTCAACTCAAAATCATTATTTTAAGAAAAGTTTGGGTTCTTCAAAACCACCCAATTTTAGAGTAAAGAAAATCATGAATTAAGGGCCAAAATCAAGATATAGTCAATGGTTAATGAAAATTATGGGTTAAAATTACTTGCCCAATCGAAGTCTCATAGTCCTCTTTAACATCATCCCTCTCTAGCTCCCAAGGTCCAAAAATGATGAAAATTGGGAAAACTTCAACTTTGGGAATATTTCACTATTTCAAGAGGTTTTTACCCTCCGCGAATGCGGAGGCAAAACTCTCGGACCCTCCGCGAACGCGGCACGTGCTCTGCGAATGCAGAGGAGGAACAACATATGCTCCATGAACGGGGCCTAGGGCCCGCAAAAGTAGAGAAGAAATGACATGAGCTCCGCAAACGCGGAGAAGGGAGTCATAGACACAAGAACAACAACTCATTTAGTATCAAAAATCACGGAATGGACCCTCAGAATCTGTAAGGAACCCCATGCACACAAACCATACATGCTATACCTTACTAAATTTCATTTTGGAGACTCAATGAAACCTTCGAAATTTGAATCCGTGGTCTTCTTGAGCCGGAATCCATTTAGTCTCAACTAAACTAATTAACTTAAGGCTCAAAAATACAAAAAACTCCCTCGGAACTCCCAAAAAATTCATTGAATGTTGACCAAAGTCAAACTTTAGTCCAAAATAACTTAAACTTTCAACGTAAGTCCTCAAATCCATGAAAAACTTCAAATTCAAAAATGAAGACTCTCCTAGACCAAATTCTACATTTCGGAGTTGATGAAACTGACGGAATTTCGTTTCGAGACTCGTAACTCTAGTTAGTACCAAAAACCACTTTTGAACAACTTAAGCCTTCAAAACTCAAAAATTTCAAGATTCCTTAAATTTTCAAAGAACTACCAAAACCAACTCCAAACACTGATCAAATATCACTCGGGGCAACTATTAAAAGGGATAAAACGGTCATTTTGTAAAAAAAATCAAAAATGACCTTCAGAGTCATTACAAATATACTACAAAAAATAAATTTCAGATACCAAACAAAAAAACCAAGAAAAAAGATAGAATCGAGAAGACGCTATAAAAAATCAGCTTTCAGATAATTTAGGAAACAAATAAGAGAAACAAACTGATTGAGAGTAAAATTAGAAATAGAATATCATATCAGTTATAGACTCCTAAATTTATGTTAAGTATAATTGATCATTAATCCGTTAGTAATTATATTTTTTATTTATCCATTTTGTTAATTATTTTTCATATATTAAATATGTTAGATATTGTTAGAATTTTAATGCTGGGACTTGAAAATTAAAGAATCCTATTAGAACTAGTAATAAGAATTCTTAAATATGTCATTTATTCAATTTTTCCTTATTATAAAGGGGAATGAGTACAAACACATATTAATACATTCTGGCACTCTACAGGTAAATTTAAAACTTGCAACAATCCATAATATCTTGACCTAATTAATAATTAGAAATACTTCCATACAATAGTATTTCACTTATAAGACAAGCCAATACTTTTTATTTTTCATCACACAAACAAAGTTAATAGATATATCATAATCGGAACTGATGCATTTAGGTATTTCATATGAGATTTTCGAACTTTGGCGATCTTTTAAACCTTGTGGAGATGATCTTCTAAATCTCTAGTAATATCGATCATAAGACTCAAGAGAGTGATAGGCTCTGGTGTGTCTTCAGTTTTTTTCTCGTACACTAATGTCCACATTGCCCAATTATCTTCAAACGAAGCAGTAATAGTGAAGGAATTGTACAATTCCAATGTATCTCCCTCTAACACTTTCCAAGTAATTGATTTTTTGTCATCATCAATGGCTTCAATCAGTTGCTTAGTAACCTTAACTTTTCCCTCTGTAATCATTTTTGAAAAAAAAAAGTTATGAAAATTTCATACAAAGATGTTAATCTTATTCAATTGCTCAAAAATATTTCTTCCATCTCAATTTAATCATATTATATGATTGAGTTTGAAATATTTTCTTTAAAAAAGATTTTGAAACTTGCAATCTAAAATAACATTAAAACATTTGTGTAGCTATAAATTATCTCAAGATAAAATTAAAAAATCAAATTTAAGTTATTTTGAAGTATAAAACATAGTGAAAATAAATGTGTGCCTAATAGAAGAACTGTGAATATTCACAAAATAAATTGTATATGTTCAGCTTATTTCTTTTTTTTTTTCTTTTTCCCGAAATTATCTCAAGTTCATAATCATAAAGATATATTTGCTCCATTTTTTTCTGAATTGTCTTAATCTTTAAAAATCTCAACATATCTGTTAGGATGAAAAATAATCAAGTGTTACCTATACATTTCTGTCCAACAATAGTTGTTCACTATTGACTTGACATGGAAATTAATAAATAGTAAATAATAATAGGAGTAATTTTACCAAATCATCCATATTAAATACAAGTTATCTAAATATTGAAAAATAAATAGTATTTAATAGCAATGTTAAAATAGATATATCATAAGAAATTATTTATTTATTTTATAAACTAGAAAAATATTATTAGACATCCCAAAATAATATAATAAACAAATAAAGATGGAAAGAGAAAATAGTAAAGTTAATCATCAATAACCATTAACTAAATAACATGTTCGGCAGAATTTTAAAAATTTCCTTATTTTAAAAATTGTTTTTATCAGAGGTATTCAAGGATAAACATAAACTATCTAATTAATTGCATGGCCAAATTTTTAAAATTTCCTTAATTTAAAAAGTGCATTTTGTCATAAGCATTTCAAAAAGGTACTTTTGAAAAGTAAGGGTTTGTTTGTGTTTGTCTAATCAGTTCAAAAAGCATTTTTATGCAAACCTTACTTTTGTGTTTGTTTAATTAGTTCAAAAGGCATTTTTATGCAAACCTTATTTTGATTGTGAAGGTAAAAAAGTTACCTTTAGTAGATCATCAGCTTAATAAATTATTTCAAACCAAGTATGAAAAGAAAAATATAATAGTGAAAAAATTATGTACAAAATAATAAAGAAAAAATAGTAACAACACCAAAACAATATAATAATTCTAGCAATGAAAATAAAATGTAATAACAAAAATTGAACAATAATATAATAATACTAATATGAAAAAGAAGGGACGAAAAAAAAAAAGAAGGGACAAGTAAGGTGTTCTAAACTATCACCATGCCTCTTCCACAGGAAAGTAAATCAACGCTTATAGTCACCGACTAACATTCTATTCTAATCATCATTATTATAAAATAATTACTTTTTGAAAAGAAAAAAAAAGTATTTTTTTTAAATGCTTGGCCAAACAGACTATAAATCTTCGCCAAGTAGTGTGACGTATATATATAGTTTGCCTTAGTATAAGTAGTATTGATTGCTTCTATGACTCAAACTCATGACCTATAAGTTAGACAGTAACAAATTTACTATTGCTCCAAGACTCCCATTCAACGGAAAAAAGTAAAAAAGAAACTTAAATAATCGAAAAAAATATTGTGTTGTGAGTTTTACCATGGTTATATTTCCAGCCAATTACTGAACCAACCTTTAGATCTTCACCTTCATGAATATTAAAATGGTGGACTTTATCGGAACTTATGTTGGTTACATGATGGGAACTAGTTTGATAAAGGTCATGGAACAAATGTCCTCCACACTTAACCTCCATTGAAGCAACCAACTTGCCATTGAAACCCATATTTCTTCTTTGGTATATCAATGAATTGTAAGAAGAATGTTTCCTGGTGAAAAAATATTGAGAACTAGTAGCCTTTATATAGCTAGACATTATTAGCTCGGAGATGCTAGTAAGAAAACATGGGCCACTACACACGCATATCATGTTTTTGGTAGGGATGAAAGATTAGTCATGTTAGCTCTTTCGAATATAATTAGGCATTAGTAATTAAGTTAAAGGCGGAATTCATCAGCATATATCTAAAGTCGACATCATCTTTTCACTTGAATACTTTAAATAAATCTTATAAGATTTTGCTCAACCCCTCACTTTCACACAAGCAATTTAAGGTTACAATTTCTTGTACACCTATGAAACTGTCTTCAACTCAACAATTTTGCCTAATTATTGGCCACTCTCCAATTTTTTAATAATTTTACTCAGTCAATAAAATTCCTTTACAATTCAAAACAACACCTAACACAATCAACTAAGAACATCATCAAGATTTTATTTGGGAACCACAAAAAATTAACTATTATAACTCAAAAACAATAAAAATATAACTTAATAGGAATAAGTTTTTTCATTCTAATAGTTGACTCTTCTTCAAGATAGATTTCTTAATATATGTGTTGTGTCACTTGTAATGGTCAACTTTCATGATGTCTACTCAATGCGTCATATTGGAGTTGAGTAACCACTTGTAGTTCACCCAATCAATTATGACTTGGTTTAATTAATTTTTACAAATCAATTATCTTTTAACTTTAATTTGATTCTTCTCATAATCTCAGGTTAATTCCATATATTTAATTATGGTAATGTTTTCGTATCTTGAACTCTAGTTTCTTATTGAATTGAATTAAGGCTAATATTTTATAATTCTCCAAGATTTTCTTTTGATTGTGTTGAATAGGTTCTTTTTGCATCGAATAAATAGTCTCTAATTTTCTTTGAGGAACTTTCTTGCAGTGCTGTCAATTTTATCAAAATTTCTTTTAAATATCCGCCAAGGACCTGATCCTCGTACTTCTTTATTTATTCTTCTTAGTACATAGATAATTATCACTTATACAATATTTGTTAATTATATAAATATCAAATGATCTTGACTGTAGATTCACATCAAGTGCTCAATAAATACACTATTTTTGATGATGACAAACTCATACATAAATATTCATGTGCTCTGTAGCTCATCATTCTTCATGTGCATCTTCCTTTTTAAGAACAACTCCTATGTTGACAATCTTCCCCTTGAGAACCAACTCTAGCTTTCTTCTTTTACTTTCATTTGAAAATATTTGTAAGTTTACCTCGATCCACTATTAGAAAAATTTGTAAAAAGGAATCTAAAATAAGAGATCTTAAAAATAGGTCTCAAAATTAAAAGAGACCTCATAACGTCCCTTTTTTTTTCTCAATTTTTTTAATTTAGTGAAACAGATCTCATTAGGTCAATTAAATGAATAAAAGAATTCTGCAAAATAAAATTAGATACCTCATGAGATCGAAAATAAATACTTAGAAAAATAGCGACCTCGTGAGGTCGATAGACTTTTAAAAAATTTTAAAAAAATTATGAAAAACGATTTCATAAGATCGCTTATTTTTTAAAAAAAATAAAAATAAGCGGCTGGTGAGGATTTTGTGTCAAATTCGATCAATGAGATTTTTAAAATAAGAGACCTCATGAGGTCTTTTATTTTTTAACAAAAATCACTTCTAAGTCATTATTTTTCTCCACACTGCGTTGTGACCCTCTCTCACTTAGCCTTCCACCATTGCCACCACCGCCATCGCGCTGCCCCTGCCTGTAGACACTGACGCCACCTCTACCTCCGGTAGTCCACAGCAGGCCAATTTAAGGTGCGTTATTTCTGCTCCAATTTTTTTCTTTTGCTTAATGTAAACTAAAGTAAGGTAGAATCATTGTCAAATACAACCTGAATTTATTCATATTCGACCTAATTGTTTTTTAGAATTTGAAGTTGTATAGATGGCATAATTTTGAATCGAGTCTTCTTGAAGGATTTATCAAGGAATAATATTTTAAGAATATTTGTGACTGTCCAAATGTTTGTGCTAGATTCTGTTGGTTATCTACTATCATATTTTATTGTTGACTTTATTACGCGAATAAAAATAATAATATGATTAAAATTAAAAAAAATATCTTAATTAGTGTATTATAAAAAAGTAGGGTTGTATAGGGCAAATCGATAAACCGCACCAAACCCACAAACCGAACCAAACCGAAAAAGGGTTTGGTTTGATTTGGTTTGGTGTTTGAAAAAAAAACCCGACCATTATAGGGTTGGTTTGATTTTAACTAAAAAAATCAAACTGAACCCAAACCGACCCGATTATAGATATATTACTTTTAAATTATGTTATACATAAAAATATTTATTAAAATGTAATTTATAAATATTTTCTTAAAATTTTTCATAATTTTTGTTTTTTTTCTTACATTTAGATTTGGACTTGAAAGCCCATCTAAATAATATACAAAAAGCCCAGAAGGAAATGAACACCGGAAGCCCAAAACATGTTATGTAATTAGAAAACCCTATTCGGCTACAAATGGTTTGGTTTGGTTTGTAAAAAATTCGAACCAACCCGAAAAACCCGAGAAAAATTGATATCGAAAAACCCAATTTTTATTAGTTTGATTTGGTTTATAGATTTAATAATCCGACACAAATGATTTAATTTGATTTATAAAAAATTCAAACTAACCCAGTTTATGTACACCCTAAAGAGGTGTTCCCTACAATTGAATATAATGCGATGGGTTTTGAATTCAAATCATGTTCTAAATAGTCAAGGGTCAATAAAAATAATATTTCTATTTGGTAAAAATAGAAATAAGATTTATTGCTTATTGTTTTTAGTGCTAATACTTGTGATATGTTCTTTACCCATTATTTCTGCTTTAATTTGTTTCAAGAATCTTCTTTTTAGATCAGTTTTTAACCTTTCTGATAAAGTCAGTTTCTTTTTTTTTTTGAAAAAAAACACTTATTAAGCTATTTTTCTTCTCTTTACAAAAGTCACTATTTGTACATCATTAATTCTTTTAACATCAGGATAACATTTTTAGGGGTCGTTTAATAGAGTGGATTAGCAAAATTAATATATGCATTAATTAAATATATTAATAGTATTTTATTTGATACACTTTTTATGTTATGTGCATTATACATTCTATTGTATATTAAGGTGTGTATTACTAATACCATGAATTTCTAGGTATTAGTAATGCAAGGGGATTTAATGCATACATTAACATGATTAAAGACTCAATTACCTCTCAAAATTCTTTTTACGTCTTTTCCACCATAATTGTTTAGGATATTTTTATAAATAAATATTTCTATGCAATGTATGTTATTTTTAATATACTAAACCAAACAATGCATAAGAAATATTCTATCTATAATTAATGCAAGCATAACTAATATAAGTATTACTAATACAAGCATTATTAATACACTCTATTTATCATTATTTCTATACACTATATCAAACTACCCGTTATATTTTCTTTTTTTAATAAACGTTGAAAACTTCACTATATTAGTTTGGGTTAAACTAGTGCAGCAAAATTTACTAATTGCAGTGCTAATATATTATGGAAAAATTACTAAAGTACACACCTTATAGTATCATATTTGCTAAAAGTTCCAATCGTTTTAAAATATTATCAAAATTTCTATTTTTCTTTCTCTATCTTCACTTACCTGATACATAACTCAAAACCCTTCTTCATCGTCCAAACCCCTTATTTCTCGCCTTTCTCTCACATTTTTTACGGATTCACAAATCAAAAAGGAATCAAATGCCCAATTTTTGCCTCAAATCACGTGCACGTATCAAAGGTTACAACCATTATTCCATTTTTGAGTTTCAGTTGCATTCTTCCAGAGCGGTGAAAATATTTCTTCATCATTTTTTTTCAATTTAGTAGTTTAATTTTAAATGTTTTTGCTTCAAATTCATTCAAAACATACTAATTGAGATGAAAATCGATCCATCCTTTAATATTGGATTCACCCAATTAATTTCTCAAAATCGAATTCTAATACCTAGTGTTTCTGATGTGTTTGATTGTGGGTTCCATGAAGACAAGTGTAATCAAGGTAAATATTTATTAGTCACCAAAAATCTGCAAATGGTGAAGAGTAAGAAGGATGAAGTTTCAAATCTGAGTTCGACGCTGAGGAAGATTCTGAAAAAACTTCAAAACAAAGGAGAAAAAAGTGGAATCCGTAACTACACGCCCAAAATTACCAAAGGTTCAATTTTTTCTCATGTATCTACTTATTTTTTATTTTAATTACAATGTATACAACAACAACACAACAACAACAACCCAGTGAAATCCCACATTGTAGGGTCTTGGGAGGGTAGAGTGTAAGCAGACCTGACTCCTACCAATGTAGGACGGCTGTTTCCAAAAGACCCTCGGCTCAATAAAAGCATAGAAAAAGGTCAGACAACAGTATTAAAAGTAGATAAGTAGATAACGAAATAATCAAAGCACAAAAAGCAGGATGTATTATTACATAATAACATAAATACCATAAATCAGAGTACAAGAAATCATAGTGCATTAATACGCCTACGAATAAGGGGGGAAATGCCACTATGTGCTAGCCTTCTACCCTAATGTGTGTCCTCCACACCCTCCTATCTAAGGTCATGTCCTCGGTAAGTCGTAAATGCGTCATGTCCTGTCTGATCATCTCTCCCCAATATTTCTTTGGCCTACCCCTACCTCTTCTGAAATCATCTATGGCCAACCTCTCACATCTCCGCACTGGTGCATCTGGGACTCTCCTCTTCACATGCCCAAACCATCTCAGTCGCGTCTCCCGCATCTTGTCTTCCACCGAGGACACTCCTACCTTATCTCGAATAGCCTCATTTCTAATCCTATCGCTCCTGGTATGCCCACACATCCATCTCAACATTCTCATCTCGGCAACTTTCATCTTTTGCACGTGGAAGACCTTAACTGGCCAACACTCTGCCCCGTATAACATAGCTGGTCTAACCACCACTTTGTAGAACTTGCCCTTAAGTTGTGGTGACACCTTCTTGTCATACAACACAACGAAGGCGAGCCTCCATTTCCTCCATTCCGCCCCAATACGATGTGTGGCATCCTCTTCGATCTCCCCGTTGCCTTGTATTATAGAACCAAGGTACTTAAAACTACTTTTCTTTTAGATGGCTTGGTCCCCGAGCCTAACTTCCGCGCCAACCTCCTGAGGGGTCTCACTGAACTGGCACTCTAGGTACTCTGTCTTGGTCCTACTCAGCTTAAACCCTTTAGACTCCAAGGTGCATCTCCAATCTTCCAGCTTAGCGTTAACTCTGTTACAAGTCTCATTGATGAGGACTACGTCATCCGCAAAAAGCATACACCATGGCACCTCATCTTGAATTTGTCGCGTCAATACATCCATCACCAAGGCAAATAGAAACGGACTAAGAACTGATCCTTGATGCAACCACATTACAACCGGGAAGTGTTCTGAGTCCCCTCCTACTGTCCTCACCCTGGTTTTGGCACCCTCGTACATGTCCTTGATCACCCTTATGTACGCTACCGGTACACCTTTAGCCTCCAAACATCTCCATAGTATCTCTCGTGGGATTTTATCGTAAGCCTTTTCTAAGTTGATGAATACTATATGGAAGTCTCTCTTCTTCTCCCTATATTGCTCCATTAGTCTCCTCATAAGATAGATGGCTTCCGTAGTTGAGCGTCCCGGCATAAATCCGAACTGGTTCTCTGAAATAGACACGTCTCTCCTCACCCTCATCTCCACCACTCTTTCCCACACTTTCATAGTATGGCTTAGAAGCTTGATACCTCTATAGTTGTCGCAACTCTGGCTATCTCCCTTGTTTTTGTATAGAGGGATCATGATGCTCGACCTCCATTCTACGGGCATCGTTGCAGTCGTAAAGATGACATTAAATAACCTAGTCAGTCATTCCAAACCTACTGAGTCCTCACTCTTCCAAAATTCTCCAGGGATCTCGGCAGGTCCGATCACTTTTCCCCAGCGCATCCTACGAACAACACCTTTAACCTCATCGACCATAATACTGCTACAACCCCCAATATCATGACTCATTCCTGTATGTTCCAAATCTCCCAACATAATTTCTGTGTCCCCTCTATCATTCAAAAGTTTATGGAAGTATGACTGTCATCTTTGTTTGATACGGGTCTCCTCTACCAATACTTTTCCGTGCTCGTCTTTAATGCACTTCACTTGATCCACATTGCGTGCCCTTCTCTCCCGGGCCCTGGCTAGCCTGAATAACTTCCTGTCCCCGCTTTTCTCTTCTAGTTCAGCATAAAGGCGTTCAAAAGCTGTCGTTTTTGCCATTGCAACCGCCGACTTTGCCTACTTCCTCGCTATCTTATACAGTTCCCCATTCATACAGTTCTCCACCTCATCCTTACTCTCCATCAACTTAGCATACGCCACCTTCTTTGCTTCCACTTTCCCTTGCACTTCTCCATTCCACCACCAGTCCCCTCGATGCCGTCTACGGCTACCTATCGAGACTCCTAACATTTCCCTTGCTACAGCCCTAATACAACTAGCTGTCCTATCCCACATACCGTTCGCATCCCCATTACTATCCCAAGCCCCCATATCCTTCAATTTCTCTCCCATCTCTAGGGCCCTAATCGTTGTCAAACTCCCCCATCTGATCCTAGGTCATTCTTCCCCGACCCTCCTTGTCCTCGTCATCTTAATCCCTAAATCCATCACTAAGAGCTTATGTCGGGTTGTAAGGTTGTCGATTGGGATGACCTTACAGTCTTTGCACAAACCTTTATCCTCCTTCCTAAGGAGTAAAAAATCTATCTGAGTTTTAGCCACTGAGCTACGGAAGGTTACCAAGTGATCCTCCTTCTTTGGAAAACTTGAGTTGGCTATCACTAACCCGAAAGCTATTGCGAAATCTAGAAGTGAGATTCCTCCTCTATTTCTATCCCCAAAGCCAAAGCCCCCATGTACATCATCATACCCTCCTAGAATAGACCCGATATGCCCATTGAAATCCCCTCCCACGAAAAGCTTCTCAATAGGTGGTATGCCTACCACTAACTCGTCCAAATCCTCCCAAAAACGCCTCTTACCCTCCTCGCATAAGCTCGCTTGCGGCGCATAAGCACTAATAACGTTCAATGTAATCCCTTCAACGACCATTTTAATCGACATCATCCTATCATTGACTCTCCTAACCTTCACCACCTGATCTCTTAAATCACTGTCTACTAAAATGCCTACCCCATTCCTATACTTCGATTTATCAGAAAACTAAAGCTTATACCCGTCTACCTCCTTAGCTTTAGAGCCTACCCATTTTGTCTCCTGGACACATGCTATATTAATCTTCCTCTTCTTTAGAATCTTAACCAGTTCTATGGATTTACCCGTTAACGTCCTAATGTTCCAAGAACCTATTCTCAGTCTAGACGCTCCTTTAACCCACTTACCCCTCCTTACCCCCGTCCCCATCCATGAGCGAGAACATGACCCTAATCTACCATCACTATCCAAAGCCACGAAAATGCGTATGAACTAATAGATTATTAGGGGGTCTAAAGTCGGCAAAATATAACGACAAGTATATAAACAAAGAATAGATATATAAAGATATAAAAACCGGAGGTACCAACTCCGGTAGAAATGAATCTGGTTGCCGCCGGAAAATACTATTCACGTCGGCATACGGAGTAGCGGTTGTAGCGTCTGTTCGTCACCGGGAATCCAGATCTGTAAACCTAAAAAAAAAGCTTCGCCAGAAAAATTGGAGCTTCGCCGGAATTGGATATTTAGATCTAGATTTATAATGATCTTGAGTTTTAGGTTCAAAGATGCTCACCACAATCACTATTAGCGGAGAGAATGAGTCGGTAGTCAGCAGTCACAAACAATGAAAGTTAGTTGTTAATGAAAGATTAGTAAGGAAAGATTGCCGATTACTCAAAAGTTTGAAGGTTGAGCTACTGAAAAGAAAGAGAAAACAAAAGATTTCAAAACAAATCCGGTCGAATCCCTAAAACTATTTTCAGAAAAAAAGAAGTGTGAATGTCTGTGCCCAAGATGGAACGAAGAGATTGTAAACACAAAAATGGCGAAATTGTTTTGTCCAACAACCCACTTCTACTTTCTTCTAATTTCTCCCAGATCTGTAATTACAATGTATCATGAACAATATTTATAATTTGTAGTTTTCAGTTTTATTCAAATGTATCAATATCAATCAAATGTATCAATGTTAATCATTGATATCAATCTACTAAATAATGTATCAGTAATATTAATTTGTATCAGTATAAAGCTAATGCATCATTCTTACTCTATTGCAATAGATTTCATTTTAATTATTACATGTATCATTCATCATGTATAATAGTATGAGATGTATCAATAATCTTGTTCAAATAGTAAGAGTATGTATATTGTGACTGATGCATTTGATTAAAATTTGCTACTAATACATTTGATTAAAGTTAGATTATTTGAGAAAACTTTAGTAGTGTTTTGGCCCAGGGACTTGGTAGTTCATTAGAATCCCCCTTTTTTAAGTAATGATTCTATAAATATGAGATATCCTTTTGTTCACTGTATATATAACCATAGTAACAGTCACTGTATATACCATTTTGTTTGATAGTGACAGTCACTTTTGTTATATAATAGCAGTTAATGTATGTATCAATAGTGGCAGTCACTATATGTGGTAAAGTTTGAATATTTGAGATGACTTTAGTAGATTTTGGATAACTGATGTTATGGGAGCTGCTAGTTCAACAGAATCCCCTCTTTTTAAAATGATTCTGTAAATTTGAATTACATTTTTGTTCAATAGTGGCATTGTAAAATTTGATTCTTTGAGGTAACTTTAATAGGTTTTTATGATATGTATCCGTGTATATCATGTTGATTATTAATTCCATATATATTTCAATTGTTATAGAGATTGTGGTGTGTTTATTGCTGCATTTGTCGAGTATCTTAGCAATGAAATTTCGATCTTGTCAACTGAAATTCAAATCGATTATCTTCGTGCAAGATATGTAGCATTATTGTGAAAATATGATTGTCAAAAAGGTAAGGGAGACTATGTCAGTAAAAATGACGATCCACTTAAGTCTAAGGGAGATTTTGTATCCCCTACTGATGAAAGCTTGATAAATGTAGAGTAGTTGTGTATCAACTATTCAAACTTAATTTTTGATGAATGGTTTGGGCACGTGAAGAGGAGAGTCCCAGAGGCACCAGTGCGGAGATGTGAGAGGTTGACCATGGATGGTTTCAGAAGAGGTAGGGGTAGGCCGAAGAAATATTGGGGAGAGGTGATCAGACAGGACATGGCGCATTTACGACTTATCGAGGACATGACCTTAGATAGGAGGGTGTGGAGCACACATATCAGGGTAGAAGGCTAGTACATAGTGGCATTATACCCCCTTACCCGTGTCACGCCCCGGGAGGGTACCCTAGACGTAACCGGCACTCAGAAACCATTTCTGGCTCCCAAGCGAACCACATAGCCTGATCACACATCCGTTGATTCATTCATTCAGCGGAAAATTTAAAAATAAAGAATAATTTAGCGGGCAACTCAAATCACCCATTCAACTCAAAGAATGAAGGCCATGGGCCGACAGATCAACTAAAATATTTGTCATTTAAAAATAGTTTGACAAGAATAACTCAATCGACTCATCACTATCTAGTCTATGAAGCCTCTATCACTACTATCTAATTGGTGCCAATGACATGTTCATGGCTACCTCAAATCAAAATGAAAAGGGCTAACTCGATGCAAGAATACACAGACGGTGTCCTCCGAATGTAGGGGAGGACTCACCAACACGCTGAGTGCGAATAGATCCCCAATGATGCTCCTATTAACGATCTCTTAAACCTGTCTCTGCATCATGAAACGATGCAGGCCAAATGGCGTCTGTACGTGGAATGTACTGGTATGTAAAATGGCAGAATGAAACATACCTCAAGGAAGAATAGTAGCGGTCCAAATATCTCAAATTAAAAAAAAAAAGATAAGAGAGACTCAACAAGGCGTCATAAGTCTAAAGTAATAATACATTTTTAGACAAAGATCAATCGTATACCATACAGTCCAATCCAATCATACACAATACCGTTCAATCAACTCATTTACAATTCGATCCCATTCAATCATGTACAATCCGATTATATACACTCAACTCAACAATCAACTCAATAATCAAATCCAATCTAGTCACATACTATTTTATTCAATTCAATCACAATTCATCTACTCCAATCCGACCGTATACAATCTACTCAACATTCAACTCAATAATCAGCTCAAAGAACTCAACTCAATAAATATACAAATTGAATTATGCAACGTTTTACAATTCAACTCAAAGGACTCAACTCAATAAATATGTAGCAACTCACTCAAGTGTCCTAAGTCTAACAAGAAATAGTTTAGATAGGACTAACTCATAAGCATAGAGCAACTCACTCAACTCAACTGACTCAGAGTACTATCAAGACCTAAATGGGAGTTTCTCTTAACCGACAACCAACACTTATGAGCCAGTGAAGGTACAACGAAACGACGTCGTTGCCACGCCCGTTCATACCTTGCCAGGGCATGAACGACGAACACTCATGGATCCAATCCAACCAAGTCCTATAATGTCAGGACAAAAGCTCTCGGAGAAGCATCTGACTTTAACGGTTCAATCCCCCCTACGTTTGGCAACACAGGTATTGGGTTCGAGTATAGACTATACTCATGCCTAATTCGGTGCTCGATACTCCTCCCATGACTCCATGCTCATAAAACCCCTCCAATCATCTCAAACAAGCCCTCACGGCTAGTTTCATGTGGAACATTGCCACCTCATCAACTCTGTTCTCATTTCAACTCAATTAACTCATAATGACGAGTCTAATTGGACCTTCTTTCAAATCGACTCCTCTCAAATCATCAAACTCTTCTCTTTAAAAATTTATACAATCTCAACTCAATGATTGCAGAAAATATTATGTACATAAAAATATAATTTCAACTCCTCAACTCAAACTCAAAATAGATACTTTAATGTAAAAATACTCAACTCATTTAAAGGCTCCTCATACTCAATTCATACTTAAACTCTTTTCTATATCAAAGATAAAACTAATAATTCTTTAGACTCAAAATAGTGTATAAGTAGTTTATGCAAAAAGGTTCACAATTAATTTATTTAAAGCCCTCCTCAAAAGATCATTTATTTTCAAAACATTCCTAAGACTCCAATCAATTCAAATTATGCACATCACATACCACAAACTCACATTAGACTCCAATCCACTTCATCACATAACATCCTCATCAATATACCTCTTCGTCAACCATTCTACATATATTAAGTAAGCAACATTCACATCATCACTCACATCGTCACCAAAACATCATCATCATATATTATCATTTACATCATCATCAAACATTATCATCACATCATTGTCAAGTATCATCATCACATCAATCATCAAACATCTACTCCAAAATCCTTATTTTTGTCCTATGTTCATTTTATAGAAGCAAAAGGACATTCTTAACTAGTCAATTCATTCTTTTCCTTCCAATCAATACATATATATACACACAACTATCAATCTCAACCTCAAGACATTTATGACAAGAAATCTCATCTTGAGTTCATGTGAATGAAACATGGACCCATACTCTCAACAAAACTCAACTTAAGAATATCGTCAATACCTATAAATCTATATACAAAGATACATTTGTAGCCAAAAATATGAAAGATAACTATTTAGTAACTAAAGTCATTAAAAACATCAATCAACTAATAGTACTTAAAAACATTCCATAGTTTAGGAAAACTTTCAAGAAAACATTCTTAGAAGGTTCAACTCTTTCACAACTTCTATCCAACACATATATGGGCATATGGAAGAACTAAATCCATATTTTAGGTTAGCCTTACATACCTTGTTTGAAGACTTTGAAGGAACTTGATGTTAGGTCTTCAATGGAAGACTTGAATCCTTGAAACTCTTGAAGGCACCCTTTGTTAGAGATGAATTTGGAGAAGAAGAAGAAGAAGAAGAAGAGAGGGAAAATATTTAGGGCTTCTTAGAGAGAGAGAAAAGCTGAAAATAATAGTCCAAAATGCTCAAGGATGGTGTATATATAATTTGGAAAAAGTCCAAGTTGCCCCTCTTCCAAAAATCTGGAAATTTGGGCAAAAGTCTTGCTGGCGCAATAGTGGCACGTCGCGCCACTGCAGCGCCAAGCCAAAATAGGCTTAAAAACCTGCACATCTAATAGTGGCGCGTCGCGCCAAGCCCCAAACTACTGAGGTTGTTTTCTGGCGCTATAGTGGCGTGAGGCGCCACTGGAGCGCCAAGCCTGAATTTCGCCCAGGCCTGAATATTCCTGCAGTACTAGTCCGTAGTAAAATGGCCATAACTTTTGACTCCGAACTCCAAAAATTGCAATCTTGGTGGCGTTGGAAAGAAGACTCAAAGATCTTTAATTTGGTAGGTCGAGGTCCACCCAGTTCTTTATATCCTAGGAGATATGGTCGTTTGAAGTTGACCCTTATACTAACTCGTCCGAAAACTTAATCGATTGGAGTTCTTTGGACTCGACTTGGTGTTAGAGATCCCTTATGACCCCTAAACACATCTAACACACTTCAAATACTTAGGAATTAATCCTAACTCACATGTAGAATTACAAGTCCGCCAGCCCGAGTCTACCCACACGTGAAGAAATGTTTGATTCTTTGCGAAAAAGTTTCTGGGGTATCACAACCCGTAGGCGTATTAACGCACTATGATTTCTTGTACTCTGATTTATATTATTGATGTTATGTATGTTATGTTATCTTATGTTATTTATGGTATTTATGCTATTATTTGACGATATCTACTATTTTTTGATGTTTTGACTATACTATTGTTTGCAACTCTTCCGTTATCTACTCTCCTACTATTAATATTCTTGTCTGACCTTTTTTTCCCTATGCTTCTATTGAGCCGAGAGTCTTTCGGAAACAGCCGTCCTACATTGGTAGGAGTCAGGTCTGCGTACACTTTACCCTCCCCAGACCCCACGATGTGGGATTTCACTGGGTTGTTGTTGTTGTTGTTGTTTTTAAGAATATGTTGATTAGATTTTTTGACAAATACTCTTATTAACATGGGTATATTTCTAATGTTTTATTATGTTATGTTAATTACCTTGCGTTGTTTAACTTAGTAATTTCTTAATTTTTAAGTGCATGTGGATTTCATATACTCATGTATACTAAGTTTGATTAAATCGTATTAAGACTGATACATTAGATATATTGGGTTAATTCTGATACAAGTCCTTTTATATGATATAATAGATTTAAAATGATACATTATATTCATACTGATATATTTATTTAGAAATATACACCATAATATTATACATTAAATCCACAGAAATTTACTAAGTTTAGACTGATACATCATATTTTAAATGATACATTTGACTTATAACTTTATACAGATTCAAATCATGATATTTGATTGACTGATGCATTTGATTCGATTTTAATTGAATGAGAATGAAATATATTAAGTTTGAATAACTCATATTTATACTGATACATAAATATGATACATTAGTTAAAGATTGATATATTAGATTAAAAGTGATATATTAGATTGAGACAAATACATTGTATAAAGAAATGATACATTAGCTATATAGTGATACATTTTGTTATACATATGCAATAAAATATGATACATTAAATCATGTATTCATGATATATTATATATACACTTTAATAAATTAGATACTTAGTAATATTGAACCTTTGGTAGTTACACATCATGCTCTGTTATATAATGCATGATACATTTAATAATGAACATGAAATCTACTCAAATAGATTAAGAAAGATACGTCAAATAAAAGTGATACATTTTTAAGATCATCCTCTCATTGAAATGTTTTTGAGAAGTTATTTTAAGAAGTATCAGATAATCAAAATCATATCATTTAAAGTTTTGGACACTTTTTAATCACACACACCTGCACTCAAAATGCAAATAAATTGAAAGGTTGAATAGTAACAAACACAAACTAATGTATCATATAATATTATTTAAGAACTGAATCCTCGATAAATGAAAAATTATTCGAAATTAACATGAATGTATCCTAAAAATATCTGTCTCACCTCTCTTCTGAAAAGAAATTACAGGTACGTCAATTATTACCCTCTTATCCACAACATCCGCAACTGTTTGTGTTTGATGCTAGCTTTTCATCTGGATTCTTCTTTCTTCGTTTCCTTGGTCTTCCATGCATCCATTTGAATCTAAGTGGAAACACAATTTCGTCTGAAACATCATCTGGAACTAACCAATCAAACACTTTATCAACATTATAATCTAATGTATCAGATACATGTTATCTGCTAGGGGTGTACATGGACCGGGTTGGTTCGGATTTTTTACAAACCAAATCAAACCATTTGTGTCGGGTTATTAAATCTATAAACCAAACCAAACCAATAAAAATCGGGTTTTTCGATATCAATTTTTCTCGGGTTTTTCGGGTTTTTCCGGGTTTTTCCGGGTTTCTCGGGTTTCTCGGGTTTTTTGGGTTTTTCCGGATTTTTTCGGGTTTCTCATAGTATCTAATAAAAGCACAGAGCAGTGCTTCTTAAAAAGAGTTCTAGTACAAAATATCAACATATAAGATGGAGGCAAAACACTGTTTAAAGTTTTAACTTTATAATATAATTTTATAAGATAAGTTTTTTTGTATATTATTTAGATGGGCTACTCAAGTCCAAATCTAAATGTAAGAAAGAAAACAAAAATTATGAAAAAAAATTAAAAATATTTATAAATTACATTTTAATAAATATTTTTATGTATAACATAATTTAAAAGTAGTATATCTATAATCGGGTCGGTTTGGGTTCGGTTTGACTTTTTTTAGTTAAAACCAAATCAACCCTATAATAGTCGGATTTTTTTTTCAAACACCAAACCAAGTCAAACCAAACCACTAGTCGGGTTTTTTTTCCGGTTTGGTTCGGTTTGTCGGTTTGGTGCGGTTTATCGGTTTGTCCTGTACAACCCTATTATCTGCTATATGACTTCGTACATAAAAGATATCAAACACATTATCAACAACATTAAATTCTATGTATCAATATATTGTAGGTCATATTAAAAAGCACTAAACAAAAAAAAGAAGAAGATGATACATTCATAAAAACCTCATACCATTTCATCATTTATCAATTCACCAACAAAAAATTAAAATTACAATGTATCATTACTTATCTATCTCAAGAAAATCAAAAATCGTGAGGACCAGTACAATACAACTAATTACATACCTCTTTTTATCGGATCTCTTCACATTTTTTTCACCTCCAAGTACAATTTTACTCCCATATCATTTCTAATAATCAATGGAGATGAATTACTTTTTACTTTGTATCGAATATCCAGATTTTTATTCATCTCATCGATATTCAATTCGATAGCAATGGCGGATTTGAGATTCATAAAAGAAATATTTTGCCCAACAACTATTCCATCAATCTTGTATCGTTCATATTTCACTGCATTTTTTCATATTTCTGAATATCTCAATAATATGGATATATTTATTACGTAGCTTAAAATCAGTTTTCAAGTTTTTCTGATTTGATGAGTATTGGAGAGAATTGAGAGAAAAATATTTTGAATTTTAAATTTTTTTTGGAGTTCATAAGCTTACAGCTTGAAACAAAATTGATTGGCGTGATTAGGGAAAATTAGATTATGATTAATGTTTCTTTTCTTATTAATCGTAAAAAAGTTTAAGTAATGTATCAAACCTATGTATCCCGTAGTTCACTATATATCCGGATACTTAAAAATAGAAGGAATTTTTGTAATTATTAAAAGGATAGGGAAAAAATGCAATTTGATCCTTACACTATGGAATTACTTAGATTTATACCTATATTATTATATAGAATATGGATACGCAGTTAATTTTAAGGAAAATTACGCGGATTGACAAATATTACTCTTATAATTATGCGATAACGGTATAGTTTCAATTAATTATACGAATTGATTATAGTTTAATGAAATTTGCTATTATACAAATTTGGAGCTCATATACAAATCTCTAAAGCAAATCTGGAAGTGAATATATAAATCTGAAAGCAAATATACAAATCTGGAGGCGAATATATAAATCTCTAACGCAAATGTGGAAGTAAATATACAAATATGAAAGCGAATATATAGTGAATAGACAAATCTCTTTGAAAGTCCAATTTGTATAATGCAGCGAGATATTCAAATGAAAAGACCTAATTTGTACAATGCAACGAGATATACAAATATTAATGACCACAACAAACATAAATATAACTATGAAAAGTAATTAACAAAATTATACCAATAGAAAATTATTAAGCTTAACATATTTGCCATTTCTAAAATTTTCTCTTAATTTTATTCATACATTTTAATAAAGGGAAACTACTATTATCTAAGAAATGCCAATAAGCAAGCAGTTTTCCGTCAATATGACTGCTTGTAAATTGGGCCCATCAGAATAGTTTTGTAATTACATTGAATTGATGTAGTTTTATTGGTTAAGAAAAGAGTAGCTCATTAATATTTATTTTTTTTGAGTTGTCAGACAATTTTATCCTTCAACTTACATCATCTTTGTGTTTATATAACCATCTAAGAAATGCCAATAAACAAGCAGCTTTCCGTCAACATGATTGCTAGCAAATTGGGCCCAGAAGGATAGTTTTGTAATTACGAAATAATTATAGTAAAATTTAGAATCCCAAAATATCATTAATAAAATTAGTTTAATAAAACATACTTTTTATTAATTACTAAATAATTATAGTAAAATTTAAAATCCCAAAATATCATTAATAAAATTAGTTTAATAAAATATACTTTTTATTAATTTTCTTTAAAATATATTAGGTCAACAAGAACAAAATAAGATGAAACTAAGGAAATACAAAGTACTATTCTAACTTTTCATACCATAGAATTAATGAATGCCCTTATAATTGAAATATTTTATAAAAGTTTGTTTTAAATTTCCCCTTCCACGTACTATTTAGGATCAACAAAATTATAATCATTTTTCTTTTTTATGAAGTCACTTCTATTTAAATTGACTCTCGTTAGCTTATCATAGATCAATTTTTTTTTATTAAAAAAAAACTATATCTAAATTATTTTTTAGATAAAATTTAAGCCGCTGAAATGATATGAACTTAATTAAAGAGTGGTTTAAACTCTAAAAGAAAGCATAAATGAAAATAATTCATTTTTTCTAATGAAAAAAATTATAATCCAAAATTTTAGCATAGTATTATTGGGCCCGTGCTCAACACAAAGTATTTTTAACTAATATAAATTAACAAGGAAATCAGTAATCTATCATATTGTGGTCAATTTCTCCATTAATAAACTTGTCTCTCTTCATTTCTTACTGCTGCAAATATTAGGTGATGCTGGTCTACAAAATATTTACCCCATATATTTATTTCAATCGAATAAATATATAATTGTAGGAAGGCTACACACAAGGAAGAAGAAATTTTGGAGATTATACGTTTGGATTGAGCCACGAGCTCAGCTAGCCTATGTAAACCTCCAATCTGTTGGTAATAATTACTTTATTTCCTAAATTTATATTATATATTATTATCGTAAAATTCAAAATCAATATCTGTAATCTCTAGAGGATTTTTGTCACACTTAGCCAAATGATAGCCAAGGCATGCCACATGGCCAAGATTAGGCTGAGAGAATACACCTAGACTCGATTGATGGCCCGAATAGGTATGACTATGCTTATGACATGCCCCAATGAACATATTGTGAATATCATTTCGAGCTAGAAGGCTTAGGTAGTTCCCATGATGATGGATCGAGGAAGACTACTTTGGCAATGGAGCAGAAGATAGCTGCGCTAGCTAGCCAAAGCCTCGCAGGCTAGGGAAAGGTAGAGGGACATAGAATATGTGGAGATTAAGGCCCAATTAGATGCGTTACTTGCTTTGGGGAATCCTCCCTTGTCCCGGTGATGCAGTTTGCGCTCCTAGAGCTTCCTAGTATTGACCTATCAAACATCAAGTATATGATCAATACAAAGATTTGACAAATGAGCCCAATAGTGATGAAGATGATGGGGATCATGTGTCAAACACACCGCCACATTATTGAAGTTTAGGGTTGTATTAAATAATCTAAATTGTACTTTCTGGTGATTTCTAAGACTTATTACGTGTTTTATGAATGCATGGGAAGTTTGAAGTAGTTTGAAATCCTATTGTTGTAAAACCCTAAAAGTCCTTAGCCTAAACTAACTCTGAATGACCTGGAGACTTGCACCAGAGGCTGACCACAGGACCCTTAACGGGTCGTATTGAGATTCACAACTCATGAATAAGACCTAACTGAAAGAGCCAAGGAAAGGACCACTAAGAGCTCTACGGCCTGTGGTGCTCTCCACAAACCGTGAAGCCTTCTGTGATCCTTAAGACCCCAAGACCCTGAAGCATGTGCAGACCAAGGTCGACGTTCATGAACCGTATTGGCTTTCATGGACCCTGTAAAGGGTCCGTGAAACCTAACCCTCAAAACTCTTAGGATAGGTTGACTTCACGAGAGACTTCACGGCCTGTGATGGCCATCACAAACCGTGGTGAACTACTTGTTTCATGAACCCTGATAGCATATTGATGGATATTGCATGTATATGCTTAAGGATTAAGTCTAGAGCCATGAATTTGTAAATGCATGATTATGACTGGGATTGAGCATGATGATAGTGTTGATGAACTTGATAGTCCTTTATATTTTCATACTTGAACACAAGTGAATGATCTCAATTGTATGTTGTCATAAATGATTGTCCAAACTTCTCTTAAATAAATGATTGGGACTGATTGGGAAATTGGTTGGTTGAAAGGATTGATTTGATAGAACTGATGAACTGATAAGAGTCCATTCGATACTTATTGATTTGGTTTGATTCAGATTGATTGTCTTATGAGTTTTGAGTCTTGGGAGGAGTATCGATCACCGAATTGGATAAGAATAAGTAATAACTCAAACCCAATTACTATGTCGCCAAATGCAGGAGAGGATTGAACTGTCAAGTCAAATATTTCCTAAATTATTGTCCGGACATGATAGGACTTGATTGGTTTTGGATCCATAATTGGTTAATTCGTTCTTACCTGACAAGGTATTAAATGGACATGGCAGCAACTTTGGCTTGTTATACTATCAATGGCTCATAAGTGATAGTGTTGGATAAGAGAAACTCTCATATAGGTCTTGATAGTACTTTGACTTGGTTGAATTGGATTATATAAGATTGGTCTCTGTCTAGATCTTATTATTGCTTTAGATTTAGGATATCTTGATTGAGTTGTTTACCTTCCTGATTTGAGATATCTGGACTGATTTGATTTTACCTTGATGTATGTTTCTTTCTGCTATATTACATACTCGTACATTCCATGTATTGATGTCTCTTTAGACCTACATCATTTCATGATGCAGATACATGTATTAGAGATCCTCAACAGGCGCATCGTTGAAGATCATTTCTACTCTCAGCTTTTGGTGATTCCTCCTTGCATCCGGAGGCACTCTTAAGTTATTATCTTTTATTTTGAGTATTTTCTTTGGGGTAGCCATTAACCTGTCATTGGAACCTTCTTGATAGTGATATATGCTTCATAGACAAATAGATGAGAGTGTCGAGTAGATGTTTTGGGTTTTCAAAACTATCCTTATGATATGGAGTTAATTTGAGATTAGTTTTAAATACATTATGCATCTCGAAATGTTGATTTGGTTAGCCCACTTAAATGTCTTTTAAATTCGTATTTAGTCTTCCGCTGAGTGCATGGAGACCAGCAATGTTCTTCGAGAGCCGGTCACGCCTAGGGTACCCTCCCGAGGCGTAACAATTGTATAACTTATGACTTTTATGTTTCTTTATTCAATTTTGACGTACTTTAAAGTTGATTTTCATGTTGTGTAGATTAGATGATATTTAGTACATGTATTTGTTGTAGTTTGATTGATTGTTGACAACTCTTTAAGCTTGATTTAGCTAAATAGTATATATATACATTGTTGAATTGAATTAAAATGGTAGGTGGGCGCCTGCAAAAGCAACAATTAGTTACCAGTTTTTTTCTTCATAAAAGAAATCTCATGAGGTCCCTTTGTTGCAATTTCATTTTTCAGTTAATTCGTAAAGGCGGCCTCATGAGGTCGCTTTCTGGAAAAATAATAATTAAAAAGGTGACCTTATGAGGTAACTTATTTATCTTATTTTTTTTAATAAAGGCAACCTCATGAGGTCGTTGTTCATGAATTAAAATAAATTTAATAAAGTATAGGGACCTCATTAGGTCTCTTTTTGTAAAAACTAAAATAATAATATACCAACCTCATGAGGTCTCTATTTGAAAAATCCAAAAAACTAATTTGACAACCTCGTGAGGTCTCTTTTTGACGACCTCGCGAGGTTTCTAACAAAAAGTAACCTATGTCTTAGAGACCTACCGTTGAGGTCACTTTTTAGGTCTCTTTTTCAAAAGAGGAGACATTATGAGATCTCTTTTTATAGTCTTTTTAGTAGTATCCCACCTAAATAGATTGAGTTAGAGATATGATAACTAACCTAAGACCGATGATAGTAAATAAATTAAATCTACACCCATGTGTCGATCGAAAGGACTTAGGGTAAAAAAATTCTAATTGGGCTGAGAGGCTTTAAAAGACGATTTGATTCATCAGCTTTGCACAACGAACACACCTGAATGAGTCGATGGTGAATTATCTATTTGATTTTGATATCTAGGAATCATATGTCACGCCCCAAATTCAAAGGGGCACAATTGATACCTAATGCCTAAACTCATGCCTGAGCCAACCCTGCTGAGCCATTTTCTACTAGCATATAGAAGCCATACGTAATCAAGAAACAAACAAGTATATCTCATCTTAAAGATAAGCTTTCGGCCGGTAAGACCCTTATCAATAACTCTATAAAAAATAGCTACTCCCAATAGTTCATATAAAAAAATATCCAACTAGCACACAAGTCCTGATTGGACCATCAAGGCCATCATGATCTCTATACAGAGGCTGGAAGCTGATAAATATCAAGACTATACGTCAAACAGTTATTAAGCCTCAACAAACCAATAAATTAGGCCAACATGGCCACTAACATAGCTATACAATCCACACACTAGTCTGCAAGCCTCTAAGAGTAGTAAAACTTGGCGGGAGAAGGCCTCGACCTACCCAAAAATATATACAACAAAATCTAACAACCTTAGAAATCTAGCAAGTCCAAAAGAAAGGGGCTAATTAACCTGCTAGAACTCAACCGTGCTACTCGGGAGGTTGTAAGGCTCCAAAAGTTGAACGAAAAATGAATTTAAGGAAAATTTAAACTATCCCTAAGTCTATGAGTGGGTCTACGACTCGTAGGACTTTTACAAGTTCTAGAAATGATTCATGGAAGTGAGTGAGAGGCTGGAAAATTTGATAAGTAAGGTGTGTAGGTCTACGAGTCATTTGATGACTCGTGAAAGAGTCTACGACTCTTAGAAGGGAGTCGTCGTGAAGGTTTGAGAACCTACAACTATTCAACCCTCAGGACCTCTTCTATAACTCAACAGGAAGAGTCGTAGAGAAGATTACGGCTCGTAAAGGTGAGTTGTATGTAAACTTTAGAAACTTGATTTTCAGGGATTTCCCAAACCTGTAGGATGAGCCGTTCCTACGACTCCGCAAGATGAATCGTATAACCCAATTCGTTTGTCAACAAGTCTGGATTTAATGAAGGGTATTTTCATCTTTTCCAAAATTCGGTTCAATGAACCTAGACACTTTTATGGACAAGTTCAAAGCCTATAAACACTCACTCCTTCAAATTTTCCTCCTATTCTAAATCATTCTCCTAAATTCTCTAAGGTAAGACTAAGAAATTCTCTCAAGGTTCTTCTCCAAATTCCAAGCTAGGGTTTCAAAAGCAATCAGTTTCTTCTTCAATTTTTTGAGTAAATTCACCAAGGTATGTTGGGATTAATCCATGGGTTCCTTTCACCCATGGATTCCCAAGGTTCTCTTCAAAGATCTTTTTAAATTTCATTGGTTTTCTAACCATAGTTTTTGATGAATTGCATTGGGTTATTTCCATTACATTTTAAATTATTTTTAATGATTATTATAAGCATGATTCTACATTAATTGCATAATTTCAAGTTTAATTATGAATGCCATGCATAAAGCTATTTTAAATAATGATGTACACGAATTATGATTATGAAGTTCAATGATTTTCAAAAGAAAGGTTTTATGAAAGAGTTGATATTTATGATTGAATGATGAAAGTTATAATGATGATCCAAGAAACTTATTATGGTGTGATAAGGACCACTCTCACACAAATCATGATTTAAGATGGTGATAAGGACAATTCTCACCAAAGTTTATGGGTTCCTATTAATCACTAAAGTTAATGAGCTACTCTAATGATTATTTTCATGATGAAGTTAACGATGATGCTTTAATATTTTTAATGAATTCTGTTGGGATATTGACTAAGCATCGAGAGGACTCTTGGGGAGGGGGGTTCCGTTCGGTAACTCAGTTAGTTACTCAAGAGAATCCTAGTAGCAACCTAAAGTCTCAAACTACGTTGCCACTATAAGTTGCCTTATGCCTAGCTAGTGGATCCACATATAACTCACAAAAGTTAAAGTTGTTCTCACAGAATCTACCTTGGCAAGTAGCCTCTTTCTTCTCGATGTGGGAGTTACATCGGATTCGATGTTATAGCTTACATGGTCTTATATATCGGTTAAAGGTCTTATCCCACACAAGTTGTATGCAAGGATGCAAGTTTTACTATGAAGCTTTATGATACATTGACCTTAAGTTTTGATATGTTTTCAAATACTTTTAAGCTTTATTCATCTTCACTTATGATTGGTTATGCATCCTATGTCATATTGCTCACGTTCTATTACTTGTTCATGTACATCTCACATACTTAGTACCTTCTATGTACTAATACATATTTTGCCTACATTATCTCATAATGTAGGGACAAACGATACTTACGCTCCTCACATTCGTGAAGAGTTGACTTAGCATTCTTGAGTTATTATTGGTAAGTCCTCATTCATCGAGGACAAAACTTTCTTTCATATGTTACTTTGACTTCTTTTGAGATCTAATTCAAGGGAAATATATGAATCCTTCATCTTCACTGGTAGTGTATGAATATTTTCACAGGCCTTTTGTTTTTCTCAGATATGAAACTCACAGTTATCATCTTTAGACTCTTGTTCTGAATTAAGGATATCTTTTGAGTTGCATTCCTCTGTTTCTATCAGGGATTACTTTTTTCCCCTCTATTTCATCATTCTCATTATTAACTCTTGAGGAATTTCTCTAAACTAATGTCTTTCACACATTTTGATATGTTTGTCAGCAGTCATCCTTTTTAAGGGTTTATTCCCTTCTTTTTTAGAAGGATCTCTCTTTCTTCGGTCATTTTTCTTCTTTGGACAATTTTTAATAAAGTAATCTAAATCTTCACATTTGTACCATTCCTCTTGGATTGTTTTTATCTGGTCTTGGTTGTCATCTCTCTTGATTATTATGTGGAACTTTAGGTGAGTAAGGTCATATCTTATTTACTAAGTCTTGATTCTGAGTAATTGTGTGCAACACCCCCTAAAACATTATATGTGGTGTTTTAATTCTCGACGAAAATGATATTGCTTATGTATTTTGGGCATAACTTTTCATAGAATAGTCTAAATTAGGTGATTCAATTTTTGAATAACTCCAACGGCATTATCTACAACTTTCATAGACCATATCTTATGATTAAGAGGATATGTAGGTCAAATAAATTAATTTTTGCAAGACATGGTGTTGGAACAAAATGGAGTATTTGTAGAAGAAAAAATCATATCTCATGGTAGGATGCTCCAAATTGGTTGATTCTTGAATGATATGAAAGTATACTTCTAGATCTACAATTTATATGAAACACCAAATCTTAATTAGGAAGTTGTCTTGTTCAAACGCAGCTCCAAAAAGGGGTATTCCGTTAAAAGAAGGTTCATCTCACTAACCATGGAAAGATCTAAATCCATTTGACATCACCCATACCATCAATAGTCCTCCATTTGACATCATCAATGAGATCATAATCCTCCATTGAATTTTCAAGATCATCCTTTGTAATTATTTTTATTTATTGTTAGTTCCCTCCTTCACACCTATAAATACCATCTTATTTCCTCATTTTATTCATCAAGCTTTCTCTAGCAACTCTTCTCTATATATACTTCTTTACTCATTCTCAAATATCGTTTTAGTTTTTAGTAGTGTAGAAATGCTATTTCGGTGATTCTTATACTCCGATTAGTACACAAAATACTCCGACGGAGAGAAAAGGCTAGGGGTTCAAGAGTGGTTATTGAGTTCTTCAATTTGGAGTAAAACTTTGAATTCCAGGTATGTAAGGCTATTCATAGCATTGGATTGAGTCCGTCCATGCGCCCAATAATTAAATTCATCGTAATTGAGTTATAGTTGAGTTTTATCAAATCTTGAATTCTAAATGAGTTAATTCTTCTTCTATTGAGTTATATATATTTATGCATTGAGATTATTATTATTTTTATCTCTCATATTATTGGAACTATTGTTCATGGCTACTTTCCCATAAACCCTAATTGATTTGATGTTCACGAATATTTTTACATGTATTTTGAGTAAAGATGATGACTTTTAATATTTATTAACAAAAAGAGTGATTTGAATTAATACTATATTTTTATTTTATTGAATTTTGAAAAAGAAAAAGAATTGAGTTTAAATGAATTTGAGTAAATGATGTTTTGAACAAAATGTTTTGATGAGATGTAAATAATGTTTTGAAGTGTAATGATTGATGAATAGGTAATAAGATGATTTTGATGTTTTCCCAATAAGACTAGATGATGATGTTAATATGAGCACATATTTTGGGAGTAATATTGAGCACTGAGTTGGGTAAGAGTTTAATTGACTCAAACCCCAGAACTACGTAGCCAGCATAGGATGGAGGTTATACCTCTTAAGTCCCAAAAAGAGGAGTTCAATTATTGAATCCAAGATGGTGGTGTCATTTACCCTGACAAAGTATTGGATGGATGTGGTAATGACATCGCTTCATTGTATCTTCACTAGCTCATAAGTGATAGTTGTTGGTTAGAGAAACTCTCAACTGACCAAGTATTGCTTATTATTATTATTTTTTTAAAACTTGCATTACATATTGATATTGAGATGATGTTGAGTTCTGAGCCGAGTCTTCCTAAGAGGAGTTTCTTGATATTTGTCCTTACTTTTATACCATTTTACATACTCGTACATTCCATGTACTGACGTTATTTGACCTGCATTGTTTTATGATGCAGATACAGGTGTTAGAGATCCTCAACAGACGCATCATTAAAGATCATTACTTTCCAGCTATTTGGTAAGTCCTTCTTGTATTCGGAGGAACTCTTTATCTTTTTATTATTGTTGAGTATTATGTTTCTTTTGAGGTAGCCATGGACATGTCATTGACACCGTCTGATAGTGTTAGAGGCTTCATAGACAGAGTTTGATGATATAATTGGAGTAGTTCTCCTTTGAAACTACTTCTTCTAAGGATTATTTCTTTTATTTGATGTTGATAATGGCGAGCCCATATACGTATTCTTATTTTCACTTAAGTATTCCACTGATAAATGAATAAGTGATGAGACCAAGTGGTTCTCTCAAAGGTTGGAGATAATTTTTGATTTCCTGCCACGCCTATGGTATCCTCTCGGGGCGTGATAAACTTGGTATCAGAGCACATAGTTCAAGAGTCCTAGGGTGTCTATGAAGCCGTGTCTAGTAGAGTCTTGCTTATGGGTGTGTCATGCACCACACTTATAATCAAGAGGCTATAGAACATTAGGAATTGTTTCACTTCTTTCATAATCTGAGTTCGTGCGATAGAGTTTAACTCTATAAAACTTCCTTTCTAATTCGTGTGTTTATACATTGCAGACCATGCCTCCTAAATGTACAGCCAGTCAGAGAAACACTACCAGCACTGAGGTTCCATAGTCAGAGATGCCTCCACCGAGAACTAGAGGCCGACCTGCAAGGTTTACTGAGGTACCCCAAATACCTACTGTTTATACCACTTGTATAAAGATTCATAGTTGTAGATCCTTTACAATGATAAAATCTTGTAGTCACATTTTTCACCATTCATAATATTTACTATTGAAATATAGTGTCCATATCGATCATCCTTCTTGCACTCATATGCAACAATCATTATTCTTTCGAAGGTGTTAGCATTTATGAAAATATCTACTCTGATACAAAGTGTTAGTTTGTTATGATGTACTACCTAAAAAAGAGGTTATTCCAATAACTATGCAAGAACATAAAGTACAAAAAAGTAAATCAATACAAGAATTTTTATATGATCAATAAAGAAAAAAAATGATATATCTCTTATAGGATTCACCTTTAACACTTCACCATCAAACGAGTAATTTAAGGTTACAACTCTTTTGTAGACCTATGGAACTGTCTTGTAGAATCTCTGCCTCTACCCTCAACTATTTCCCTAATTATTGATTAATCTCCAACTCTTTAATGACTATACTCATTCAATGAATTCACTTTACTATACAAAACATTATTTACTACGATCAACTAAGAATGTAATCAAGATCTTATATTGAAATCATAAGAAGTTGACTATTACAACTCAATAACAATAATGACATAACTTGATAGGAAAATGTTCTTTCATTGTAATAATTAACTCTTCTTGAAGATTCTCTCATATAGATCTCTATATATGTATGATCTCTCTTGTGATGGTCAGCTTTCATGGTGTCTTCTTAATGCCTTATATAGGATTTGAGTAGTCATAGTTGAATAATCTAGAACAATTCGATATAAAAAAATTATAATCTATCTTTTTTATTGAAAAACTGTAAGATTTACAAGGGATTTATACAAAGAATAAGAATCCTAATTATCTGTTGATTTCAAGCTAATGACCGTTAGACATAATGGGAGATCCCTGATTTGGGGCTGGTAAATAAGGTATAGTCAACACCCACCCTCAAACTAATATTGTGTATCACAAAGAATGAGCTTGAATAAAAGATAATTCTGTCTACTTCTTGACATGACCTTTGTAATAAACCAGCAAGTTGATCTTTAGATGTAATATCCCCTAAAAACGTTGTATACGATGTTTCAATTTTTGTCTAAATATGATACAGCCTCTGTATTTTGGTCATAACGTTTCATAGCAATATCCAAATTGAGTGATTCAAATTTCTGAGTAACCACAAGATCATTACCTACAACTTTTATGAAGACCATATTTTACGATTCGGAGGTTAATTAGGTCAAATAAATTAATCTTTGTAAGGTAGGATGCTGTTACGGAAATGAGTGTTTATAGAAGAAACATCATATCTCACTGTAGGTTTATCCAAATTGGTTGATTCTTGAACGATATGAAACTAGACTTCCATATCTACAATTCTTATGAAGACACCAAATCCTAATAAGGAATTTATCTTATTCAAACGCAGCTCCCAAAAAGAGTATTCTGTCAAAGATAACTCATTTCACCTACCATAGAAAGATCTAGATACATTTGACATCACTCATGACATAAATTGTCCTCCATTTAACATCATCCATGACATCAATATATTCCACTAAATTTTCAGATTTTTATTTATAATTATTTTATTTATTGTTAGGTCATCTTTCCCACCTATAAATACCCACCTTATTTCCTCATTTTATTCATCAAGCTTTCTCAAGCAAATCTTCTCTCTATACACTTCTTTACACATTCTCAAATATAGTTTTAGTTCTTAGTAGTGAAGAAATACTATTCCGGTAATTCATATATTCCGGGTAGTACACAAAACATTTCGGCAAGGAGAGAAGCTAGGACTCAAGAGTGGTCATTAAGTCTTCCGGTTCCAACTAAAGCTTCGGTTTCCAGGTATGTAAGGCTTCAATGAGAGTATTCCTTCCACTCTCATGTCTAAATTATTTTGATTATATAATAAATTTTATTTATTTTCTTTAAACTTTACTCTAAGTTATGTGGTATTTATCCATGGGTTCTTCCACCCATGTAGTCCAAAAACTCTTTCAATTAAGTCTCTTGATTTCAAGTAATATTTTCTTATGGTAATTCTTATTTTTACTTAATAGTATGAATTATGGTTAAACTAATAATTATTAGTCTATTTTGATGCGACAAAATTTTATATGTATGAATTGATGGTTTAGAAGTAATTCCTCTATTTATCTATTTAAAGGTTCTTGAAATTCATGGTGGGTTGTTTAAAACATGATTTTTAATTAATGGATTTCAAAGTATTTATGTATATTTATTTACATACATATTTGCAAGATTGAAGTAATTTGAACCCACCTACTTTTACTATATTTTTAATAAAGTTTGACTTGAAAGCTTTGACTCCAAATAAATGTTTATGAAAGAAATATCTATGATCAAAAAGGGAGTCTTATGAAATGAAAGAATGATGAAATGATATGAATGATGAATTCTTTATGCAATAAGGACAATTCTTGCATATTTGAATTATCAAATGTTTTAATGAGCTATTCTACCGAATATGATGTTTGAATTCTCAAGTTATATGCTATGAATATTTTGAAGTATTAAACTATTCCGTGGGATTGACTTAGCACCGAATGAGGCATTGAGGTGGGATTCGGTAAGAGAATCCTAGTAGCAACCCCTTGTCTCATTAACTATGTGCCAACATAGGAGCCCTTGTAGGCTTAGGCTAATGGATCCATAAATAGCCCTTAAAGTTAAAGTTAAAGAAATGAATGAAGTTGACGGAGTTCTACCTGGCAAGTAGTCTCCCCGGCCAACGTAGGGGGTTATGTTGGATTCCATGTAATAGCTCGCATGGTCTTAAATGTCAGTTATGGTTAATTTCCCACAAAATGAATGTTTTAAAGGATATCTATATGATTTATTATGCATACATTAAATTATGTTCCATATTACATAAATGTTTTTAATGTTTCCTCAATGTTCATGCATCCTTACATACTTAGTACATTCAAAGTACTAACGCATACTCTTTTGCCTACATGATATCACCATGTAGGAATCAGTGCTCCTCCTCGTTCTCCTCCACGTGGCTAGTTGATATTCCATTGAAGACTACTTTTGGTGAGTTCCCATGTTCCGGGAACAATACTCCTTTGTCTTTCTAGTTTATGATATGTTAAGATATTTTACTATGGCATTTCTTCTATTATGATTGAGGGTGAGCTAGGGACTTGTCTTAGCCCCGTTAAATCTAATAGTTAGAGGTATTGTTGGACATATCTAAGTTGAAGATTTATTATGATTTCCGCTTGTTTATTTATCATCATTACCTATGAAAGGCTAAAAGAATGCTAAGAGGCTTGTTTGAGGTACTTTCGGGTTCCTCATTCGCCATGTCACGTCTAGGCCCTAGGCTTGGGTCGTGACAAACTTGGTATCAGAGCTCGAGGTTTTGAATGATCCTTGGAGTCCAACATACCGCGTCGAATAGGGTATTGGTCATGGTTGTGAAGCGCGCCACAATTATGAATAAGAGACTATGAGGCATTTAGGAAAATTTTCACTTCTTTCAAATTCATGTCGTGCCTTAGAGTGTCCTAAGCTTTCCTTTAACTAACGACCCATTTTGTGTTCTCTAGATAATGACTCGTGGAAGACCACCTCGAAGAGCAAGGGTTGACGATGAGGACCAAACTCCTCTGATTCCTAATGCCCAACATCATGAGTACGGGGTAACCCATGCCGAGTTTCGCAGTGCTATTACTTTGTTAGCTCAAGTCGTAGCTAACCAAGGGAATCTAGGTGTTCCTCCTCCCCAAATGCAAAATCCAGCCTCTAGAATTCGGGATTTCCAAAGGATGAATCCACCCGAGTTCGATGGTTCTAAACTAGATGAGGACCCTATGGAGTTTATTAATGAGGTGTACCGGATTGTGGCTATCATGGGTGTGCCACCAAATGAGAAGGCCGAGCTAGTGGCCTATCAACTCAAAGGTGTAGCTCGAGTGTGGTACGAACAATGGGTTGTTGAGAGGGATGAAGAAATAGGATCGATAGGATGGGAAAAGTTTAAAGGTGCCTTCCTAGACCGCTTCTTCCCATTAGAGCTAAGGGAGGCCAAAATCCAAGAGTTCATCAACCTCCGTCAAGGGAGTATGAGCGTGAGGGAGTATGCTCTCAAATTCACTAAGTTGTCAAAGTATGCTCCTTTTATGGTCTCCGACCCAAGAGCGAGGATGAGCAAGTTTATTTCCGGTGTCTCAAGCTTGGTGTCCAAGAAGTGCAAAACGGCCATGTTGATCAAGGAGATGGATATCTCTCGGTTAATGACTTACGCAGAACAAATTGAAGAAGAGAAGCTTAGAGAGAGATCAAGGGGGTTCAAAAAGGCTAGAGTGGATGGTGGAGGGTTTAACCCTCAAAGGTCCGATTATGGTAACAATGGCAAAGGCCAAGGTGGGCAACGATTTATGGGGCAAGGTTCCACCAATACTCCTCCTCCAAGGTTCAACAAGGACAAGAGTGGTAAACCAATGATTCCAAGAGAGAATGTTGTTACTCAAACTTTCCCTACTTGCAAGAAGTGTGGAAGGACTCACAAAGGGGAATGCTTAGCTGGTTCCAATGCATGATTTAAGTGTGGCAAGCTGGGCCACCATGCTAAGGATTGTAGAGATGGTGGTGGTAGGACTCAAGGCCAAATTGCTCATGGTCAACAAGTCCAAGAAGGTGTCCAACGCACCAACCGCTTTTACGCCTTGCATGGGAGACAAGAGGTTGAGGATGCACCCAATGTCATTACCGGTATGTTAAAGGTCTTTTCTTTTGATGTGTATGCACTATTAGATCCGGGTGCAAATTTATCTTTTGTTACTCCATTCCTTGCTAATAGATTTGATGTTTTACCTGAAATGTTATTAGAGCCCTATTTGGTGTCTACCCCCGTTGGTGAGTCAGTTATTGCTAGAAAGGTCTATAGGGGTTGCCTTGTGTCTATCTTGCATAAAGTTATTCCTTGTGATCTCATTGAGCTTGACATGATAGATTTCGATGTCATTCTTGGGATGGATTGGTTACATGCATCTTATGCTTCCATAGATTGTAGGAATCGTCGAGTCAAATTCCAATTTCCAAATGAGCCTGTTATTGAATGGCAGGGTCATGATTCGGTGGTGAAGGGTCAGTTTATTTCTTATCTTAAGGCTCGCAAAATGATTTCTAAGGGATGTATTTACCACATTGTGAGGGTTAGGGATGTCAACTCCAAAAGTCCTTCTCTTGAGTCAGTTCCTATAGTCAATGAATTCCCCGATGTCTTTCCCGATGACCTTCCCGGTGTCCCTCCCGAAAGGGAAGTTGATTTTGGTATCGATCTCCTCCCCGATACCCAACCTATCTCTATTCCTCCTTACCGTATGGCCCCAGCAGAATTAAAAGAGTTAAAGTAACAATTAAATGACTTGTTGGAGAAGGGGTTCATAAGACCAAGTATTTCTCCATGGGGTGCTCCCGTTCTATTTGTAAGAAAGAAGGATGGGTCACTTCGAATGTGCATAGACTACCGGCAATTAAATAAGATGACCATTAAGAACAAGTACCCACTCCCTAGAATAGATGACTTGTTTGATCAATTGCAAGGGGCAAGTCACTTCTCTAAGATCGACCTTCGGTCCGGCTATCACCAACTACGGGTAAGGGAGTGTGACATTCCCAAAACAGCCTTCCGAACAAGGTATGGTCACTATGAGTTTGTGGTGATGAGTTTTGGGTTGACAAATGCACCGGCGGTGTTTATGGACTTGATGAATAGGGTGTTCAAACCTTACCTTGATACCTTTGTAGTAGTCTTCATTAATGATATTTTAATTTACTCTCGGGGTGAGGAAGAACATAAAAATCACTTGAGAGTTGTGCTTCAAACATTGAGGGATAGACAATTATTTGCAAAATTTAGTAAGTGTGAATTTTGGTTAAAAGAGGTAGCATTTCTTGGTCACATAGTGTCCGGTGATGGAATCAAGGTTGATCCTAAGAAAATAGAGGCAGTCAAAAATTGGCCTAGACCATTATCTCCTTCAGACATTAGGAGCTTCTTAGGTCTAGCCGGGTACTATAGAAGATTCGTCAAAGGCTTTTCTTCCATCTCATCTCCTATGACAAAATTGACCCAAAAGAAATCCAAATTCATATGGACAGATGAGTGTGAGAAGAGTTTCCAGACCTTAAAAGATCGACTTACCTCTGCTCCTATTTTAACTCTTCCAGAAGGATTAGAGGGGTTTGTAGTTTATTGTGATGCTTCAAAGATTGGTTTAGGTTGTGTCTTAATGCAAAACGGCAAGGTCATAGCCTATTCTTCTAGGCAATTAAAGGTGCATGAGCGCAACTACCCTACCCATGACCTTGAATTGGCGGCCGTTGTTTTTGCTCTGAAGATTTGGAGGTATTACCTCTATGGGGTGCATGTGGATGTGTATACTGATCATAAGAGTCTTCAGTATGTGTTCACCCAAAAGGACCTTAACCTAAGGCAAAGGAGGTGGCTAGAACTCCTTAAGGACTATGACATGAGTGTGCACTATCATCCGGGTAAAGCTAATGTGGTTGCTGATGCACTTAGTAGAGTGTCTATGGGGAGTATGGCCCATGTGGATGAAAGTAAGAGGGAGTTGGTGAAAGATGTTCACCGATTAGCTAGATTAGGGGTGAATTTGTGTGGTACTAATGATGGGGGTATGGTTGTTCAAAATAGGTCTGAATCCTCTTTGGTGGTGGATGTTAAATTCAAGCAAGATCTTGACCCAAAGTTTATCGAGTTAAAGAAGTTGGTAAAGGAAAAGAAGATAGAGGTCTTTTCCCAAGAGGGAGATGGGGTACTATACTATCAAGGTCGGATATGTGTTCCAAATGTTGATGGCTTAAGGAGTTTGATCATGATGGAGGCTCATAATTCTACATACTCCATTCATCCCGGTTCAACGAAAATGTACCGAGACTTAAAGGAGTTGTATTGGTGGGGTGGCATGAAGAAGGACATAGCAAGGTTTGTGTCCGAATGTACGAATTGCCAACAAATGAAGGCCGAACATCAAAGGCCGGGTGGCCTAGCCCAAGACATTGAAATTCCAACTTGGAAGTGGGAAGATGTGAATATGGATTTTGTAGTGGGTTTGCCTCATACCCGGAAATGTCATGACTTGATTTGGGTAATTGTTGATAGAATGACTAAGTCAGCTCACTTCCTACCAGTTAAAACTTCCTATAGTGCCGAAGACTATGCCAAGTTGTATATTCGGGAGTTGGTGAGGTTGCATGGTGTGCCATTATCCATTATTTCGGATCGTGGTACCCAATTCACTTATCATTTCTGGAGATCATTTCAAAAAGGCCTCGGTACTAAGGTAAAGTTGAGCACAGCATTCCATCCTCAAACGGATGGGCAAGCCGAAAGTACGATTCAAACACTAGAGGATATGTTAAGGGCTTGTGTGTTGGAGTCTAAAGGGAATTGGGATAATCATCTACCTCTCATCGAGTTTGCCTATAATAATAGTTACCACTCAAGTATTGAGATGGCGCCGTTTGAAGCTTTGTATGGGAGACGATGTAGATCACCGGTTGGTTGGTTCGAAGTAGGTGAGATGACCTTGTTGGGCCCCGATTTGGTACTTGATGCTTTAGAGAAGGTGAAGATCATTAGAGAAAGGTTGAAGATGGCTCAAAGTCGTCAAAAGTCCTATTCTGACACTAGAAGAAGGGATCTTGAGTTTAATGTGGATGATTGGGTGTATCTGAAGGTTTCACCCATGAAAGGTGTGGTTCGATTTGGTAAGAAAGGGAAATTGAGCCCTAGATATGTAGGGCCTTATAGAATCGTGAGACGTGTTGGTAAGGTTGCATATGAGTTGGAATTACCATTGGAAATGGCCATGGTTCATCCGGTGTTTCACGTGTCTATGTTGAAAAAACATGTGGGTGATCCTAGTTCCATTCTACCTATGGGAGTAGTGAATATTGAAGAAAACTTGACCTATGAAGAAGTTCCTGTAGAAATTTTGGACCGGCAAGTTAAGAGATTGAGAAACAAAGAAATTGCATCTGTTAAAGTCCTTTGGAGGAATCAACAAATAGAAAGTGCAACATGGGAAGCGGAAGCAGATATGATTAAGAGATACCCTCATTTTTTCCCCTCTACCCAAACCTAAGGTATTAAGTTGTCCTTGCTCAATTACTTGAAATCCTTACATCTCAACTTTTCTTGTCATATGCTTGCAAAATTATGAAATATATTTTAAACGATATTTTAAATTACACTATTGCATTAAGAATAGGTTGTTTGTTAACACTCTACACTACTCAAGCTAAGTCTTTTCTCATTCGAGGACGAATGTTCCCAAGGGGGAGATAATGTAATATCCCCTAAAAACGTTGTATACGATGTTTCAATTTTTGCCTAAACATGATACAGCCTCTGTATTTTGGTCATAACTTTTCATAAAAGATATCCAAATTGAGTGATTCAAATTTCTGAGTAACCACAAGATCATTACCTACAACTTTTATGAATACCATATTTTAAGATTCGGAGGTTAATTAGGTCAAATAAATTAATCTTTGTAAGGTAGGATGCTGTTACGGAAATGAGTGTTTATAGAAGAAACATCATATCTCACTGTAGGTTTATCCAAATTGGTTGATTCTTGAACGATATGAAACTAGACTTCCATATCTACAATTCTTATGAAGACACCAAATCCTAATAAGGAATTTATCTTATTCAAACGCAGCTCCCAAAAAGAGTATTCTGTCAAAGATAACTCATTTCACCTACCATAGAAAGATCTAGATACATTTGACATCACTCATGACATAAATTGTCCTCCATTTAACATCATCCATGACATCAATATATTCCACTAAATTTTCAGATTTTTATTTATAATTATTTTATTTATTGTTAGGTCATCTTTCCCACCTATAAATACCCACCTTATTTCCTCATTTTATTCATCAAGCTTTCTCAAGCAAATCTTCTCTCTATACACTTCTTTACACATTCTCAAATATAGTTTTAGTTCTTAGTAGTGAAGAAATACTATTCCGGTAATTCATATATTCCGGGTAGTACACAAAACGTTTCGGCAAGGAGAGAAGCTAGGACTCAAGAGTGGTCATTAAGTCTTCCGGTTCCAACTAAAGCTTCGGTTTCCAGGTATGTAAGGCTTCAATGAGAGTATTCCTTCCACTCTCATGTCTAAATTATTTTGATTATATAATAAATTTTATTTATTTTCTTTAAGCTTTATTCTAAGTTATGTGGTATTTATCCATGGGTTCTTCCACCCATGTAGTCCAAAAACTCTTTCAATTAAGTCTCTTGATTTCAAGTAATATTTTCTTATGGTAATTCTTATTTTTACTTAATAGTATGAATTATGGTTAAACTAATAATTATTAGTCTATTTTGATACAACAAAATTTTATATGTATGAATTGATGGTTTAGAAGTAATTCCTCTATTTATCTATTTAAAGGTTCTTGAAATTCATGGTGGGTTGTTTAAAACATGATTTTTAATTAATGGATTTCAAAGTATTTATGTATATTTATTTACATACATATTTGCAAGATTGAAGTAATTTGAACCCACCTACTTTTACTATATTTTTAATAAAGTTTGACTTGAAAGCTTTGACTCCAAATAAATGTTTATGAAAGAAATATCTATGATCAAAAAGGGAGTCTTATGAAATGAAAGAATGATGAAATGATATGAATGATGAATTCTTTATGCAATAAGGACAATTCTTGCATATTTGAATTATCAAATGTTTTAATGAGCTATTCTACCGAATATGATGTTTGAATTCTCAAGTTATATGCTATGAATATTTTGAAGTATTAAACTATTCCGTGGGATTGACTTAGCACCGAATGAGGCATTGAGGTGGGATTCGGTAAGAGAATCCTAGTAGCAACCCCTTGTCTCATTAACTATGTGCCAACATAGGAGCCCTTGTAGGCTTAGGCTAATGGATCCATAAATAGCCCTTAAAGTTAAAGTTAAAGAAATGAATGAAGTTGACGGAGTTCTACCTGGCAAGTAGTCTCCCCGGCCAACGTAGGGGGTTATGTTGGATTCCATGTAATAGCTCGCATGGTCTTAAATGTCAGTTATGGTTAATTTCCCACAAAATGAATGTTTAAAGGATATCTATATGATTTATTATGCATACATTAAATTATGTTCCATATTACATAAATGTTTTTAATGTTTTCTCAATGTTCATGCATCCTTACATACTTAGTACATTCAAAGTACTAACGCATACTCTTTTGCCTACATGATATCACCATGTAGGGATCAGTGCTCCTCCTCGTTCTCCTCCACGTGGCTAGTTGATATTCCATTGAAGACTACTTTTGGTGAGTTCCCATGTTCCGGGAACAATACTCCTTTGTCTTTCTAGTTTATGATATGTTAAGATATTTTACTATGGCATTTCTTCTATTATGATTGAGGGTGAGCTAGGGACTTGTCTTAGCCCCGTTAAATCTAATAGTTAGAGGTATTGTTGGACATATCTAAGTTGAAGATTTATTATGATTTCCGCTTGTTTATTTATCATCATTACCTATGAAAGGCTAAAAGAATGCTAAGAGGCTTGTTTGAGGTACTTTCGGGTTCCTCATTCGCCATGTCACGTCTAGGCCCTAGGCTTGGGTCGTGACATTAGAGGATATATACTTCAGGTTTATACACCTATGTTCAACCAGTTCTTTGATGTAGTGACAGTCTACATCTATGTTCTTGATATTTTCATGATGAACGGGGATTGTTTTTATTCTAATCGTAGTAGTGTTGTGTCCATACAATGTAGTTGATCCTTTCATTTTGATCACAAGTTCTGATAACAATCTTCGCAACCAAATGATTTCAGAGCATTCAACAAACATACTTTTATACTCTGCCTCTGTGGATGACTTTGATGTTTGATATTGTATCTTGCACTTCCATGAAATCATGCACGAGTCAAGCATCATGCACTATCGTCTTGAATCAGGGCATCCTGTCCAATCTGATTCAGTGTATTTCACCATGTCCAGCGATGAAGATGATGGGAATAAGAAACTCTGATTCATAGTACATCTTATGTATCTAATAACCCTGAGCAAAGCTGTGTAGTGGAACTTGTAAGGCTTGGTAACAAATTGGCTTAACACCTACACTGCATGGGAGATATCAGGATGACTCATAGTAAGATAGAAAAGTGATCCAACTAGACATCTATACAAGGTCTGATCTCTAAAAATCTCCCATTCCTCTTTTTTTGTATTTCATATTCGCTTTTGTTGGAGTATGGACTTTTTATGATCAATAAGATTGGCTAACTAGACTATATCTTCTGCATACTTATGTTGACTGAATCATATGCCTTTTTTTTCATAACTTACCTCCAAACCCAAAAAATATATTAGCTCTCCTTGGTCATTCATCTTCAATGAGGAGTGTAGAAGATCTTTTAAATGAGATATTCAACTTTATTGTTTCCTGTGATAATTATGTCATCCACGTAAAAAAAGGAGAATAGTAATACCTGAGGTAGTCCGACGTAAGAATAATGAATATTCTAAGTTGCTCTAAGTAAAACCAGCATCTAAGATTGAAGAGCGAAACTTTTCAAAACAAGAGCTATGAGCCTGCTTTAATCCATAGAGAGATTTCTTAAGATGACACACCTGATTTATATTAAAATATTTATAACCTGGTGGTGGATTATGTAGACCACTTCTTGCAAGTCTCCATACAGGAAATCATTCTTAATGTTCAGTTGATGTAACTTCCAACCTTTTATTGATGCTAAATCAAGCAATATACGTACTGTCGTTATTTTAGCTACTGGAGCAAATGTTTCATCGTAGTCGATTCCATATTCTTGCTTGTACCCTTAAGCTACTAATCTTGCCTTGTATCGATCTAGGGATCTATCAGATTTCATCTTGATTGAGTACACTCATCTATTTCCAATAACTGTTGCATCTGTTGGTCTATCCACCATATCCTATGTATTATTCTCCTCAAGGGCAACTGATTCTTCATGCATTGCATCCTTCCAATATTTCTGACCACGAACCTACATGTAAGAATTTGGTACAACTATAGAATTCAAGGTTGTTAGTAAGGCATAAGATTGACCATATTCACCTGTTGAGTATACATATCGCTCTAGAGGAGGAGCATGACGAGATGCTCGTCTAATGGGGTCTACTATAATTTGACGGGTAGGAGAAGGCTGGTTATTAAGATTTAATGAAGAATTTCGTGGGTGAGGTAAATGATTAGTATTTATCGAATTAGTATCCTTATCAAAAAAGGGATCAAAGTCATAAGTAGCACCTATTGTGGCAGAAGACATGATTGACGAAGGACCAACGGCTAGGTGGCTATGGCAAGTAGAATCATGAGAAGAAAGTTTTTTCAAGAAAGACATAATAGAAAATTTTGAGTCTTTGTTAGCATGAATAAAAGAATTCTCAAAGAAGATAACATGTCATGAAATTCTCAATAAACGATGTGTGGTATCATAACACAAAAGAAACGTCCCTTTTGAAGCCAACCATTTTGAATATCATTGTATCCCAAAAAATATATTTAACAACTTTTGAAGATAATTTATGGCGTTCATAATTCAGAAGAAGAAAAAAGCACACACAATCAAATACTTTAAGATGTGAATAGTAGGGAAATTTTTTGAAAATGATAAAATATGGGCAATTTTGTTTCATGACCTCCGTACTTCAACTGAGATAGTGAAAAATTATTTCACCCCTTTAGTTCTTTTTAGTTGGAACTTTAGGCGGTTCTCGAAAAAAGATAGCAAAAAAATTATCCCTAAAATCGAGACGCGATCCCGCGAGGATGAGCTAAGCCCAAAAACCTGTCCTCAGTAAGGATGATTGTCTAGTTATATAAGATAAATAGATGTTTGGATTGCTTCAATCCAAAATATTTTTGGAATCTTTGAAATATCAAGAATGCTAAGGCAGTTTCAACAACAAGTCTGTTCTTACGTTCCACCACACCATTTTTTTCAGATGTATAGGAGCAAAAACGCTGATGAATAATGCCTTTTTCTTGAAAAAAATTAGTGATGTTTGTATTGCCATACTACCCTCCTGAGCCTGAACTAAAAATCTTGATCTTTTGTTCAATTGGGTTTCTATAAGGTTATAAATTTTTTTTACAATGTTAAGTACCTTGGATTTATGCTTCAAAAAGAAAACCCATGTATAACGAGATGCTTGATCAATGAATAAGATGAAATACGTGTATCCTAAATGAGATATAATTGGAGAAGGTCACCAAACATCACTATGAATTAAATAAAAAAGAGTAGAACAAGTAGTATTGCTTAATTGAAAAGGAAGTTTATGACTCTTTGATTTTGCACAACTTTCACAAGGTAATTTAGAGGGAAAAATCAGTGAGTGTTTACCCATCAAATTACAAGATTTCAACATAAAATTTAAATGAGAAGTATGTGGATGGCCTAAACGGAGATGCCACAAGTTCCACATTTCATTTGAAAACTGGATATCTTTATTAGAAGTTGAAAGAAAACATTGATGAAGTTTGATATCCTGAAATTGAAGAAGAAATATCCTGCCAACCTTACGTCCCCTAGCCATCGTTTTCCCTGTCAATATGTTCTGAATAATACAATCATTAAGAGAGAAAATAACCAAAAAATTCAGTTCTACAAGTTATCCAATAGATAAAAGATTCACAGTAAGTTTTGGTACACAAAGAACTTCTGAAAATGGTTTAATGGAGCCAATGGCTGATGCAGTTAGAACATGACCATTTGATGTAATAATTTCATGTCTGGAGCGTGGTTTAGATAAATCAGAAAAAAGTTTTTAATTTTCTGTCATATGATTAGATGCAGCGAAATCAATATGTCATACCATTGAATTTGAAATTTTAGTCTTACCAGCGTATGTAGCAGTCAGAGCTGAAGAGATTGCATTAGGAAGAGCTGCCACCAATGATTCTTGTATCATTTTGTAGATATCATTGCGATCAAGCAATGTCGTTGCTTGATGTGTATTTGTGCTTGTGTTTCTTATATTCCAGCATCCCTTGCCATTGCCTGGAAGGCTTTATGAGGAGTTAAGCGCTTGCCTAGCCCAGATTTCTTACAACATTGCAGAATAATATGATCATCCTTCTTACAATAGTTGCAATAATTCCGCTTCTTGCAATGAGAAATAACATGCTCTGTTTCCTTGCAATGATAACATTGAACAGGCTTGTTAGAGTTGCCCGAGGAAGAAGAACTTCTGTATGCAGTCATAGTCGTGTCCATGGTAAGGAAATTCTCCATAGAAGCCTGAGAACTCAACCAAGTTTCTTCTCGAAGAACTTCAGAAACTACTACATCCAAAACTGGTAGCTTTTTCCTGTTAAGAATGCTGGCACGCAAGTACTCAAACTCAAGCCCGAGTTTCATTAGAAATTGGACTGTCTTTGTCAGCTTCATCGTAGTCATGAAATCCTTCAATTCAGTAGCAGGGATAGAGGCTGCAAAAATCCGATCTTGCTCTGCCCATAATGTGAGTAATACAGAATAGAAACAATGAACAATTTTTTCACCTTGTGTAGATTCCGCAAGTAGTCTTTCCAATTCAAATTCTCTGACCAGATTCTATTGGTTACCGAGTGTATATAGATGACTCCACATTTCTAATGCTTTCTCAAAAGATGTCAGTTCCATAGTTATATCAACAGAGATAGAATTAACAATCCATGTGATAATTTTACCATTATCAGCCTCCCAAGCTTCTTTTTCTTTGTCTTTTGTGGATACAACCTTTGCGCCATCCAGAATATCAAGGAGGCCTTTGCCTCTAATGAAGGCTTTGAAATGGAACTTCCAAATCGGAAAGTTATATCAATCGAATTTTGTTGGCAATGTATCTCGTGAATCCATTCTGATTCAAAGAGGAAAAATAAAAATCGAAGGAAGTCAAGAACATATTCGGAGATGATTGCGAGATGATGAATATGGATTGAGAATCCAAACCAAAGATGAATCAAACGAATGTACTGGGAAAGAAAGAAAGAAAATTGAGTAGTGAGGATCTGGAAAATTGTTCAATTAATTGCTTGAAACTAATTCTTGTTTGACTTGAATTTGACTTATGCTCACAACATCAACTTTTACTAATCCCAAGATAATTTCATGTGTTTGGTTATGATAATATTTTTAAATCTTAAACTCAGAATTCTTGTAGAATTAAATTAAGGCTAATTATAATTTTCTAATATTTTCTTTTGTCATGTGGAATAACTTCTCTTACATCGATCAAACAATCTCCAATTCTGTTTGAGGAACGGGTTCTTTGGTCAATTCTTCTGTAATGCTGCCACCTGTTATCAATTTTTTTTGGAGATCTACTAAGGATTAAATTTTTATATTTTTGTGTTTATTTTTTTATACATAAATTATCACTTATACAAATATTTATCAATTATCAAAACATTATATGATCTTGAATGTAGATTCTGACCAAAATAATCAACGGATGAGTTCATTCCCACAAGAAGTATTCATTACTCTGAACTTCCAAGAAACAAACTCAAATCCACTTTTCTTCTAAAATTTACAGGATAGATTAGAAAAATGAATAAATAAGGAAACTAATGTTTTGGCACTTTGTTTCTTGTTTGGGTTGGGTTATATTTTGACCTAGTGGGTTACACTAGTTTGACCCATTTTGACACGGCTATTTGATCGGATATTCTTGGTTCAACCAGTTAGATTAACTTTTTCCAATTAGACTTTTAACAATTTAAAAATATGCATATATAATATTTTAAAAAAATGAATCTACTTTTATATAAAAATAATTGAACAAATTATATTTTTAGTTATTGTTTTATTAGCAAGGGCGAAAAGAGATATAACAGATAATGGGACAGAGGAAAAACTTGGGAGAAGTATCTAAGCAAATAAACGTGTGATACTTTAAAATTTTACAGATAATATTAGGAGTGTACATGGACCAAGTTGATTCGAATTTTTTATAAACCAAATTAAATTATTTATGTCGGGTTATTAAATCTATAAACCAAATCAATAAAAGTCGGATTTTTCGATATCAATTTTTCTCGGGTTTTTAAGGGTTTTTTGGATTTTTCTGGTTTTTCGTAGTATCTAATAAAAAGCACAGAGCATTGCTTCTTAAAAAGAGTTCTAGTATAAAATATCAACATATAAGATGGAGACAGAACATTGTTTGAAGTTTTAACTTTATAATATAACTTTATAAGATGAGCTTTTTTGTATATTATTTAGATGGGCTTCTCAAGTCCAAATCCAAATGTAAGAAAGAAAACAAAAATTATGAAAAAATTTTAGAAAATATTTATAAATTACATTTTAATAAATATTTTTATGTATAACATAATTTAAAAGTGTATATCTATAATCGGGTCGATTTGAGTTCGGTTGACTTTTTTTAGTTAAAACCAAACCAATTCTATAATGGCCTGATGTTTTTTTTCAAACACCAAATCAATTCAAACCAAACCACTAGTCGAGTTTTTTTTCCTGATTTGATTTGATTTGTCGATTTAGTGCGGTTTATCGATTTTCCCTGTACAACCCTAGATAATTTAATGGGACAGAGGAAGTACTAGGGAAATAACTAATTGAAGCATTTACAATAATTAAAGCAATTATTCGAGTCTGTTATAAATTAACTTACTTGACAATTTTATAAAGGAAGAAGAACAAGAAAATAATATAGAAAGTATTAATAGAGAGAGTAGTAATATAGAGAGAGAGTAATAGTAATTCTCTTCTTTTATATGTTTTGTGTGTTTTTACATTGAAGTTTAAGGCTATATTTATAACCATATTTACAAGTGAAGGAAAATATTAGTGGGAAATTTACCCACTTAAAAAGTAAATGAACTATCCACCATTTTATGTGGACAATCATTTTACTTGGTTGATAATACTCCCCCTTGGATGTCCACGAGAAATGTGCCTCGTTAAAACCTTATTAGGAAAAACCCAGTGGGAAAAAGCCAAATGAAGGAAAAAGAGTACACATATCTGATAATACGCCTTGAGTGCTGCCTCATTAAAAACCTTATCAGGAAAACCCAGTGGGACAAAACCTTGACTAAGGAAAAAAGAATACAGCGCGTATTTTGCTCCCCCTGATGAAAATATCACTTAATATCTCGAAGACGACACATTCCAATTTTGTATCTCATTTTCTCACAGGTTGAAGTTGGCAATGCTTTGGTGAACATATCTGCCAAATTGTCACTTGAACGAATTTGTTGGACATCTATTTCACCCTTCTTTTGAAGATCATGAGTGAAAAAGAATTTTAGTGAAATATGTTTTGTTCTGTCTCCTTTGATGTATCCTCCCTTCAGTTGAGCTATACATGCAGCATTGTCTTCATACAATATTGTTGGAGCGTCTTTTGTCAAAGAAAGACCACATGTTTCTTGAATGTGTTCAGTTATTGATCTTAACCAAACACATTCTCGACTTGCTTCATGAATGGCTATTATCTCTGCATGATTTGAGGAAGTGGCAACCATAGTTTGCTTTGTTGAACGCCATGATATAGTTGTACCACCACATGTAAATAAATAGCCTGTTTGCGATCGACCTTTATGGGGATCAGATAAATATCCTGCATCTGCATAAACCGATCAATTGTGATGTGGAATCATTTGAGTAAAACAATCCCATATCAATGGTACCTCGAAGTTATCTGAATATATGCTTAATTCCATTCCAGTGTCTGCGTGTTGGTGAAGAACTAAATCTTGCTAACAAGTTTACTGAGAAAGCTATATCTGGTCTAGAATTGTTGGCAAGATACATTAATGCACCAATTGCACTAAGGTATGGTATTTCAGCACCAATAAGTTCTTCATCATTTTCATAAGGCCGAAACAAATCTGTATTAATATCAAGAGATCTCACAACCATTGGAGTACTCAATGGGTGTGCTTTATCCATATAAAATCTCTTTAAAATATTTTCAGTATATGTTGACTGATGGATGTTATATCGAAAAAAGACGGTTTAAAATTAATTTCAACTTTTTAGAGAAAAAATCAATTTTAGAAAAAAGGAGTCGCCACTTAATTTTTTAAAGAAATTAAGAAAACTTAATTTAAAAGACCCTAACAGATTTAAGTCTTAAAAATTTAGAGAAAAAGGTACGAGGTTCTTATTTCCACTTTGAGAAGGTGTTAAGCATTCAAAGTGGCCGCTAACGCGCGGTTATCCGACGATTTGAAAAATTATTTGACTAACTTTTGAAAATATTAATTTAAAATGAAATGAAGACTTTAGAATTATTATTTTTTTTAGAAAAAAAAAAGAGATTAAACTTAAACATTGAAAATAATATAGATGTATATATAAAAAAGTAAAAGTTTATCAAATAAATAAGTAAAGGTAGAAAATCATTTAAAGAGTAAACTTAACATGAATTGGTTTATCTTTAGGGGAATCTAATTAGGTTAAAATAAATTAAAATTAATATCTAGGAAAGTATAACTAACATAAGTAACTAAATTATTACAACCCGAATCAATATAAATACAATAAATAATACATGAACAACAATAATAATAACAACAATAATAATAATAAGAACAACAATAATAATAATAAGAACAACAACAATAATAATAATAATAAGAACAATAATAATAATAATAATAAGAACAACAATACTAATAATAAGAACAACAATAATAATAATAAGAATAACAATAATAATAACAACAACAACAACAATAATAATAATAATAATAATGATAATAATAATAATAATACTAATAATAAGAACAACAATAATAATAATAAGAATAACAATAATAATAACAAGAACAACAACAATAATAATAACAAGAACAACAATAATAATAATAACAAGAACAACAACAACAAAAATAATAATAATAATAATAATAATAACAACAATAATAAGAACACAATAATAACAACAACAACAACAACAACAATAATAAGAACAATAATAATAATAATAATAATAATAATAGTAATCAACAACAACAATAATAAAAACAACAATAATAAGAACAACAATAATAATAACAACAACAATCAATAATAATAATAATATTAATAATAATAGTAATCAACAACAACAATAATAAAAACAACAACAATAATAATAACAACAACAATAATAATAAGAACAAACAATAATAATAAGAACAAACAATAATAATAATAATAGTAATAATAATAATATCAAACTACTTGGAAAAATAATGAACAAAACTAAGTGCTTTAATGAAATAATCCTAACATATTCTAGCTAATTAACTCTAACACATGCTAGCTAATTAATCCTAACACATGCTAACTATAACAAATTTATATCATTAATTTTAATTATTCTTATATACATACTAACTAAAAAAATAAGACTATGAATCAACTAAATATAAAACGTGAAACAATTAAGTAAAATAAAACTGAAAAAATATTTTACCTCTTTCCGGGCCAAGATTGAAAACGATGAGCGGAAGACAACTTCACCACCATCCAATAATAGCTTGATGGAACTTCAATCTACAAAAACAAAGAAAAAGATTTTTTTTAAAAAAGTTTAGACTCGAACCTTCGTGGGTTCTTAGCCTAAATTCCAACTTCAATCTCCTATTTTCCATGAAGAAAATATAGATTGAAAGCTAGAAATTTTCACAACTTTTAGGCTGGGGACAAAAATCCAAAATCCTAGTCAAGTTAAGAAAATTTCTAACTTTGGGGTGGTTAAAAAACCTCCTCCTTCTTCCCCTTCCTAATGAGAATATGAGCCTTTATATAGGCTCCAAAAACCCCAAATTTCCCATGTATTTTCGATGTGGGAGAAGTGCATTTTTAGTTTTTTTTTTTTTTTTTTTTTTTTTTAGAAAAAACTAAAAATTTCAAAAATACAAACCATAATTAAACTAGCCTAACTAAAATTGTATTTAATAAAAATAAAATCTTTTGAGATAATTTTTGAATAATCACATAAATAGTAATTAAAAATATAGTTATATAGAAATATGTATATTATACTAAAATTTATAAAAAGATAAAAATAGTTAAGAATAATATGAAAATATATTATTTTTTTTATAAAAGCTAATTGTTTCAAAATGTTCGAATTCAAAGAAACTCGATAGCTAATTTGCGTTGTGGATGGTCAAAATTGGGTGTCAACAGCTGTCCCTTTCTTTGGATATGATTGATAAAAGAGATCATGGACAAAGAAAATTGACAAATCCAATTTTGGCCCACTCCATTTTCATCTTTCTGAAAAGGGGTTGGTACGAGTTTTGAATTATGAATGAACCCCGAAATAACCACACGTCTTCCGATAGAAATGTAGTTTATTGTGGTGGAAGTCGTTTCCTTAGCTCGTGTCCTATGAGTTTGACATTATTCTTTGGATTGTGTCCCAGTTCGCTGCTAAAAGGATTCCACGTTGTGCTGCATCCTCTTTGATGTCGTTCGTACTTTCTTTCATCCTCTTTGCATGTTGGAAAAATCCTCATTGATTCGTTGGTAGGATAATGCTGCACTATCGGTAGGATGGTGATCCATTGATAGGATACTTGAAAAAATAACTATTTGTCCATCGGTAGGACAAATGAAGATCCATTGGTAGGATATGTTGCATGTCGGTAGGATGGTGATCCATTGATAGGATACTTGAAAAAATAACTATCTGTCTATCGGTAGGACAAATGAAGATCCATTGGTAGGATATGTTGCATGTCCATTGGTAGGACGAATGAAAATCCATTGGTAGGATATATGCAATGACCTTCTTGGCAATGAATATGCAATGACTCTTTTGGCAAATAAAAATGCAATGGCCCTTTTGGCAAATTGAAATGCAATGACCCTTTTGGCAATGAATATGCAATGGCCCTCTTGGCAATGATGAATGCAATGACCCTCTTGGCAATGATATTACCACCTCCGGTAATATAATATGAATAAAATAAAATATGAATGGCCCTCTTGGCAGATGAAAATGCAATGGCCCTCTTGGCAATGATGAATGCAATGGCCCTCTTGGCAATGATATTACCACCTCCGATAATATAATATGAATGCAATGGCCCTCTTGGCAATGATGAATGCAATGGCCCTCTTGGCAATGATATTACCACCTCCGGTAATATAATATGAATAAAATAAAATATGAATGACCCTCTTGGCAGATGAAAATGCAATGGCCCTCTTGGCAATGATGAATGCAATGGCCCTCTTGGCAATGATATTACCACCTCCGGCAATATAATATGAATGCAATAAAATATGAATGGCCTCTTGGCAAATGATATTACCACCTCCGATAATATAATATGAATAAAATAAAATATGAATGGCCCTCTTGGCAATTATGAATGCAATGGCCCTCTTGGCAATGATATTACCACCTCCGGCAATATAATATGAATGCAATAAAATATGAATAGCCTCTTGGCAAATGATATTACCACCTCCGATAATATAATATGAATAAAATAAAATATAAATGGCCCTCTTGGCAAATGAAAATGCAATGGCCCTCTTGGCAATGAAAATGCAATGGCCCTCTTGGCAATGATGAATGCAATGGCCCTCTTGGCAATGATATTACCACCTCCGATAATATAATATGAATAAAATAAAATATGAATGGCCTTCTTGGCAAATGATATTACCACCTCCGATAATATAATATGAATAAAATAAAATATAAATGGCCCTCTTGGCAAATAAAAATGCAATGGCCCTCTTGGCAATGAAAATGCAATGGCCCTCTTGGCAATGATGAATGCAATGGCCCTCTTGGCAATGATATTACCACCTCCGGTAATATAATATGAATAAAATATGATATGAATGGCCTCTTGGCAAATGATATTACCACCTCCGATAATATAATATGAATAAAATAAAATATGAATGGCCCTCTTGGCAAATGAAAATGCAATGACCCTCTTGACAATGAAAATGCAATGGCCCTCTTGGCAATGATGAATGCAATGGCCCTCTTGGCAATGATATTACCACCTCCGATAATATAATATGAATAAAATAAAATATGAATGGCCTTCTTGGCAAATGATATTACCACCTCCGATAATATAATATGAATAAAATAAAATATAAATGGCCCTCTTGGCAAATGAAAATGCAATGGCCCTCTTGGCAATGAAAATGCAATGGCCCTCTTGGCAATGATGAATGCAATGACCCTCTTGGCAATGATATTACCACCTCCGGTAATATAATATGAATAAAATATGATATGAATGGCCTTCTTGGCAAATGATATTACCACCTCCGATAATATAATATGAATAAAATAAAATATGAATGGCCCTCTTGGCAAATGAAAATGCAATGGAAATGAAATGCATTGTCATCTTCTTGGATGATTTGACAATTTTTTTTTTTTATTATTATTATTATTTTTTATTATTTTTATATTATTTTTTTTTGAACAACTCGTGTTCGTTGGAACTCATGTCTTTGATAGAAGTTATACGATGCCTCGGTGGATCGCAACTTGAATTTGAGTTCGCTTCATTCTAGCAATGTTGGAGATTATTTGAAGTTGACTTCGAACTTCTGACAATTCTTGATGGAATTTTTGAGATCTTCTCAAAAATTCTGTCCCAGTTGCATATATTAACATGATCTCCAATCTTGACTTGCTGGAGATAGTATCTTCTTCTGAATTTTTGAGAAGATCTCAAAAATTCTGTCCCAGTTTTCATTAAAAGGGAGAAATGAAAATCTTACGGGGAACATGACCGAGCCATTGTGGCGCCTACATATCCTGTTGGTGCAGGAATCAGGTCAAATGTAGTTCCAATTCTCTGGATGATGAATGCTGCAAAATCTGAGACAAGATAATCAGTAGACACATGTGTAATATGAGCATAATGACATGGAAAACTGTATTACTTACAACATTTTCAGCTTAAAACACGAGATATTCCACCAGTTTGATATGGACGATCCAATGAAGTAAAATAGGCATCTCACATCAATGGGATTACCCACTTTCAAAGGACAAATGCAAGAGTTTTTTTTTTTTTTTTTAGTGAATGTAAAGAGATAGTCAAATTTTGACTACAATTGGTATCAACAGTTAGGAATGCATAGAAATATTTCTCATTTCCTTTCTCATAATTGAGATTCACTTCAAGGTAATTCTTATAGCTTCAAGTAATACCTCAAACATACTTAAGTGTCGACAAGATGTTTTTCATCCTGCTTCCAACAAAGGTTTAGAATTATACCAATCATCATGTTTCAAGTGCCCTCACAATAAAGAAAGTTCTATTTCGCACATATATGAAGTGTTTGATTTTGAGAACATTTTACAAAGTACACTCACACTCTCAAGAAAGTTCAACGCATGCAACTGTGATACCATATGCTTGGCCTGCACGTAAGTCTCCACTAATGTGAGAATATTTGGAATGAGATCATATAGGGCTTGTTTATTGGTTTGTAATGTAGGCTAAGGGAACGGGTGGGATATTAATTTGGGATAAAAGTGACTTAATCTCTCCTTGAGCATCACACTGAATTTGTGCTTTTGATGATTGATACGCCTTTGACGTCTAATCCTCTTTCTTTTGTCTCAACTTCTTCGAGTCTTTATTTGATAGAGTTTTTCCTCTTTTCACCTCTTTCTTTTGTCTTGACTTCTTTGAGTCCTTAGTTGTTAGAGCTTTTCTCTTTTCGTTCCTTTTTGAGGTTTCTCCTTTTTTGTTGGAGTAGTTTCCTTTTTGTCTTACATCGACCTTGTAGGAGGTTTTTTTTTTTATGAGAAAGTCGTCTTTGCTTTCTTGACTTTGGAGACTTTACGTCTTTTGCCTTTGGCAATTTCGAAGTTGGATCTTCTTCTATAATTTGCGCGTCTTTGGTGCGCTCAAGGAGGTTGGGCCAAGAGAGGGATAGTGCATGTAAGCACTCAGAAGGGAAAGGGCTAAGATGTGGTTGTCCAAAGAAAAAGTTTTAGGCTCAAAGTGGGAAAACTAGGGATTAATGTTATTTGGTAGGCTCTGAAAGGCACAATCGGGTCAAAAAAGGCCTACAATCCTTTCTCAAACCAAACATAACTCAGGATTTCGCCTCAACAAACATATCAGGCCAAGTTCTAGATCAACAGTGCGATTAAATTGAATTTTAATCTAAAGCTCACCACACAATGCACATGAAGCCATGAGGTTGGTTATATTCTTACCTTGAATGCCCGCAAGAGAATTTTCAAGCATCACAAAAGTACGAATGAAAGATACCAACAGAAGCTATGGTTTAGCACAAAGCCAATCATTTTCATCATACCAAATATTTCGCATGCTCCTAACTGTATTCGTTCCAATCAAGAAGATATGACACTTAACATATGTACACAATTTTTTATTTTATTTATTTTCTATTTTTTTAATCATTTTTTTTTGAAAAAAGAAATACCGAACCCAAGAAGGGCTGCCTACGTATCTCATCGAGATGAGAATCAGGTGTGCGTAGTTCTTGCAGATATGATATATAAAATAATTCAGAGCTTTAGACAAACTTGGTGTGGCCTTCCAATGTTAATATTTTCTGTGGAGATGCTGCAGCGTGCTTTATAACCTCTCTTGGTCGGAATGTTGTGGCTTCCAACTTCATTACTCCTGATTCGACTTTGGAAAGGTCAATGATGTCATTTATTAGTTGAAGAACCAAATCTCCTGAAGACAATATTACATTCACAAGCTAACGATGTTCCTTATCCAATTTTATGGTAGAAAAAATCTCGATCATATTGACCACTCCTGACAAAAGGATCTAATCTAATGAGACATGGTTGCAAGCATTTGTTTCTCTCGCATAGTTTTCTCTGTTAAGTTCAGTCTCCTTGGCTTTCTGTACAACTATCTCTTCTTGCAATTTTGCCATTTTTTTTCTCTTTTCCTTATCTGATCAGTTATCTCCATTCCTATGTAATTTACACCAATTGTCTCTCCTGCCTTACTGAACACAGGTTCAACATATATTAGAGAATTCTTTGACCCAAATAATCTCTTCTTTGCCGATATTCCCCTTTCCAAAACCTCTCATTTGAAGTTTCGAGATTCCTTTACATCAGTACTAGTAAAATCTTTACATTTATTTATTGATGATGTCCTCTTCATGCAGACTTGACAAACAATTGTAGATAACATAACTCATTGTCCTGGTGACGGATAATAACGGGTGCATTTTGGAGGACAAATTGTACGAAATTATCTGCTCTTTTCAGAATCTGGGATAATTCTTCTACTGGAGAGGATTGTCTTTCAATGTTTTCTATGCTTTCCTATAATTTCTCAATTAGTATTTGCATCCTATTTCTTATTTATCTTGAATTTTTACATCATTTTTTAGGAGACTCTTGGAATATGTATCTCTTTAATTCTTCATCTAATATAGACGTTGGATGTTTATCACCCTATATCTTTCTTCCTCAAATTGATACTTCTCCAATAAATCCAATTTCTTGAGCTCTGGTTATTGTTGTTGTGTTTTTCTTGAGGATTGTCTCTTATGATTTGAATTCTTCCAACTATTCAAAGAATCATACGTTGTTATAACCATCCCCGACTATTGTCGGGGACAGTTTTCCTGCAAAGATATGAGAAGAGTGTGAAAGCGGGGCCATTCTAAAAAATAAAAAAAAATAAGTAATAAGATATAGGAGTAAGATTTCATAGTCAAAGACTCCCCCGATTTATCTTTCAGGCTGTGTATTGGTGTCTTGTGAAATTTAATGTCATCGTTATTTCCCATTAACTCTTTGTCCCGTGATCCCCTCTCTTGAAATAATGTCGTCTCTTCTGTGTACAAAGAAAACTTCTTAGTTAGGGAGAGGGAATTGACTTCTAAATTGAGATCCTTTCATTTATCGCATGATGTCCTTTGATAACAGCCCCTACAAAGAAAGAAACAACTTTGTTGAACCATCGATCTTTGAGAAGTAAGCAAGTTTGTTTTCCGACATAAATTAGTCTTTCCCTGAAAAAGAAAAATAACTCAAAAGCCAAAGTATTAGTTTGTGCTTATAATAATTAATGCAAAATATCACATAAAGAATTAAACACATAAATGTTGCTTTGTTTTAAGACAAACTAATCTATGGGTGAAGAAAGAGTAAACGGACAAAAATTAATTTTATGATAAATGTGTGAGAAAAGTTGACTTGTGAATCACAGATATTTTTTTGCGTTTCAACTTTTGTACCCTTGTTTTTCTTAGATGCAGAAAAAGTTCTCAATTTCTTTGAAAGAATGAGGAAAACTGAAAACTTCAAAAACAGGGACCGAGCCTTGAAAGACTGCCTACGTAGTTCGACCACTTGATTTTTTTTTTTTGTGGAGATGAGAAAGCAAAGTTTATAATTTGAGTGTAAAGTTCGAATTTTGTTGGGAAATTAAAGACTCATTGAATATTTGGATGCACTATCGATAGTGATTCGATATTTATGCCTATGAGGCTCTAAAAAAAATCTAAAAGAGTGGACTAGCATGTCTCCAAATAAAGCAACATATTCACAAAACAGTTATAACATATAGCACACAAACAATTATTGCGCATCCTAAACAGATATGTGACCTTTTTGTGCCAAAGGTAGGCCTAACGATTTGAAGGATGTATTACGTCATTTGAAACATTTCATTGTCCCCAAACTTATATTTATACAAATATTATGAATAATTTGAATGGGGATACATAAATGGAAAAAAGGGATATAAATAGTCAGTCCCACGCAGGGGTACAATCCTAACTAAGCCTTCGTGGAAAATCCTTCTTTCTTGATTTCTTGACATCTCCGAACGCAACGCCTTTTGGATGAAGTGTCATTTACTGAAGGTCCTTCTTTGACTAGACTAAGCTAAAAAAAAAAAAAACTCCCAGCCCCGAGGGACAATGGTTTGCCAAACCGCGTATAAAACCTTCAAATTTAAACATATATGTATGCTTGTCCATTTAGGCCGAGGGCCGTTTTGAACTCAAGGTGGTCATTCTAATGGGCCCAATACGCCTTGGGTATTGGGTCGTCTTAGGCCAATGCACTAAATTAGGGATTTGGCTTTGCTCTACGCTAGATTGACTAAGAGTGGCTTTTGCAAGACTGGTAACCCAAGCGGACAACTCAGGCTGGAACTTACGACAACCATTGGACGCATGGCGTATCAATAAATTGTCGATCGTTTCCGAAAAGGGTTAAGTATAAAAAGCCCGACTGCGGTACCGCAAAATCGTTCTTTAATATACTATACATTAAATAGGAAAAATGCTATGAAATGCAAATAACAATTTAATATATAAATTAAACACATAATTGCACAATTAAGAAAAACAAGAATTACTAATTATTACAAACTCAAATAGTTAGTCAAATAAACAATCAAATCTAATGGTTAGAACCTAATTAATCCCCAGCGGAGTCGCCATTTCTGTTATATCGAAAAAAGACGGTTTAAAATTAATTTCAACTTTTTAGAGAAAAAATCAATTTTAGAAAAAAGGAGTCGCCACTTAATTTTTTAAAGAAATTAAGAAAACTTAATTTAAAAGACCCTAACAGATTTAAGTCTTAAAAATTTAGAGAAAAAGGTACGAGGTTCTTATTTCCACTTTGAGAAGGTGTTAAGCATTCAAAGTGGCCGCTAACGCGCGGTTATCCGACGATTTGAAAATTATTTGACTAACTTTTGAAAATATTAATTTAAAATGAAATGAAGACTTTAGAATTATTTTTTTTTAGAAAAAAAAAAGAGATTAAACTTAAACATTGAAAATAATATAGATGTATATATAAAAAAGTAAAAGTTTATCAAATAAATAAGTAAAGGTAGAAAATCATTTAAAGAGTAAACTTAACATGAATTGGTTTATCTTTAGGGGAATCTAATTAGGTTAAAATAAATTAAAATTAATATCTAGGAAAGTATAACTAACATAAGTAACTAAATTATTACAACCCGAATCAATATAAATACAATAAATAATACATGAACAACAATAATAATAACAACAATAATAATAATAAGAACAACAACAATAATAATAATAAGAACAATAATAATAATAATAATAAGAAGAACAATAATAATAATAAGAACAACAACAACAACAACAACAACAACAATAATAATAATAATAATAATAATACTAATAATAAGAACAACAATAATAATAATAAGAATAACAATAATAATAACAAGAACAACAACAATAATAATAACAAGAACAACAATAATAATAATAACAAGAACAACAACAATAAAAATAACAACAAAAATAATAATAATAATAATAATAATAATAATAATAATAATAATAATAACAACAATAATAAGAACACAATAATAACAACAACAACAACAACAATAATAAGAACAATAATAATAATAATAATAATAATAATAATAGTAATCAACAACAACAATAATAAAAACAACAATAATAAGAACAACAATAATAATAACAACAACAATCAATAATAATAATAATATTAATAATAATAGTAATCAACAACAACAATAATAAAAACAACAACAATAATAATAACAACAACAATAATAATAAGAACAAACAATAATAATAAGAACAAACAATAATAATAATAATAGTAATAATAATAATATCAAACTACTTGGAAAAATAATGAACAAAACTAAGTGCTTTAATGAAATAATCCTAACATATTCTAGCTAATTAACTCTAACACATGCTAGCTAATTAATCCTAACACATGCTAACTATAACAAATTTATATCATTAATTTTAATTATTCTTATATACATACTAACTAAAAAAATAAGACTATGAATCAACTAAATATAAAACGTGAAACAATTAAGTAAAATAAAACTGAAAAAATATTTTACCTCTTTCCGAGCCAAGATTGAAAACGATGAGCGGAAGACAACTTCACCACCATCCAATAATAGCTTGATGGAACTTCAATCTACAAAAACAAAGAAAAAGATTTTTTTAAAAAGAGTTTAGACTCGAACCTTCGTGGGTTCTTAGCCTAAATTCCAACTTCAATCTCCTATTTTCCATGAAGAAAATATAGATTGAAAGCTAGAAATTTTCACAACTTTTAGGCTGGGGACAAAAGTCCAAAATCCTAACCAAGTTAAGAAAATTTCTAACTTTGGGGTGGTTAAAAAACCTCTTCCTTCTTCCCCTTCCTAATGAGAATATGAGCCTTTATATAGGCTCCAAAAACCCCAAATTTCCCATGTATTTTCGATGTGGGAGAAGTGCATTTTTATTTTTTTTTTTTTTTTTTTTTTTTTTTTAGAAAAAACTAAAAATTTCAAAAATACAAACCATAATTAAACTAGCCTAACTAAAATTGTATTTAATAAAAATAAAATCTTTTGAGATAATTTTTGAATAATCACATAAATAGTAATTAAAACTATAGTTATATAGAAATATGTATATTATACTAAAATTTATAAAAAGATAAAAATAGTTAAGAATAATATGAAAATATTTTTTTTTTTATAAAAGCTAATTGTTTCAAAATGTTCGAATTCAAAAAAACTCGATAGCTAATTTGCGTTGTGGATGGTCAAAATTGGGTGTCAACAATGGACAAATATCCCATTTATAAAATGTTCAATTTGTAGACCAAGACAAAATTTTGTCTTTCCAAGGTCTTTCATTTCAAACTCCTTTTTCATAATCAAATGACAAAAATATTTCTTTTCTTTTAATATCGTATGAGTTGTGGCACTATCCAAAATGCACATATCTCCATTATTCATTTTGAATCCAATTGAAGACTGATAAATTTATTTATCTTCATAAAATAAAAATGCATTGTAAGAAATAAAATAAGTAATAATTTTGCTAGAAAAACATAAGTCCCTTTTTTTTTAAAGTTAAATTATGGTAATTTAGAATTTAAAAAATTATATGATTCAATTATGAGGAATGTTACAATAATTTAGTTTATGGAATTATATACTTATTAACCTTAAATAAATATTATACACAAGTATTAAAAACAAATATAAAATATTATAAAATATTAATATAATATTAATCATCATGTATAGATAATTTGTTTATTGACAAAAATAATACAATCATTATATATTATTAATGTCTAAAACATTAACAAGAATAAACAGTTAGTATAATGACATTAAATAATGCGAATATTATTTTTAGTAACAATATGATATTAAGATTAAATAATAGCACACTAATAGTAATTAATTACAACATTGTAAAATAGCACAATGTAATAAACAATATACAATTATCATAATAATGTGACCTTGATTATTATTATTTTTTCTTCAAATACATAAATGTAAAAACACAATAATTCGAAGTACATGATAACATATTGAAAAACATTAAATTAAACATCAATTAAGATCCTTAAAAAAATCTTCAACCTCCAAATGAGTAATATCATTGAGGTCATTAAAATCATCATCCCTTAAGGCCAGATTTGCTTCAATATTATCATTATTCAAAGGCCTTGCCTCAACATTATTTTCGAATGCCAAGTGTGACTCTATCCGAGCATTAGAAGAAGAGGCACCACCTCTATTTGCCTTTCTTTTAAAAGAATTTTGATAAAGTCTTACAAAATGCTCAGGCGTCCGACATTCATTTTTTCAGTGGCCTTTCATGCCACAACGATGACAGTTACTTTTTGAAGGGTCATTTTGAGAACTGATATTGTTCTCCCTTTTATGTTGACCACCACCTCGACGATTATTAAATCGTCTTCTGTCATTGCCACGTCCACGCACATTATTGTGGCCATAATTTTTATTTTGTCTTCTTTCAGACTGGCCATGTGCCTTTACCATATTTACCTCCGATAACGGAGCGGTTCTAGTGGGACGGGTTTCATGATTTTTCATTAAAAGGGCATTATGTTGTTCAGCCACCAGAAGGCATGATATCAATTCAGAGTATTTTTTAAAACCCTTTTCACGGTATTACTGCTGTAATATTACATTAGAGGCATGAAAAGTAGTTAGTGTCTTTTCTAACATGTCCTCATCATTTATATTTTCCCCACATAATTTTAATTGGGAAGTTATTCTAAATACAACAGAATTATACTCAATTACGGTTTTAAAATCTTGAAATCGTAAGTGCATCCACTCATAACGAGCCCTTGGCAATACCGTTGCCCTGAGGTGGTCATACCTCCCTTTTAAGTCTTTTACAATTCAAGTGGATCTTTCACTGTCAAGTATTCAATTTTTAGGCTTTCATCTAAATGATGACGAAGGAAAATCATAACCTTTGCTTTATCCTGACTTGATGCTGTATTTCCTTCAATTATAGCATCACCAAGACCCTTAGCGGTAAGGTGAATTTCAGCATCAAGTACCCATGACAAATAATTTTTACCAGAAATATCAAGTGCCACAAATTCCAATTTTGACAAGTTTGACATGATGAAAATTAATTTGAAAGTAACAAAGATAACTTAAAAATTAAATTTCTTTAGTAGATATACCTGATATAGAAGTTAATTTTCTGAAAAATTAGAGCTTCGTGCTGATAACGTGTTATAAATTAACTTACTTGACAATTTTATAAAGGAAGAAGAACAAGAGAATAATATAGAAAGTATTAATAGAGAGAGTAGTAATATAGAGAGAGTAATAGTAATTCTCTTCTTTTATATGTTTTGTGTGTTTTTACATTGAAGTTTAAGGCTATATTTATAGTCATATTTACAAGTGGAGAAAAATATTATTGGGCAATTTATCCACTTAAAAAGTAAATGAATTATCCACCATTTTAAGTGGACAACCATTTTACTTGGTTGATAATAGAGTCATCATAAAATAAAGGCACCTGATTTTATCCATTCACAAGAAATCGATTCGACGTCCAAACACCAAATAAACATGTGATACTTTAAATTTACTAAAGGAAAGTCGATTGCCACTGCACGTAATTAAGATCAATGTCCTTTTTGAAGCTTATATAAAAATATATGTCATGAAGCTTATAAACAAACTAGTTATCAAAAATTCATGCTTATGCACAGGTTCAATATTTATTCATATTATTTTAAGTGATATTAGTTAAATAATTTTAAATTATTTCATTAAATATAAAATTAATACCTGATAAATATTATTAATATTGATATATATATATATAAATATAGTAATAGTAAATCATTTCATTTTTTTTCTATCAAATTAAATGTGAAGAGTCTCATTGGGATGTCCATAATTAAAGTATTTCTTCATCGATAATAAATTTTTTATTTAAAATAATTATAAATTTACACAAATATTAGTGACATTCAAAATAATAAAGATACAACTAAATAGATATGAATTTAAAACTAAGAGGTTTCATAATTTTTAAGAAAATAGTACACTAATTAAATTAAAAACCGCAAAAATAATTTTTAAATGTCGATGTACCCGCTTCATCTTCCAAACTCCCTCTTATGTAATTAAGAGAAGAGAATATATACCATCAACACTAAAATTATTCTTCTCTTTTTCTTTAAGAAACTATGGACAGAGAATATTAATGGCTCATCTTGAACGTTGTATTCTCCTCTTTACAGCTCACCTAAATGGACATGTAAAGAAATTTGATAGTGTTGGAAGAAATTATTGAGTTTGGTCCATTTATCCGGTCGGAGGCGAATCTAGAATTTTGAATTTTTGGGTGACACGATACTTTGAACAGTAACCTATATCAAAAACTCTAGTGTATAATAAAATAATACTTAATATTTATTAATAAATATGCATACAAAATGTAGACTTGCTCTGTTGGTTTACTTAAGATTTTACTTAGGGTTATAATATACTTATTCACAATTCTTTTTACAATAAATTCGCTAACAATGTCTTGCCTGATAAAAAAAGTTTTAAGAAAATACATCCGCAACGGGGCTCAAACTTGCATCCCTACGATAGTAAACATGACGGCACCACAAAACTCATTATTTCTAGGGGTGTCACGTTTAATATTTATACTTTTTGTATAAATATATATACAAATATACATGTATATATAAATTTTCAACAGAGACCACGGATGACGTGACACCCTCACAAATGAACATAGATCCGCCCCTGTATCCAGTGCTAATTAACCCGATAGTTTAATACTTTGTTTTTCTTTTATATATCATTATGAATAATAGAAAAAATAACCTTTTTACCATAATACGATATGTAGTATTTGCATATAAAATACGCTTTACATATCTTATAAATAATATTTAGACCATGGAAATCAGGAAATTTGTCTCGTAGATAATGACATAATGAATTGTTTTTTTTTTAAATATATAAATCGTATCTCCATCTTGAATACGTATAAGATTTAGTTATTTTTTCAATATACTTAAGTTCTATCCATATTTCCATGTGCCTCTCAAATTATTTATCATCTTAAATATTTAAGAATAAAATTAATTATTTTTTATTTTATTTCTATAGAAGTAATTGTTCTTAAAAACTATAAACATCTCAATTACAAAAAGATGACATATAAATAGAATAAATATTTAATAAAAAAGGATTATATCTTAATTAAGAAGTAAAACTATTTTTTTTAAACCTTTTCTAATTAGCATTTTATAAAAAATATATAAACAGAAACACAGCAAAAAATTTAAAATAATGAGGTTCTTTTTTTTTTTTAATTGTAATGTGGGTAAATGAGGAAGGAAAAGTTGGTGGGGGTAAATTTTGCACGAAAAGTCGTCCCCTGTAAATGCGAATCATCCCTGTTTTGATAAAGAACTGATCCAAATCGATTTGCGAACACCTTTAATTTTGTTACTCACATTTAAATAATAATAAATATAATATTTTTGTTATGAAAATAAAATAAAATAGTGGATGTTCCACTTTGTGGGACCCACTTAAAAAATATATATTGTTCTCCCTTATCTTCGTAACATTTCAGGCTATAAATAGCCTTACACAGATCGTAATACATACATTGAAATTCTCTCCATTCTCTTTTTCTCTTACGGTCTTCTTCTTATTTTGCTAAGTTAATTTGTTTATAACACGTTATCAGCACGAGTCTCCATCACTTTAAGCAATTTTAAAAAGATAACAAAAGGGTAAGAATTTTATTTTTTCTTAAAATGTCTAATATCTCTAAACTTGAATTTGTTGCTCTTGATATATTTGGAAAATGCTACTCATCATCGGCACTAGATGCCGAAATACACCTAGAATCAATGGGTCAGGCAGACACCATCAAAGATGACAATATGACATTTAGTCAAGACCACGCCAAAGTCATGATATTTCTCCGTCACCATCTTGACGAGGGGTTAAAATTACAGTACCTCATATTAAAAGACCCCCTTAAACTGTGGAAGAATCTAAAAAAAGATATGACCACCTGAAGTTGGTCATCCTTCCACAAGAATGTCATGATTGACTCAATCTGAGATTAATGGGTTTTAAAAATATAACTGAATATAATTCTACCTTGTTTAGAATTATAGCACAGTTATATTTATGCGGAAAAGAAATCACTCGATAAGAGAAACTTGAAAAAACATACTCCACATTTCCATCTGCGAATATGCTCATGCAACAATATCGCGAAAAGAATTTTAAAAAATATTCTGAATTACTTTCTCACATTCTTATTACTGAACGGTACAACGAACTGTTAATGAAAAATTATGATAGTCAACCCGTTGATTCTTTGATATTCTCTGAAGTGAATTAGAAAAACTATATCCAGTGAGAAAGAGGTCATGGCCCTAGTCGTGATTATGGTTGAAGAAAGAATTATAATCATGATGCTCGGCTGGCATCGAGAAATGATCAGCAATATAAAAAGAAGAGTGAAAAGCCAGAAGCTATACCAAAAGAAAATTCAGAAAGTATATGTCATAGATGTGGAGGTATAGGGCATTGGCCACGGACCTACCGGTCATCAAAACGTCTGGTTCAGCTATATCAGACATCCTTGAAGAGGGCAGAAAATAATCTAGAGACAAATTTTATCTCTGAAGATAATATTGAGCCTATGCATCTAGATGTAGCTGATTTCTTTAATTTTTTAGAAGAAAATATGAATATTGATAAGCCTAATAATATTTAATTAATTTTCTTTTTATTTTTCTGTAATAAATAATATGTTTATATTTTTCTAATTCATGTAAATAAATAAAATTTATATAATGAACCATTTTTTAATTATAACGTTTACCTTATTTCTTTTTGAAGAAAAATATGAATATGCCTCAAATTTTATTTGGATCAATGATCAATCACGAGGATATTTGAGTAATTGATAGTGGAACGACTCATGCCATTTTTAAAGAGGAGAAATATTTTTCCTACTTGCTTAGAAGAAAAACAAATGTTACTACAATTTTTGCTAATTAAAAAATGAATGAAGCCTCCGGAAGAGCTATTCTATTTCTGCCTAAGGGGACAAAGATTGTTATAGAAGATGCATTGTTCTTTTCTAAATACCCAATAAACTGGTTAAGTTTTAAAGATATTCGCAGAAATGGATATCACGTTGAGACACTACATGAAATGAATATTGTATACCTTGGTATAACCAAGAGTGTCTCGAGCCAGAAATATATTTTGGAAAAATTACCAACTTTGTCGTCTGGCCTATATTATGCAAAAAATAGTGCAATTGAAGCACATTTGATCATAAACCAGAAGTTTAATGATCTAAATACATTTGTGTTATGGCATGATCGAATAGGTCATCTTGGATCAATAATGATGAGCCGTTAACTAGACATTCATTAAAGAACCTGAAGATTCTTACGAATGATGAATTTTCATGTGTTGCTTGTTATAAAGGCAAATTAATTGTCAGACCATCAACCCTGAAGGTTGACATCAAATCTCCTGGCTTTTTAGAGCGTATACATGGAGATATATGTGGACCTATTCATCCACCTAGTGGATTGTTTAGATATTTCATAGTCCTAATAGATGCATCATCAAGATGGTATCATGTGTGCCTCTTATCATCTCGCAACCTGTAGTTTGCGAAGTTATTAGAACAAATAATAAAATTAAGGGCTCAATTATCATATTATCCAATTAAGGCTATTCGCCTTGATAATACTGGAGAATTTACATCCCAATCTTTTGATGATTATTGCTTATCAATTGGGATAAAAATTGAACATCTTGTTGCTCATGTTCATACTCAAAATGGCATTGCAAAGTCATTTATTAAGTGCCTATAATTGATAGCAAGACCTCTAATTATGAAATCAAAATTGTCAATTACTGTTTGGGGTCATGCTATCTTACATGCAACAACACTTGTACGTCATAGACCAAACAACTATAATAAATACTCTCCGTCATAATTAGTATTTGGTCATGAACCAAATATAGTCCATCTACGAATTTTTGGTTGTGCGAGATACGTGCCTGTAGCACCACCATAATGTACAAAGATGGGCCCTCAATGAAGGTTGGACATATATGTTGGGTTTGATTCACCCTCCATAATTCGCTACCTTAAACCATTGATAAGAGATTTATTTACTGTTCGATCTATAGATTATCGGTTTGTTGAAACAACTTTTCCATAATTAGGGGAAGAAAAAGGAACCCGAAAGAGAAATTGCGTGGATTATTGTCTCATTTTGATTGACGGACCCGCACATGTGAGCAAGAGGTCTAGAAGATCATGCACTTAGAGGAAATAGTCAATCAAATATTACATGCATTTACTGATTCAAAAAGGATAACTAAGTCACATATCCCTGTAGTGAATGTGACTATCCAGATTGATGTCCCAAAAGGACTATCTACTAGTATCATAACTTCTGAATCTCAAACACGCCTGAAGTGTGATAGACTGTTGGGTTCAAAGGATAAAAATCCTAGAAAGAGAAGTGTAGGAAATAATAAAGATGATACTATAAAAGAACCTCCCGAAGAAGGTCAAGATTTGAGTAATCACGATATTCTTGAAGAAATCAGTGAACCCGAGACTCAAGTGAATGAAAAACTTCAATAAGTTCTATCGGTGTGGAGATAAATTTAGATCAATCAAAAATCACGATTGATAATATTTTGCATATAATGTTGCACTTAATCTCATGCAAGATAGTGAAAGTCTTGAGCCTAAATCCATCGAAGAATGTCGATATGGATGTGATTGACTAGAATGACAAAAGGTAATTCAATCAGAATTAGACTTACTTGCTAAACGTGAGGTTTTTGAACCTGTAGTCCAAACCCCCGAATGTGTAAAACCAATTGGCTATAAATGAGTTTTTGTGCGAAAACGAAATGAGAGAAATGAAATTGTAAGATACAAGGCACGCCTTGTTGCACAAGGATTCTCTCAAAGACCTGGGGTCAACTATGAAGAAACATATTCACCTGTTATTGATGGAATAACTTTTTGATATCTCATCAGTTTAGCTGTACATAAAAATCTTGAAATATATCTAATGGATGTAGTTACAGCTTACCGTTATGGTTCACTTGATAATAAAATTTACATGAAAATCCCAGAAGGATTAAAATTGCCTGAACAATGTACTAAGTCTCTTGAGATGTACTCAATCAAATTGCAACGATCATTATATGGTTTGAAATAATCAGGGCGTATATGGTATAATCACCTTAGTGAGTACTTGATAAATAAAGGTTATATAAATGATGTCATTTGTCCATGTGCTTTTATTAAGAAAACAGAATCAGAGTTCGTTATATTCGTCATTTATGTTGATGACATAAATCTCATTAGAACCCCTGAAGAGGTCCAAAAGGCGATTGAATCACTAAAGGAAGAATTTGAGATGAAAGACCTTAGAAAGACAAAACTTTGTCTAGGTCTGCAAATTGAACATTTAGCAGACGGGGTCTTTGTCCACCAATCTGCCTACACTGAGAAAATCTTAAAATAATTTTACATGAACAAAACACATCCATTAAGTACTTCAATGGTTGTTCGATCACTTGAAGTGAAAAAAGATCCATTTTGACCTCAAGAAGAGAATGGAGAACTTCTTGGTCCTGAAGTACCATATCTCAGTGTTATTGGTGCACTTATGTATCTTGCTAACGCAACCAGGCCTGATATAACATTTTCTGTTAATTTACTGGCAAGGTATAGTTCATCTTGAACGCGAAGACATTGAGATGGTATCAAGTATATTTTGCGATATCTTAAGGGTACCATTTGTATGAGTTTGTTTTATACTAACAAAGACTGTGTAGACCTTATTGGTTATGAAGATGCAAGTTATTTATCAGACCCACATAAAGCTCGATATCAAAAGGGCTATCTATTTACACATGGAGGAACTGTTATATCATGGCGATCCACAAAACAGTCTATTGTTGTTACTTCTTCAAATCATGCTGAAAAAATAGCGAATTCATGAAGCAAGTATAGAATATGTGTGGTTGAGATCGATGATACAATTCATCAAAAAAAGATATGGCCTCGAAAATGATGTCAAAGTACCCACAGTTATATTCAAAGACCATGTTATGTGCATAGCTCAATTGAAAGGTGGCTTCATAAAAAGAGATAAAATGAAGCATATTTTACAAAAATTATTCTTCACACATGATCTTTAGAAGAATGGTGATATTAATGTACAACAAGTTCGTTCGATTTATAATCTTGCAGATTTATTCACAAAGGCATTACCAATATCAACTTTTGAGAAAGTAAGATATAAAATTGGAATGCGTCGTCTCCAAAATATTAAATGAAGTTTTCATCAGAGGGAGTAAAATATGCGCTGTACTCTTTTTGCCTTAACCAAGGTTTTGTCCCAGTGAGTTTTCCTGGTAAGATTTTTAATGAGGCAACATTCAGGGCGTATTACCAGAAGTGTGTACGCTTTTTCCTTCTCTAGGCTTTTTCCCACTAGATATTTCCTAGTAAGTTTTTAACGAGGCACAACATCTATGGATGTTTAGGATAACTATGTATATTGTTTCTTGTAAAGTTTTTAATGAGGCACCTTACACGTGGACATCCAGGGGGGAGTATTATGAAAGTAAAGTAAAGTAGTGGATGTTCCACTTTGTAGGACCCACTTAAAAAATATATATTGTTCTCCCTTATCTTCATAACATTTTAGGCTATAAATAGCCTTACGCAGATCGTAATACATACATTGAAATTCTCTCCATTCTCTCTTTCTCTTATTGTTTTTTCTTATTTTGCTAAGTCAATTTGTTTATAACAATTTTGATATAATAATTTATTTAAAAAATCTAATACTAGCGAAGGGCATATTGTTCAAATTATATATTTATCCATATTGATAAAGAAATAGATAAAAAGAATTATTGTAAAAAATTAAAATAAGATAGATATACGTAATATTATAATTCACGAAAAATGTCAAGTGTAATGAAGAGAAATTCGAGGAGAGGTCTCTGACATTATGTTATAATTTATTGACATAAGCTAAATATGTGTAACATGCATAACAAAAATACCATTAACGACTTGTGATCACACTCGGACATATTGGGAATTTGGGATAGATGTCATTTATTATTTTTGCCATATAGCTAAGGAATTACTTATATGATTAAAATAAAATGTTTCAAGTTAATTACAAATGTAAATGGATTTAAAAGTAACTACTAGATGGCTAGAATAGGGTTCACTCAATGATTATTTAAGTTATAGTGTCATTCATGTTATATTAGAAGCAGACTCACGATTTGATGAAAATGACAGGTGTACCACTAAGCGCTAATTCAAGCTAGTTAAATAATATCACGCAATACCATTTTGTGCGATAATTAACTTTATCAAACATAGAATTATAAAACTAATGCACTAAACATATGAATATCAATTAATAAAGTAAATGACTTTTATTGATAAATTTTGATTTGTGGAGTGATGGTTGTGAACTCCACATTGCACCGTAAGGTCGCGTATTTGAAATCAGTAAGTCCTGTATTTTTTCTGAATTTTTTAAGCTTCTATTAGCATCGATCCATTGAAGGAGGTCGACATGCAATATATATTATTCAACTATAACATTATTTATTTCACACGCTAGCTTGAACTAGACAATATTGTAAATTATTCATCACACGTCGAGTAACTTAATACCTCTCCCTAACGGTCGAGTAACTTAATACCTCTCCCTGTAGGTCGAGTAGCTTCGTTCCACGTATTGTTATTACTAATTAGATAATAAATATTATTCATAGAATTAGATAGAATAAGATAGAAGCACAAGGGCGCGCACACATATATATAGAGATTTTCTATTGCTTGAGAAGGTGACCATCCATCTGTTTGATAACATCAAAGAAAAAACCCAAAAGAGTGAGGGGCTCTGGGGTATCTTCACTTTTTTTCTCGTACTCGAATGCCAACGTAGTCCAATGGTGTTCACTGGATGTGATAACAGTGAAGGAATTATATAACTCTAACACATTTCCTTCAATCACTTTCCAAGTAATTGATTTCTTATGAGGGTCGATGGCTTCAATCACTTGATTAGCAAACTTTTCTTCTCCATCTATAATCATTAAAATGAAATAAAGAATACAAGAAATGTTACTCCTAATTAAAACGTTCAAATCCTCATTAAAAGATCTAAACACGCACAAAATAATACCTTCATCTAATTTATTTATTTTTCTCATTTTTCATTTCCATTTTTCACTTTTTAGAGAATATAGGGTTAGTAGGACGTGTTATAAATCTGGTTATATTGTGTTTGGTAGGAAAGAAGTAATCTTTCATGATAAAAGTTTTCTTCGCAAAATGTTTGAAAATTATTTCTTACTATTTAGCTAGAGAGCGAAAAATATATATTACGAAAATCATATATTATATATTAATAATATTAAAAAATCACAGATTGTTTCAATTTATGGAACTTTTGAATGCTATAGACTAATAGAGTAAAATAAAGTTAAAAATTAAGATAGTTTGAAACTTTGAATTAAACAAATGACTTAAGCGCGCCCACAAGTGAAGAGAGGTTTTTTTTCTTCTTCTTGGATGCAAAATGTTATACTTGGAATATATTTATGGTAATCAAACGCTGTCAAACAACTTTTTCCCAGAAAAAAAGAAATTCATGAAAAAATGACATCCGTTATACAAAATGCACCTAAATATAGAAAATTGATGGAAGCAAATACTATTGAGAGAAAGAAATTGGATAATTGTGTGTTACCCTTGTTATATTTCCAGCTAACAATTGAACCAATTTTTACGGTTTCACCTTCATGAATTTCAAAACGATTGATCTTACTAGGGTTTATGTTGGCTATATGATGAGCATTGATGTGAAACATATTATGAATAGAGTGTCCTCCACACTTCACCTCTATTGAAGCAATCAACTTGCCTTTCACACCCATAACTTCTTCTTTCTTAGAATCACAAGAAGTCGTTGAAAAGATAGTGGTTACAAAATGTTTAGAACTTGTAGCTTTAAATAGATTTTTATTATCTATGAAAATTTAGCTAGTTGTCCTATTTCCTTAATTAGAATCTTTTGAGAGGTTAGGCTTCATATCTCTGATACATATATTTTGTTATTGGTGTATATTAATTTACATGGTATTGATCCACCTAACCTCTCTCCGCTCCCCCCTCCACCGCCCCCTCCCACCAGTAACATAATTTCTATTTTTAAGGAGGGGGACGGGGGTAGGGGTATCAAAGATTACTGTTAGTTCATATTTTTATAATTAGGTTTTAGTTTAGTTATAAATTTGACTTCATAATAAAATTTTATGTATTCGTGCTAATTAAACGATGATGAAGATACATTTACAACTACTAAAGTATATCCAATATATAGTCAAGATTATTGAGATTAACAAATACGAGGTTCTTAATTCATGAATAAAAAAATCACGACTATTACTTTTATGATCATCAAAACATGAAGACAATTTCATATTATAAAACATATAAAAGAAAGCATAGAAAAACAGAAATGATTTAAATCAGATGTGTTAAACAAGTCACTATGTGCACAAGAAAATTTTGAAATTTACTATTATAAAAATCATATTTGTCAAATAAGTGAATAATGTAACAAACAAAATAATGTAGATCCTCAAATATTCTCGCTAGCTACATGATATTTTCCTATAGAAGATTTTATTTTATTGCTACACTATTCATTTCTTTACTTTATTATTGTAGTACTCGTAGGCATACAAAATTTATAATAATATTTTATTGCTACACTATTCATTTCCTTACTTTATTATTGTAGTACTCGTAGGCATACAAAATTTAATTTATTATAGTGTCATGCATTATATCTTATGGTAACCTAATTAACGATTCTTTAGACAATTTTACAAAGTTAACGTGACTTTTTCAAAATTATAGAAATATAAGAATTTATGATATTATATGTACTATATCTTAAGCTAACTTAATTAACAAGTTGAAAAATATTAATAGCTCAGTTGAGTTTGATTTTCCACTGTTATACCCGAAAATATTTAAGCTAAAACCCGAACTATTCTTCTTATGCATATAGGCCTGAGCCCGATGACTTCTAATTGTATATATGTTTTAGGATCAATTCCTAAATATTCGAGGTGTATTTAAGGTGAATTAGGTTCATAAGGAACCTCTAGTACTAAGTCGAGTTCAAAGATATTTTACCGATTGAGTTTTCGTAGAAGATCATATGAGGGACAACTTCAAATAACCATATATCTCATCATATTAAGATTTAGGTGTCCCATAACCTATAAAATTATAGATCTACGTGTCCTTTTTCCAACGCCACCAAGTTTGCCTCATTTGGAGTTAGGAATAGAAAGTTATGATCGTTTTATTAAAACATATCCAGATAGGGCAATTCGGCGAGGAGACCTCTAGCTCGCCGATTTGGGCGACGAGACTCATTAAAAGGTCGGTTTTTTTATTTTTTATGGTTTTCTTACGTTCCTAGAAGGGTCTTTTTGACCTTTTACCCTCAATTAACTTCCCTAAGTCTACCTTATAGTCTTATAGCCTCCCCATTCATTTCAAACCCATAGAAAAATCAAAATTCATACGTTCTAAGTTATTTCAAGAGGAGAAAATGCTAGGGTTCCAAGAGCATTCGTCGAGTTCTTCAAAGCTCTTCAAGAATCTAATTCTTTCAGGTATGTAAGGCCACACTAAAGCATGAACCTTGTTCTTCCATGTGCCCATGATTGTGATAGGTTGATTTGTGAATAAATTGAATCCCCATGATTGTGTTTCTTGAGAATTTCCTTAAACTTAACATATTTTACATAATATTGCGTAATTGATGTTTTTACGAACTTGTTTCTTGAACAAATGATTTAAACTACTTATTTTATAAACTCTAATAGTATTTTGACTAATATTGAATGTATATGCCTAAGGATTGAGTCTAGAGATTTGAACTTGTGAATGCATGATTATGATTGGGATGTGAGCATGATGATAGTCTTAATAAAACCTGATTGTAACACCCCCCAAAATTTTTCGCTAAGATTCGAACATTTTTTCCCGTGTGGGTAGACCCGGACCGGAGGACTTGTAATTCTACACATGAGTTAGGATTAATTCCTAAGTATTTGAAGTGTGTTAGATGTGTTTATGGGTCATAAGGGATCTCTAACACCAAGTCGAGTCCAAAGAACTCCAATTGATTAAGTTTTCGGACGAGTTAGTTTAAGGGTCAACTTCAAACGACCATATCTCCTAGTATATAAAGAACTGGGTGGACCACGACCTACCAAATTAAAGGTCTTTGAGTCTTATTTCCAACGCCACCAAGATTGAAATTTTTGGAGTTCGGAGTCAAAAGTTATGGCCATTTTACTACAGACTAGTACTGCAGGAAAATTTCAGGCCTGGGCGAAATTAGGCTTGGCGCTCCAATGGCGCCCCACGCCACTATAGCGCCAGAAAACAGCCTCAGTAGTTTGGGGCTTGGCGCGACGCGCCACTATTAGGTGTGCAGGTTTTTAAGCCTATTTTGGCTTGGCGCTGCAGTGGCGCGACGCGCCACTATAGCGCCAGCAAGATTTTTGCCCATTTTTCAGATTTTTGAAGAGGGACAAATTGGACTTTTTCCCTAATTATATATACCCTATCCTTGAACGTTTTGGGACCATTTTTCAGCCCCCACTCTCTCTCTAAAAGCCCTAGGAGCTTCTCTCTTTCTCTCTTCTTCTTCTCCATTTCTAACAAGAAGGGTCCAAGAGCTTCAAGACCCAACACAAGGGTTTCTTCAAAGTCTTCAAACAAGGTATGTAAGGCTAATCTAAAATATGGATTTAGTTCTTCCATATGCCCATAAATGTGTTGAATAGGAGTTGTGAAAGAGTTGAACCTTCTAAGAAGGTTTCCTTGAAAGTTTTCCTAAACTATAGAAGGTTTTTAAGTACTATTAGTTGATTGATGTTTTTAATGATTTGAGTTATTAAATAGTTATCTTTCATATTATTGATTATAAATGTAGCTTTGTATATAGATGTTGACGATATTATTGAGTTGAGTTTTGTTGAGAGTATGGATTCATGTTTCATTCACATGAACCCAAGATGAGATTTCTTTGGTCATAATTTGTCTTGAATTGAGGCGGATGGATTCGTGTATATATGTATTGATTGGAATAAAAAGAATGAATTAGATAGTTAAGAATGTCCTTTTGCTTCTATAAAATGAACATAGAACTAAAATAAGGATTTGGAGTAGATGTTTGATGATTGATGTGATGATGATACTTGACAATGATGTGATGATAATGTTTGATGATGATGTAAATGATAATATATGATGATGATGTGATGAAGATGTTTTGATGACGATGTGAGTGATGACGTGAATGGTGCTTATTTAATATGTGTAGAATAATTGATGTAGAGGTATATTGATGAGGATGTTATGTGATGAAGTGGATTGGAGTCTAATGTGATTATGTGATATGTGATTTGCCAAATTTGATGTGGTTGGAGTCCAATGTGATTATGTGATATGTGATTTGCCAAATTTGATGTGGTTGGAGTCTCATGAGCATTTTGAAAATAAACGATTTTGAAACCATTTTTGCATAAACTATTTATACACTATTTTGAGTTTAAAGAGTAATTATTTCATCTATGATTTGAAAAGAGTTTAAGCATGAGTTGAGTTTGAGAAGTCTTTTAATTATTTTGAACATGAGTATTTTGAGTATAAGTGAGTTGAGTATTTTTACTCTAAAATGACGATTTTTGAGATTGTATAGATTTTAAAGAGAAGAGTTTGATGATTTGAGATGAGTCGATTTGAAAGAAGGTCCAATGAGGCCAGATTTGATTGAGTTTTGAAAAGGGTCCGATGAGACTAATGAGCATTTTGAGTATTTTACTCATTTGATAGATATGAGCATATTGAGTCTTGGGAGGAGTATCGAGCACCGAATTGGGTAAGAGTATAGTCCATACTCGAACCAATAAACTACGTCGCCAAACATAGGAGGGGATTGTACCGTGTCGGATGTTTCCCTAATTTATTGTCCTGAAATGATAGGACTTGATTGATTGACGGATCCATGATTGGTTGATGCGTTCATACCCTGGCAAGGTATGAACGGACGCGGCAACAACGTCGGCTTGTTGTACTATCACTCGCTCATATGGTGATGGTTGTCGGTTAGAGAAACTCCCAAATTGAATGGATTGTGCTTGATCTAATTGGTTTGATTGTGATTGTAGATGATTGAGTTGAATTGTAAGACATTGCATTACTTAATTTGCATACTTATTGAGTTGAGCCCTTTGAGTTGATTGTGAGTTGATTGCATTGATCGGATTTGATTAGATGAATTGTGATTTGATAGTGTACGATTGGACTGGATTAGATTAGATGATAGGTTGATTGGGATGAATGGAAGGATATATGATTGGATTGGATCGGATCGTATATGACCGAGTTGAACCGATGGTATACGATTGGATTGAATCGGATAATGTATGATTTGATTGAACTGTATCGTGTATGATTGGATTGGATTGTATGATGTGTGATTGGTCCTTGTCTAGAAATGTATTCTTACTTTAGACTTATGACATCTTATGTGAGTCTCTCCTACCTTTCTGATTCGAGATAGTTGATCCGATGTTATTCTTCCTTGAGGTATGTTTCATTCTGCCATATTACATACTCGTACATTCCACGTACTGACGTCCATTTGGACCTGCATCATTTCATGATGCAGAGGCAGGTTTAAGAGATCGTCAATAGGAGCACCATTGAGGATCTATACACACTCAGCGTATTGGTGAGTCCTCCCCTACATTCGGAGGACACCGCTTATGAAATCTTGCATCGAGTTAGCCCTTTTCATTTTTATTTGAGGTAGCCATGAACTTGTCATCGGCACTAATTAGATAGTAGTGATAGAGGCTTCATAGACTAGATAGTGATGAGTCGATTGGGTTATTCTTTTCAAACTATTTTTAAATGACAAATATTTAGTTGATCTGTCGGCCCACGACATTTATTCTGTGAGTTAGATGGGTGATTTGAGTTGCCCGCTAATTTATTCTTTATTTTTAAACTTTCCGCTGAATGAATGAATGAACGGATGTGTGATCAGGCTATGTGGTTCGCTTGAGAGCCAGAAATGGTTCCCGAGTGCCGATTACGTCTAGGGTACCCTCCCGGGGCGTGACACTGATAGTCCTTTATTTCTTCATAATTGAACCCAAGTGAATGGTCTCAACTGAATGTTATCATAAATGATTGTTCAAACTAATCTTAAGTAAATAATTGGGAATGATTGGATAATTGACTGGTTGAAAAGATTGATTGGATAGAACTGATGAACTAATAAGAGTCCATATGAGACTTATTGATTGGTTTGATTGAGATTGATGGTCTTATGAGAATTGAGTCTTGGGATGAGTATCGAGTATCGAATTGGATAAGAGTAAGTAACAACTTGAACTCAATAACTACGTAACCAAACATAGGAGAGGATTGAACCATTAAGTCAGATGTTTCCCTATTTTATTATCCTGACATGATATGACTTGATTGATTGTTGGATCCGTGATTAGTTGATTCATTCTTTAATATGGCAAATTATTGAACGGACATAGTAACAATGTCGGCTTATTGTACTATCACTGGCTCATAAGTAATGGTTGTCGGATAAGAGAATGTAACACCCCTCAAAAATTTTCCCTAAGATTCAGACTTTTCTTGTATATGAGTAAGGTCGAACTCATTTATTGTGAAGCATATGCTTGAGTTAAGATGATCCCCTCAGTAATTGAAGAGTGTTGGAGGTGATATGGGGTCACAAAGGACCCCTAGGACCAAGCTAAGTCTAAAACGATTCGTCGTGGCTAAGTTTTTGAATGAGTTCGTTAAAGGGGTCGACTTCTAACGACCCTATCTTTTTAAAGATGACAATATGGGTGACCCATGACCTATTAAATTAAAGGTCATCGAGTCTTCTTTCCAATGCCACCAAGAAAGTAAATTTTAGAGTTCGGAGTCAAAAGATATGACGACCCTAAGATGAACTAGCATGGCAAGGATTTCATGCCTGGGTTGAAATTTCTGGAAAAATGGGCTTGGCGCCCCAGTGGCGCGATACACCACTCTTGCGCCAGAAACATGCCTCATTAGTTGGTCCCTGGCGCAGCGCGCCACTACGAGATGTGCAGAGTTTTTCAAGCCAAATTCTAGAACCCAGAAAATATGGCCTTGGCGCTGTAGGGGCGCGATGCGCCACTATTGCGCCAAGAATGTGCCTCAGTAGTTTGGTCCTAGGTGCGTCGCGCCACTAATAGGTGTGCAAGTTTTAGGCGTAATCGTCTTGGCGCTGCAATGGCGCAACGCGCCACTATCGCGCCAAGAGCATTTTTGCCTATTTTTCAGAACTTTTGAGAAGGGGCAATTTGGGAATTGTCCCAAATTATATATGTATCATCCTTAGGCATTTTGGGATCATAATTTGCATCCCTTCTCTCTCTCTCTAAAAGCCTTAGGAGTCTCTCTTTCTCTCTCTCTCTCTTCTTCTTCTCCATTTCTAATAAGGAATTGCTTCCAAGAGTTTCAAGATTCGAGTTTCCATTTAAGACCCATCATCAAGGTTTTCTTCAAGTCTTCACTAAGGTATGTAAGGCTATTTAAAACATAGGTTGAGTCCACCCATGTGCCCTACTCTTGCTTTGAGGTTAGAGGTCCATGAGAATGGAGTTTCTTGGTATGGTTTATGTTTGAATGAGTTTTGTCTCCTATTAATTTGACTTTGTTTGTGTTGATGTTGTTGAGCTAAGAAGTTCCTAAAAACCTTCATATTAGTATGAGTTGATGGAGATGACTTGTTAATATGTTTTGTTGATCCCTTTTACCATGTAATTATGTTGCATAAGTCAATTTCCTTAAATGTGTTATTCTACTTGAATTATTGGGCTAAAGCCATAGAGTTGTGATGAGTCTTGAGGAGATGTCATAAATGCTTATCTAAATGAGGCTTGATTGAGTTGATTGGAGGATAGAATTGACGAGTGGACAAGGTCCCAAATGAGACTTGCCATTATGACTTAATTGAGTTGATATAAGGATAGAGTTGATGAGTTGGCAATGTTCTACATGAAACTAGCCATAAGGGATTGTTTGAGATGATTGGGCGGAGTTTTATGAGCATGAATTCATGAGAGGAGTATCGAGCACCAAAGCGGGTGAGAGTACAGTCCATTCTCGAACCCCAGAAACTACGCCGCCAACGTAGGTAGGAATGGAACCGTTAAAGTCGGATGCTTCCTGTGGGATCGAACTGTTAAAGTCGAATGTTTCCCATTTTCATTGTCTTGAAATGATAGGACTTGACTAATCGATGGTATCCATGATTAGGGAGGCGTTCATTCTCTGGTAAGGTATGGACGGACGTGGAAACAACATTTGATTATTGTACTATCACTGGCTCATAGATGATAGTTGTTGGATAAGAGAAACTCCCATTTAGGTCTTCATAGTGCTCTGAGTCAGTTGAGTTGAGTGTCTTGTGATGTGGTCCGATCTAAACTATTCTTGTTGGACTTAAGGCACTTGAGTGAGTTGTCATGTATGTATGAGTTGAGATCCTGAGTTGATATTGATGTTTTCTTGATGTTTGTTTCATCCGGTCATTTTACTTACTCGCACATTCCATGTATTGACGCCATTTGGCCTGCATCGTTTCATGATGCAGAGACAGGTACTAGAGATCATCAACCGGTGCACTGTTGATTATCTACACACTTTCAGCTACGTGGTGAGTCTTCCTAGCTTCCTTAGGATCTTGAGCTCCTTGTATAGTTTCGTGTTGTCTCCTTATTTTTATTGTTGGTAGCCATGGGCTTGTCATTGGCACTTCCTAGACTTTGATAGAGGCTTTATAGACTAGAGCGTGGGGAGGTTGGACTGTTACCTTGAGGAGTCCTATTATACTTGTTTTGTTGAGTTAATAATGTTTGGCCTTTGGCCCCCATATTGTGAATAGTATGTTATGATTGAACCCTTCTTTGAGAGAATGTGAATGAATGTTAGTGTGACTGGATCAGGTGGTTCGCTTGAAGGACAGAAATGGCTTTCGAGTGTCGGTTGAGCCTAGGGTACCCTCCCAGGGCATGACAAACATGGTATCAGAGCCCAAAGTTCAAGAGACTTAGGGAGTCTATGAAGCCGTGTCTAGTAGAGTCTTACTTATGGGTGTGTTGTGCACCACACTTATAATCAGGAGGCTATGAGACATTAGGAATTATTTCACTTCTTTCATACTCTGAATTCGTGCGATAGAGTTAAACTTTATAAAACTCCTTTCTAATTCGTGCGTTTATATGTTACAGATAATGCCTCCTAAACATACGGCTAGCCAGAGAAACATTGATAACGCTGAGATGCCCCAATCAGAGGTACGTCCAGCAAGGGCTAGAGGTCGATCGGCGAGGTATGCAGAGGCACCTCAAGTGCCTGCTACTCCGCCTACACCCACATCAGAGGCAGAATTTCGAGGGGCAATTGTAATGCTCACTCAATTAGTGGCTGTCTGGAACAGTAACCAGAGTTTGCCAACTCTTAGCTCTAGTTCCCAAGAGCCATCTGCTGCTGCCCGAATTTGAGACTTCTTGAGAATGAATCCGCCGGCATTCATGGGTTCTAAGGTCGACGAAGACCCCCAAAATTTTATTAATGAGATGTGGAAAATTCTGAAAGCTATGCATGCTATGAAAATTGAGGGGGTTGAGTTGGTGTCTTATCAACTCAAGAATGTGCCAAATATATGGTATAACCAATGGGAACAAGGTAGAGGTGAGGATGCTGAACCTGCTATGTGGGATGAATTTGAGGGAGCCATTCTTGACCACTTCTTTCCCCGAGAATTGAGGGAAGTGAAAGTGGAGGAATTTGTGAACCTGAAATAAGAAGGTACGACAGTTAAGGAGTATGGCCTGAAGTTCATCCAGCTGTCCAGGTATGCCCCAGAAATGATCCCAGATATAAGGTCAAAGATGAGAAAGTTCGTCTCCGAGTTAGGGAGGCATGTGAAGAAGGAATGCAAAGAAGCATTATTGATCTCGGATATATATATCTCCAGATTAATGGTGTATGCTCAACAGGTGGAGGATGAGAAGAGAAACGACAAAGAGGAGCATCTGAGCAAGAAGGTAAAGTCAGCGGGCCATGAAAATAAATAGAGGCAAAACAAGGGCAACAGGTCCTTCTTTCAGAAGAGGACTTCCAACTATGCCTCATCCACTGCCAGTGCACCTATGCCGCAGAATAGGTACGATCGGCAGGGATAAAGTCGCTAGAATTTCAGACCCCAGGGTTCTCAATCCCAAGCCAGTGTAAGTCAAGGTTCGAGGGGAAAGCCACTATGCGGCAAGTATGGTAGTCTTTACTTGGAAAATGCAGAGCGATAATGGTTGGTTATTATAAATACAGCCAAATGGACTATTTTCGGAGGGAGTGTCTAATAGGGGGAAACAGAGTCCAGCATTCTACCACTGTACCATCGGCTAGGAGTAATCAGGGGGGCACTACTTCAGGTATGAGTGGAGGTACAAACCGCCTATATGCCATGGGTAGTCGTTAAGATCAGGAGAACTCTCCAAACGTCGTGACAGGTATGATTCGAGTCTCTTCTCTTGATTGTTATGTATTGATGGATCCGGGTGCCACCCTATCTTTTGTGACTCCTTATGTGGCTAGTAAATTCAATAAAGTTCCTGAATATCTTTGTGAGCCTTTTTGCGTAGCTACTCCTATCGGTGATTCTATCTTAGCTGAGAGAGTCTATAGATATTGCACGGTGTCAATCCATCACAAAGACACCTTGACTGACTTAATTGAGTTGGACATGGTCGATTTTGATGTGATCCTTGGCATGGACTAGCTTTATGTCTATTATGCCTCTATCGATTGTAGGACTAGGATTGTTAAGTTCAAATTCTCGAATGAAGCTATCATAGAGTGGAAGGGTAGTCTTGTTATGCCTAAAGGTAAGTTTATTTCTACCTTAGGGCCAGGAAGTTTATTTCAAAAGGGTGTATCTATCACATTGTTTGAGTGAAAAATGGCAATGTTGAGTATCCATCTCTCGAGTTGGTCCCGGTTGTCAATGAGTTTCCCGACATCTTTTCCAAAGATCTGCCTGGAGTCCCTCCTGATAGGGAGATTAACTTCGGGATTGATATTCTTCCTGATACCCAGCCTATCTCAATCCCTCCATATAGAATGGCTCCGGCTGAGTTGAAAGAGTTGAAAGAGCAGTTGAAATACTTGTTAGATAAGGGATTCATTAGGCCGAGCGTCTCACCATGGGGTGTTCCCATCCTATTTGTGCGAAAGAAAGATGGGTCCCTTAGAATGTGCATCGATTATAGGCAGCTAAACAAGGTCACCATAAAGAATAAGTACCCTCTCCTCAGAATAGATGACTTATTTGATCAACTTCAGGGTCCCACTTATTTCTCAAAGATAGACCTGAGATCCGGCTACCATCAGTTGAAGGTGAGGGAGTGTGATATTCTGAAGACCGCTTTTCAGACTCGTTATGTCCACTTTGAATTTTTGGTCATGTCCTTTGGGTTGACAAATACCTCTGCAGCTTTCATGGATCTCATGAACCGAGTGTTTAAGCCATATCTTGATATGTTTGTGATTGTATTCATAGATGATATTCTGGTCTACTCCAAGAATGAAGAGGAGCACGCCTATCATCTTAGAGTTATTTTACAAACTTTGAGAGACCAGGTATTGTATGCAAAGTTCTCTAAATGTGAATTTTGGCTTGCATCAGTGGCCTTCCTAGGCCACATTATATCTGGAGATGGTATTCAGGTTGACGCTCAGAAGATTGAAGCTGTGAAGAATTAGCCCAGACCCACATCCCCGACGGAGATAAGAAGCTTCTTGGGTTTGGCCGGGTATTATCGAAGGTTTGTAGAGGGATTCTCATCCATATCATCACCATTGACTAAGCTGACCCAAAACAAGGCTAAGTTTCAATGGTCTGATGCTTGTGAGGAGAGATTCTAGAAACTGAAGGCCAAGCTAACCACTGCTCCTACCCTGACCTTGCCCGACGGAACAGAGGGCTTTGTGGTCTACTGTGATGCATCCAAAATTGGTTTGGGTTGTGTGCTGATGCAGAAGGGGAAAGTGATAGCTTATGCTTCCAGACATCTTAAGGTTCATGAGAGGAACTACCCAACTCATGCCCTTGAACTGACAGCTGTGGTGTTTGCGCTTAAAATTTGGCTCCACTACTTATATGGAGTGCATGTTGATGTATTCACTGATCACAAGAGCTTGCAATATGTCTTCAGCTAGAAGGAACTCAACCTGAGGCAATGGAGATGGCTCGAGCTACTCAAGGACTACGATATGAGCATCCTCTACCATTCAGGTAAAGCTAATGTTGTTGTTGATGCTCTTAGCAGGTTGTCTATGGATAGCACTGCCCATGTGGAGGAGGGAAGGAGGGAATTGGCGAATGAGGTACATAGGTTAGCCCGATTGGGAGTTCGACTCGAAGAGAACAATGAAGGTGGAGTAAACGTTCGAGATGGGTCTACATCGTCCTTTGTGGCAGAGGTAAAGGAGAAACAAGATCAGGATCCCGTCCTCCTTCAATTGAAGGAAGTTGTTCACAAACAAGGGGTGATGGTTTTCACCAAAGGGGGAGATGGTGTGTTGAGATACCAAAACAGATTGTGTGTGCCAGATGTCGATGGTGTTCGAGGAAGGATTATGGCTGAAGCACATAGTTCCAGATACTCTATCCATCCCGATTCTATGAAATTGTATCATGACTTGAGGGAAGTCTATTGGTGGAGTGGGATGAAGAGAGATATTGCGGGATTCATTTCCAAGTGCCCGAATTGCCAACAGGTAAAAGTTGAGCATTAGAGGCTATGTGGTTTAGCCCAAAACATAGAAATTCCGGAATGGAAGTGGGAGATGATCAACATGGACTTTATCACTGGTTTGCCAAAGTCCCGAAAGTAACACAATTTGATTTGGGTAATTGTAGATAGGATGACGAAATTATCTCACTTCTTAGCGGTTAAGACTATTGACACCGCAGAAGATTATGCAAAGGTTTACATTCAAAAGATCGTCAAAATGCATGGGGTTCCCTTGTCTATCATCTCAGACAGAGGAAGTCAATTCACTTCCCAATTTTGGAAATCCTTTCAGAAGGGACTAGGTTCAAAGGTGAACTTGAGTACGACTTTCCATTCCCAGACAGATGGCCAGGAAGAGCGCACCATCCAGACATTGGAGGATATGTTGAGGGCATTTGTGCTTGACTTCAAGGGAAATTGGGATGATCACTTACCTCTCATAGAGTTTGCATATAACAATAGCTATCATGCAAGCATTCAAATGGCTCTGTATGAAGCCTTGTATGGGAGGAGGTGTAGATCGCCCATTGGGTGGTTTGAAGTTGGTGAAGCCGAATTGATTGGGCCCGACCTTTTTCATCAAGCCATGAAGAAGGTGAGAGTCATTCAAGATAGGCTAAAGACAGCCCAAAGCCACCAAAAATCTTACACCAATGTAAGGAGAAGAGACTTAGAGTTTGAGGTGGGTGATTGGGTATACCTGAAGGTGTCACCCATGAAGGGCGTCATGAGGTTTGGAAGGAAGGGGAAGCTTATTCCTCGATATATCGCTTTTTACCAGATTTCAAGATGGATTGGGTGTGTTGCCTATGAGTTGGAGTTACCCTCAGAGCTAACCTCTATTTATCCGGTGTTCCACGTTTTGATGTTGAAAAAGTGATTGGGCGATCCCTCATTGGTAGTCCCCATTGATAGTATTGGAGTTAAGGATAGCTTATCCTATGAAGAGGTTCCGGTCCAAATTCTTGATCGCCAAATTCTCAAATTGAGGAACAAAGAGGTCGCCTCAGTCAAAGTCCTGTGGAGAAACCAATTTGTTGAGGAAGCCATATGGGAAGCGGAGGAAGCCATGAAATCTAAATATCCATATCTATTCGTGCCTACCGATGAGAATGTTGAAGGTAATGTCTATTTCCTTGACTTGAATTCGTTTGTGCATTTTGAGTTTGATTGGTAATTGTTTGAGAATTTGATTGGTTGAATGACTGAATTTTGATTGTGATTTGCACCCTGAGTCCATTCTTGGTTACTCGTGATTCGAGGAAGAATGATCCCAAGGGGAAGATAATGTAACACCCCTAAAAATATTTCCCTAAGATTTGGACCTTTCTTGTATATGAGTAAGGTCGAACTCATTTATTGTGAAGCATATGCTTGAGTTAAGATGAGCCCCTGAGTAATTGAAGAGTGTTGGATGTGATGTGAGGTCACAAAGGAACCCTAGGACCAAGCTAAGTCCAAAACAGTTCGTCGTGGCTAAGTTTTTGAATGAGTTCGTTAAAGGGGTCGACTTCTAACGACCCTATCTTTTTAAAGATGACAATATGGGTGACCCATGACCTATTAAATTAAAGGTCGTCGAGTCTTCTTTCCAATGCCACTAAGAACGTAAATTTTAGAGTTCGGAGTCAAAAAATATGACGACCCTAAGACAAACTAGCACGATAGGGATTTTAGGCCTGGGTTGAAATTTATGGAAAAATAGGCTTGGCGCCCTAGTGGCGCGATGCACCACTATCGCTCCAAAAACATGCCTCAATAGTATGGTCCTGGCGCGGCGCACCACTATGAGATGTGCAGGGTTTTTCAAGCCAAATTCCAGAACCCAGAAAATATGGCCTTGGCTATATAAGGGCGCGACGCGCCACTATCGCACCAAGAATGTGCCTCAGTAGTTTGGTCCTTGGCGCAGCGCGCCACTAACAGGTGTGCAGGTTTTAGGCGTAATCGGCCTGGTGCTGCAATGGCGTGATGCGCCACTATCGCGCCAGGAGCATTTTTGCCTATTTTTTAGAACTTTTGAGAAGGGGAAATTTGGGAATTGTCCCAAATTATATATGTATCATCCTTAGGCATTTTGGGACCACAATTTGCATCCCCTCTCTCTCTCTAAAAGCCCTAGGAGTCTCTCTCTCCCTCTCTCTCTCTTCTTCTTCTTCTCCATTTCTAACAAGGAATTGCTTCCAAGAGTTTCAAGATTCGAGTTTCCATTGAAGACCCATCATCAAGGTTTTCTTCAAGTTTTCACTAAGGTATGTAAGGCTATTTAAAACAGGAGTTGAGTCCACCCATGTTCCCTACTCTTACTTTGAGGTTAGAGGTCCATGAGAATGGAGTTTCTTGGTATGGTTTATGTTTGAATGAGTTTTGTCTCCTATTAATTTGACTTTGTTTGTGTTGATGTTGTTGAGCTAAGAAGTTCCTAAAAACCTTCATGTTAGTATGAGTTGATGGAGATGACTTGTTAATATGTTTTGTTGATCCCTTTTACCATGTGATTATGTTGCATACATCAATTTCCTTAAATGTGTTATTCTACTTGAATTATTGGGCTAAAGCCATAGAGTTGTGATGAGTCTTGAGGAGATGTCATAAATGCTTATCTAAATGAGGCTTGATTGAGTTGATTGGAGGATAAAATTGATGAGTGGACAAGGTCCCAAATGAGACTTGGCATTATGACTTAATTGAGTTGAAATGAGAATAGAGTTGATGAGTTGGCAATGTTCCACATGAAACTAGCCGTGAGGGCTTGTTTGAGATGATTGGAGGGAGTTTTATGAGCATGGAGTCATGGAAGGAGTATCGAGCACCAAAGCGGGTAAGAGTACAGTCCATACATGAACCCTAGAAACTACACTGCCAATGTAGGTAGGGATGGAATCGTTGAAGTCGGTTGCTTCCCGTGGGATCGAACCGTTAAAGTCGGATGTTTCCCATTTTCATTGTCCTGAAATGATAGGACTTGACTAATCAATGGTATCCATGATTAGGGAGGCATTCATGCCCTGGCAAGGTATAGATGGATATGGCAACAACGTCTGATTATTGTACTATCACTAGCTCATAGGGGATAGTTGTCGGATAAGAGAAACTCCCATTTAGGTCTTCATAGTGCTCTGAGTCAGTTGAGTTGAGTGGATTGTGATGTGGTCTTGTCTAAACTATTCTTGTTAGACTTAAGACACTAGAGTGAGTTGTCATGTGTGTATGAGTTGAGATCCTGAGTTGATATTGATGTTTTCTTGATGTTTGTTTCATCCGGCCATTTTACATATTCGTACAGTCCACATACTGACGCCATTTGTCCTGCATCATTTCATAATGCAAAGACAGGTACCAGAGATCATCAACCAGCGCACCGTTGATTATCTACACACTTCCAGCTATGTGGTGAGTCCTCCTAGCTTTCGGAAGATCTTGAGCTCCCTGTATAGTTTCGTGTTGTCTCCTTATTTTTATTGTTGGTAGCCATAGGCTTGTCATTGGCACCTCCTAGACTTTGATAGAGGCTTTATAGACTAGAGTGTGGGGAGGTTGGACTGTTACCTTGAGGAGTCCTATTATACTTGTTTTGTTGAGTTGATAATGTTTGGCCTTCGGCCCCCATATTGTGAATAGTATGTTATGATTGAACCCTCCTTTGAGAGAATGTGAATAAATGTTAGTGTGACTGAATCAGGTGGTTCGCTTGAAGGCCAGAAATGGCTTTCGAGTGCCGATTGCGCCTAGGGTACCCTCCCAGGGCATGATAGAGAAACTCCTATATAGGTCTTGATAGTACTCTGATTGGATTAGATTGGATTGTATATGATTGGTCTCTGTCTATACCTTACTCTTGCTTTAGACTTATGATATTCTAATTGAGTTCCTTACTCTTGATTGAGTTACTTGAGTTGATGTTATTCTACCTTACGCATGTTTCACTCTGCCATATTACATACTCGTACATTCCACGTATTGACGTCCATTTGGGCCCGCTTCATTGAATAATCCAGGGACATGTATTAATGATCATCAATATGTGCACCATTGAAGATTGTTTCCACATTCCAACTTATTGGTGAGTCCTCCTTGCTTTCGGAGGATACCACTCTTTTATCATCTAGCTTTAGAGTTAAGACTTTTACTTTTATTTTGATTAAGGTAGCCATGAACCTATCATTGGCACCACGTAGACTGTTGATAGAGGCTTTATAGACTAGATTGTTGATTGGATATTGTCTTTTGGCTAGTTTCATTCATATTAGTCTTGTTGGTTCGATTAGATAGATTGTTGGCTTTTGGCCTTATTCTATAAGTTATCTGTTTGATTATCGTGTTGAGTTATTTCTTGAAGAGTTAAGTCTTCCTCTGATAGAGTGTTGATTGAATGAATGTGTGAACAGGCCAAGTGGTTCACTTGGGGACTAGCCATAGTTTCTGAGTGTCGGCCACGCCTAGGGTACTTTTTCGGGGTGTGACATCCACCTTGTAATTCCCTCCTCATTTTACTCTTTTCCTACTGCAATTTAAAACAAAACAACTTTTCGAAGAATTAAAGAAATATCATAAACGTAGAATATTGAAAAGGAAATTTATGCAATATGTTATTAGGGATTTATTTTCCTAAATTAACATTATTAATTATTTTTTGGTATATAAATTTGACTGCTATTACTTTATATAGTTATTTATAATAAAAATAATATTAAAAATAACAATAAATTTCTCTTAATTATTAAAATGAACAAGGAGAAAATAATTATTTTTAGTATAAGAAATAAGAAAAAGATAAATGTAACCTGCATAGCTTCTGTTTTTTATTTTCAATACACTGCCATACTTAGCAAAGTCTGAGATTAATGAATTTGATAGATTGTGCAATAAAACTTTGAGTCATTTTAAAGAAATTCTATCACGGTGGGGATTAGACTAAACTTGGTCACTAATCTTAATCTAGTTACCTAGCTCAACTAGATTAGTGTCCTTTTTTCCAACCACTATCATGGTGGGGATTAGGCTAATTAAGGCATGATTTATATATTAATAATATAGCTTATAAGTCTTCCGTAGCAATAATAACAATAACATCTCCATTGTTATGAATAATATACTAATGCTATTAATTAATTAGACAGAAAGATACTGAAAGAAAAGAAGAATTGGGGAGAGAAATAATGTTTTAGAAAAATGGTGTGTTTTAACATTGCAATTGGCTTATTTATAGCCATAAATATGAAATAAAATAATAGAATGTGGGCCCAACTTAATTAAATATTGTTGCAAGTGGATAGCCACCTACTTGGCTGCTAACACTCTTCCTTGGGTGTCCACGTAAAAACAAAATTCTAATGAAAGAATAAATATCCTGAACACCCATAGATGTTGAGCCTCGTTGAAACCTTACTAGTAAAAAAAAAACTCAGTGGAAAAAAGTCTAGTGAAGGAAAAAAGAGTACACATAACTGGTAATACGCCTTGAATGCTGCCTCATTAAAAACCTTATTAGGAAAACCCAGTGGGACAAAACCATGGTTAAGGAAAAAAGAGTGCAGCGCGTATTTTACTCCCCCTGATGAAAACTTCATTTGATATTTTGGAGACGACGCATTCCAACCTTATATCTTAACTTCTCAAAAGTTGATGTTGGTAATGCCTTTGTGAATAAATCTGCAAGATTATCACTTGAACGAACTTGTTGTACATCGATATTACTATTCTTCTGTAGATCATGTGTGAAGAATAATTTTGGTGAAATATGTTTCGTTCGGTCTCCTTTTATGAAGCCACCTTTCAATTGAGCTATGCACGCGACATTGTCTTCAAATATAATTGTGGGTACTTTAACATCATTTTCCAGACCGCATCTTTCTTTAATGAACTGTATCATCGATCTCAACCACACACATTCTCTACTTGCTTCATGAATTGCTATTATTTCAGCATGATTTGAAGAAGTAGCAATAATGGACTGCTTTGTAGATCGCCATGATATAGCAGTCCCTCCGTGTGTAAATTGATAGCCTGTCTGAGATCGAGCTTTATGTGAGTCTGATAAATAACCTGCATGTGCATAACCAATAAGGTCTGTGCAACCTTTATTAGTATAAAACAAACTCATATCAATAGTACCCTTCAGGTATCGCAAAATATATTTGATACCGTTCCAATGCCTTCGCGTTGGGGATAAACTATACCTTGCCAGCAAATTAACAGAGAATGTTATATCAGGCCTGGTTACATTGGCAAGGTACATAAGTGCATCAATAGCATTGAGATATGGTACTTCAGGGCCAAGCAGTTCTTCACCCTCTTCTGGAGGTCGAAATTGATCATTTTCCACTTCAAGTGATCGAACAATCATTGGAGTACTTAATGGATGTGCTTTGTCCATGTAAAATCTTTTTAAAAAAATTTCAGTGTAGGTATATTGATGGACAAAAACCCCATCTACTAAATGTTCAATTTGCAGACCTAGACAAAGTTTTATTTTTTGAGATCTTTCATCTCAAATTCTTTCTTTAGATACTCAACGTCTTTTGGACCTCTTCAGGGGTTCCAATGAGATTTATGTCGTCAACATAAACGGCGAGTATAACAAACTCTGTTCCCGTTTTCTTAATAAAAATGCATGGACAAATAACATCATTTATATAGCCTTCATTTATTAAGTACTCACTAAGGCGATTATACCACATACGCCCTGATTATTTCAGACCGTATAATAATCTTTGTAGTTTTATTAAGTACATTTTCCGAGACTTTTTACATGCTTCAGTCAATTTTAATCCTTCTGAAATTTTCATGTAAATTTCATTATCAAGTAAACCATAAAGGTAAGCTTTAACTACATCCATTAGATGTATATCAAGATTTTTATGTACAGCTAGACTGATGAGATATCAAAATGTTATTTCATCTATAACAGGTGAATATGTTTCTTCATAGTTGATTCCGGGTCTTCTGGTCAATCACATCTACGTCGACATTCTTCGACGGAATCTTACTTACATATAGCAACCCTTAATTAGAAGATAGCTAGAGTAGCATATATAACATGCTCTTCAAACACAATATTAATTATTTATTTCATACGCTAGCTAGAACTAGCCAATATTGCAAATATTCGTCACACAAGTGCGCGCGCGCACACATTTTTGTACAGGGTAATTGGACATCAATTTTCTATTTTTTGAGGAAGTAACCCTCTATATCTTTGGTCAATTCAATGAAATAACCCAAGAAAACAAGAGGGTCTGGGGTGGCTGCAGTTTTCTTCTCATATGCTAACGTCCATATAGTCCACTCATGTTCAAAGGATGAGATAATAGTGAAGGAATTGTACAAATCCAACAGATCTCCTTCAATCACTTTCCAAGTAATTGACTTCTTCTTAAGATCGACAGCTTCAATAACTTCCTTAGCAATCTTCATTTTTCCGTCTATAATCATTAGAATCAGAAAATAGAAGAGATGTTAGCTCCTAATTCCGTGTCTAATAGACGTATTCAGTTAAATTTAAATGAGTCAAAATGAATTGAATAAATAAATGGGCGGGTCATTATTATTTGGATTGAAAGGGTTGTGCTGAAATGGGCTAAGGAACGGGTCATAACTCAACCCGTCCAATTCATACTAATTTTTAATTTTCTTGCTTTGTGCAGAATTAATTTATTAATTAAGTACCCTGAAAAAATATATTCCTCTTTATTATATCTATATATAAATTATCAAAAAAGAAAATCTTTTTAAAAATATTTAATAAAATTCCTCATGAATTAATTTAAATTATATGTATCAATCCAATTTTAAATGAATTGAGTTAAAGATTGTTCGGATCAAGAGAGTTATTGATATATTATATTTTTATGAGTCAATTTTATTACCTCTACTTGTGAATATTAGACTCTCTACTGCTTTTCTTGAAACGGAATCGCCTTCACAATTCTAAAAGAACATTTGACGTGGAAAATATAGCAATTGGTTGGAAGGCCTATAAATATGATTATATTGTGTTTGGTATGACTTAAAGTTAGCTGAATAAATAACATGAAAATAAAAGTTAAGATATAATTGTTAAAAAATAACTCCCACCTCGCATGCAAGTGAAATGAGTTTTTTTTTATGCAAAATATTTATGGTAATCAAACACAGGTCAAACAACTTTTTCATAATTTTTTTTTTTTAAAAAAAAGACCAAACACACCTAAATGTAAAAAAATGTAAGTATTTCAGGGGTATTTCATACATACATGATAGATATGAGTGAGAGAGAAAGTGAAGAAATAAGCTGTTACCGGCATAATATTTCCAACTTACTATCGAACCAACTTTTATGATTCCACCTTGATGAATCTCAAAACGATTGACTCTATTAGGGCTAATGTTGGGTACATAATGAGTAATAGAGTGAAAAAGATCATGAATTAAATGTCTTCCACACTTCACCTCTACTGAAGCAGTCAATTTGCGTTTCACACCCATATTTTCCTTGTTTGATATAGCAAAATGTAAAAAGAATGCGGTGATAAAATGTTTGGAGGCTGTCCTTACATAGGTTTAATTGTGTGAAAGCCTAGTAAAGATATTCTCCACAACATACATACGGGTCGTTTGATAGGGATAGGGTGTATGATATTAGTGTTGAATATGGTGTAATAGTGATGCTGTATTAGTTATATGCTGAAATTAATTTTTTTATGCAATATTTGTTTTAGTGAATTAAAAATAATGTGTTGCATTCTTCTAATTTTGTTTATTTATTTATAAAAATACATTTCACAAATATGGTGAAAAGAATGTGAAAAGATTTTGAGGCACTTGCGTTTTTAATCATGCTAATGCATGCATTAAAATCCTTTTGCATTACTAATATCGTGAATTTTCATGTATCAAATATACATACCTTAATACCAAATAGAGTGTATAACTAAATGGAAGCGGTGATCATATATACATAGGTTGAAAAAGTGTATCAAAAAAGATTAATACAAAAGCTAATGCATGCATTATTTTTTCTAATACACTCTACAAAATTATATATTATACAAATGCGCTCACGCGCGTGCACAAAATATTGCTCCTTCTAGTCCATTTTACTTGTAATTTTTTTCGCGTCCTTTATGAAAATGTTAATTAAAAAGGTAATTTAACTAAATTATCATTGTTTATTCTTTGATCTCAATTTAATACTAAGCTCTTTTTCACCACGTTAATCTCTCCACATTTACTGAGCAAGGGTAGAAGTGGCAACTAATAATTAATTACATTTTGATTTTCTAAAATGATAACTATTTTGACTATCTATTTTTTTAAGGACCAGTGTTTTTTAGGGGGGGGGGGGGATGCGCAAGGCGAGGCGTAAGCCTTGAGACATGACGTAAGTCTCATGAACCTACGTGATGTATATCTTATATATCTTCAATTTTATGATTTTGATACTAAAAAATAAGGAAAAAAGTAAAAATTTTAATACTTCTGCAAATAATTTTTTGTAAATTACCAATAATATAGAAAATATGTTATAACTACTCTTTAAGAAAGGTTACAACACAAGAAATGATAATAGTCGAGATAATCTTTAAAATGAAATCATCATCCATCTCCACAACTATTAGTTTTTCTTACACTCAACTAATATTTGCACTGATTATTGTTTATATATCAAAAAAATAAAAAAATAAAAAGTGTATGTGTAATAACAAAAAATGGATAAGTTGTTCTTAAAGATATAGTGGTATGAAATCTCTATTTTATTAATTTCATGTATGATTATCTAAAAAACTTATTTATGGCAATGTCATTTTCTATAAGAGTTGCTTTCTTTAGTTACGTATCTTTAGGAAAAATCACTACCACCTGAAAAATATGATAGCATAAAGTCCTATAAATACTATTACACCAATTATAAAAAAATATGATTTATAGAAAAAAATACTTTCAAAACAATAATTATCAAAATTAACAATTGGGGCATATGTTTTTACGTCCGAGACTTACGCCTTAAATTTCAGGACAACGTACTCCCTGTGGATCTACACATTTTATTTGCACATTATTAATTTGCGCTCCGAAATATTTTTGGTATGTCTTCCCCGAGACTCGCTCTACAACTGGCCTAGAAAACGTCTTTGAAAACACTGATAAAAACGACCATTAAAATGGACCGGAGGAGGACTACACTACTGTTATATTATATATAAATATGAAGGGTAGGACCACATGATAAGGGTAGTTGTACAAGAAGCAATAGAACTTGAATTCTTGAAACTGTTAATTCTCTTTTGTTCCAAATTGATATGCATTTTCCATTTAGGAATTTGTTCTTCTCGAGGGAGAGCTTTCTTATCAGGAAGCATATTTTTAAAGATGGTGAATTTGAATGGTTGAGAAATTTGACAAACAAGTGTTAGGCTTAACCTGATATTTACAAAAATAAATAGGGTTGGGCGTTCGGTATTCGGTTCGGTATTTTCAAAGTTAGGATTCAGTAATTCGGTAATAGGTATTTCAAAGTATATACCAAATACCGAACTTTCAAATTTCGGTTCGGTAATTCGGTAAATCAAACTTCGGTTCGGTACGATATTCGATAATACCATATTGAAGTCGAAATCCAGTGTAAACTCGTGCCTGCCTGTTTGCCTTGCATGCCATTGTCTGATATTAGTTTTTGTAACAAGTAATCAGCTCGAGTTAAATAAGGAAAAATAATGTTGTAGGTTGATTGTCAACATTTGAGTACTATTGAGGATAAAGCCTGGGGACTTCAACATAACCAATTCAGAGCCCATAACGAGTTCAGAGCCCAAAATTCACCTGAAGACAAAAAAAGACACACAAAAAGTAGAAGCAGTTCATGCTTTCTATTACTTAGCAACCCCTTTGCAACATTTCCACAAACAATTATAGCCAGCTGAAAAACGAACACACTTGATAATGCCTTTAATAAATGAGGCCTAAATAAGTACTATTGACGAAAAACTTTGAATCCTATTAGAACATAATAGGGGTATTTTTAATATAAGTACTGAAGTTAAAAGATATGGATAAACAATTTGCCCATTGGACAAAAGCTACAGGTGAAGCAATAGTTAATTGCTATCCTGAGATTTGCTAACAGCTAGCCTAGAAAAAAAAAGGGTGGGTGTGAACTGAACCAACAAATCTTCTAAAATGTAGATGGAAAGAATATGAGAGCACAGGGCAGGCACAACTATGGCCTATGGGACTGGAAGTTTCCAGCAGATAAACATACAACAATTTGAAGTTGAGCAACTCCTCTACAAGTTAAATCTCCCAACATAACATACTTATGGAAGGTAAACAATCATAGATTTGTGTCCATGGGATAGCAGCCAAGAACTCGAATGAATCTTGCAAATTCCTGTATAGAAGAAACATTAAGTGAAGGACGTACAAGTGAATCTTGCAATTATTTAGGCACTGTTACAAGTGAAGGATGTAGAGTGAAAGAGGAAGAGGAAGAGAAGAGGCAAAAAGAACTTACCTTCAAGTGAAGCGGTGAAGGTGATGGCGATGTGAAGCGGTGAAGGCGTGAAGCGGCGAAGGTGAAGGGCTGAAGACGGCGTAAGTGAACTCAGAACAGAAGACTGAAGTATTGAGGTGAATAGGTTAAATGTTAGTGTAATAGTGTGTTAGAGACTTAGGGTTAGATAAGTTAAAGATTATTGAGTTTGGGCTGGACTTTAAAGATTATTAGGTTTGGGCTGGACTTAAATTATAGCAATGGGCCTATAGCCCTTTATGTTTAAAAGACATCTTTTAGGAGGCCCAACAGAAATAATTTCCGCACGGAAAAATTATAAATACCAAAACCGAAATCGAAATACCAAACTGTTAAATTTTGGTACCAAATACCGAACCAAAGTACCGAAATACCAAAATAGCCAGTTCGGTTCGATAATTTGGTTTTCGGTATTTTATGTCCACTCCTAAAAATAAAGCTTATTTATGTCAACGTTACTAGTCTACTTAAGGGTGTTAAGTGGGTCGGATCGAATCAGATTGGCCCACTTTATTTTTGGGTCACCATGGTGCCGGGGCAGAATGGACCCCTAATGGCCGGGCCGATTCGGTCTGAACAGTGAAAAATTTTCAAAAACTCGGCTCGTGACCCATTAAGGGTATAGGGTTCAGGCTTAATGGGTCGGCCGGGTCGGACCCGTTGGATTTGATATTTTTCGGCATTTATGTATTTAAAAATTTGAGTCAATTATCAATATAGTGTATCGTTATCTAGTTAATTTAGAAGTAATTATAATAATTTATATACTAAAAATATATTGTCTATTATAGTGATATATTTAATTATATAGTATATATATACTTACAATCTATATCTAATATACTAACATTATACTATATATTATAGTGATATAATTAATTATATATTATATATATACTTACAAATTATACCAAATATACTCACAATATACTATCTATTATAATAATATAAAAGGGCAGCCCGGTACTATCTATTACCTACATTATATATTATATATACTTACAATGTATAACAAATATACTCATCATATACTATTTATTATAATAATATTTTTTCAAGTATTAAAATCTTATAGTGACTACAAATTTTATTTCCTTAGATGATTATGTAAAGTAAATATAATTATTTAATTGAATCATATAAAATTTGTATGGAAAAAAATTTGACTTTATTAATATATTCATAAAATTCAAAACATACAAGTTATAAACTTACAATTAGTTGTATATAATAAATTATAACTTCTACATATTTCAAATTATTTTCTCCAATTTATCTGTATTAACAATAACAGGAATTGACTCATAATTTTCAAAATCAACAAATCCGTAATTTGGACTAGCTTGTGCCGAAGGATCTCCAATTGACATTATTTCTTCAAGTTCCTCATCTTCTTCTGTGTCTTCTGCTCTTTTTTTATTCCTAAGCTCTGATCTAATCAATCTTTGAGGTAAACTAAAATATTCATGGCATTGATACCCAAAGAGTGTCGATTGTCTCTGATCTGCTGTCTTCCTTGACTAAATGCGCTCTTTGATGCAACAGTTGACATTGAAATATTTAGCACATTCCTAGCCATGGTTGATAATACTGGATATTGTTTAGGATTATTCTTCCACCATTTCAGTGTAATGACACTATTTTCATTGTAGGTCTCTGTAGTCTGTCTCATATAATAATTAAGCTCATCCCGATTTATGCTCTGTTGTGATGTAGGCTGTATGCTATTTCAAATAGATAAATCAGAAAAATTATGGACAGACATACTACGTGCCTGCCTTTTAAAAGATGATGGCTCGTTAGAAGGACGAGATAGAGGAACAGTATGACTAGGGATAGCATTATCAAATAAATCGATATAATGATTATATAATGTTTGAATATAATCATTTGTACCACTCATCGCCTTAAACATACTAGGATCTTAATCTTTTCCAATTTCTATAGAAGTATATATAAGGCGAACACATTCAGACATAGTATTAAATTTTATATACAGATTTAACATAGCACCAATTAAATAAATAGGAGGAATAGGAAAAAAATACTTTTAAAATTTGTCTATCATTTCAACAATAGCATCTTTATAATCAACTTTCTTTTTATATTCCATAAGCAATACAGAAATTTCGGCTAAATAAGCAAAAATATTAGAAACAATAGGATAATAAGCACTAAAAAATTCAAGAGTAGCCAAATAAAAATTTTCTAAAAATATAACAACATCATTAATTTAGTCCAATCAAATTCTTCCAACATGACTTCGGAAAATTTATATTCATATTGATTAAAAGTTGTAGTTATAGGGGTTTTATAAATATTATAAGTCTTTAAAAAATTATAAGTCGAATTTCATAGTCTCAATTTCTTCGGGCATTAATCTAGGTCTTAGATTATTTTCCTCGTATTTTCTTTTAAATTCTTTAAGTTTAGCTTTTCTATTATTTTCTTGAATAAAACCAACTAAATGCCTAATTTTTTCAATTGTTGGCTCAAACAAATAAAGTTCATCTTTTACAATTAAATTATATATATGACAAGTACGTCTAATATGAAAAATATCATTTAAAGGGGGGGAGCTTAGTTTTCAAAGAATTAATAGCAACGGTGTTGTTAGATGCATTATCAAAAGAAATACATAAAATTTTGTGTTCAAGACCATAATATTTTATAACCATTGATATAGAATCAAAAATAAATTATGCATTATGCCTTCGGTCTTCATCATATTGAAATGCTAAAATACATTTTTGCATAATAAAATCCTTATCTATCCAATGACAAGTAATAGTTAAATAATCAATTTTATTTATAGGACGACCAAGATCAGAAGTAAATGAAACTTTACATGGAAGATTTGTTAATAATCAACGTAAATAATATGCATATTATCCATGAAGTCTAAAAATACCTGATCTACAAGTACTTCTAGGAATACCGTTAAACATAGGATTATAAATTGATTGTATATAATGAATAAAAGCATCAGAAGAAGCAAATGAAAAAGGTAGACAACCCATAGCTATCATTTTCGCTATCTCTTCATGGTCCCTCGTTTTATTATACGTTCCTGTTAATTTTTTGGTCTGTGGGTTTATTCTTTCTGAGCTGGGCCAGTAGCACCCCTATTCGTTCTTTACAACCAAGATGCTGATTGTCTAAATGCCTAGTCAATTGACCGATTCCACCTCTATTATCCCCGGTCTTATGCTCGAATTTTTTTTGATACTCTTTACATTGAACTTTAGTTGTTCCATGTATGCGCTCAAAATAATGTCATACTAAACTAGTTTTTTTTCTTTCTTCTACAGATCGTGGAGGAAGATTAACAGTTCTAATTTGAGCATTACCTAAATCTACATCAGGATTAGTTATTGTAACATCCGCATCAGCATTATCATCTTGTTTTATTTCTACTTCAAATTCATTTGGTTCTTTTATACCGTAAGTTTCTTGATATTCATTTTCATTCATATCATGTGAACCTACACCTATTTCTCCAAATTCACTAGGTGGTGCTTCAGGCATACGAGAATAATTTCTACCTGTACTACCTCTATCGGAAGCACTTTTTTCTTACTACCACTACCTCCATCGGGACACAAATTTTTAACATTTTTATCTATATAGTTTAATCTATTCATTATGCAAATTAAACTAATAAAAAATATAAACAAAAAATTTAAATATTTAAATATACTAGAATTAATTTACTAAATAAAAGCAAGAGAAGGAACGATTATACTAAATTGTCGGAATCAAACAAAGAATCATAAAATTGATGAAATGTTGAACACTTGAAAGTTGAAAAATTCCACTTAATGTTGTTAATAGCAAAAAATAATAAAAGATTGATATCACTTTAAGAGAGAATTGAGAGAATTAGATGATTGTAGGTCGGAAAAAATGATTAAATATTGTAGGAATTTATAGAAAAAAAATTGATTAATAATTTATTTTTTTAAAAAAAAAGTGGCAAATTTCAGATTTGGCAGTTGGGCCAACAACTCTTTTCTAAATTGTGGCCCAAAATTAATTTTAGAAAAACAAAATTGGCGAACCGGGTTGGTGGATCAGTGGGCCGGTACCGGTCCCCTTACCGGGCCGGTCTCACCGGTCCAAGGTCAAAAATAGACCGGGCCGGCCTAATTATTTTTTGGGTTGGGCCAGTATCCAGTCCAATCTCCTCCGTGTCGGGCCCTTAAGGGACTAGTTAGGGGGCCAACCTGTCCATTTGACAGGTGTAATTCTACTACTTATATGGTCCTCATATGGTGTTGCATTTATAGAATTCTATTCCGATGTCCCAAAAGGAATTCTCATCATTCATGAAATTCTAGATATTCTTTGCATGAACGAGAGGTTCCTTGTTGAAAGCTTTTCATGAGGGAAAATATAATTCTTGATTTCCTTTCCATGTTGAAAATACCAATTTAATGATTCTACATGAAAGGTAGCATTAATGAGGCCAAACATAGAAATGGCTTTGCAATGTGTGAATCTGAATTTACTAGGAACCAATACTAATATCAAATTTCTATTGAGAAGAAATATATATAAATACGCGTAGTCTCTGATTCAATCACACCTCGTTATGGTGACAACGTTTGTCTAAAAATTTCATGGTTGCTATAATAAGGTGTTGTTATATATGTATATTGATATTTGACGTTTAGATCGATATCATTTTTAGTTATTATAACAAAAGAAGGCGTGCATTTGTTAACCAATTTAACAAAACAAAAAGGGGGAATCTTTAGATATGACAAACCTTTTAAGCATAATTACTCCATATGTGTATAGTTTTCCTAATTACTTATAATAGCAAACATAAAATTTGTTATTATACAAATATTGTAGTGAATTATACAAAAGTTGTAGCGCATTATAAAAAATTTATACCCACAAATTATTTGTATACCAAAATATACAAACACTGGTATACATATGTATATGTATATCTGGCAAGCGAGATTGAGAGAGAGGAGGAAAGGCGAATTGTATATTTATATATATGTCGAATTATATATGTATATTTTGTCAAAAAATTGTATATATGTAACTGGTACACATATGTATTTATATATCTGGCAAGCAAGATTGAGAGAGAGGAGGAGTGAGACGAGCAAGATCTATAGAGGGAGGAAAGAGGCGAGTGAGATCGAGAAAGGTAGGAGAGAGACAAGCGAGAGGCGAATTGTATATGTATATCTGTCGAATTTATATGTATATTTGTTAGAAAAATTATATAATGGTAACTAATATACATATATATTTGTATATCTGGCAAGCGAGATTCGCTATACCGCGTAAATAGATAGCTATATTTGCTGCGAGCCTTAATTATCTTTAAACTATACCCTAAATATGTAATATAGTAGTAAGGTTTGCCATATCGCGTAATTTTTTAATGTAAAGAAGACAAACAAAAACTCAAGCTCAATCCATCCAAGAATAACTAGCCCATCTATTAGCTCATTTCAACCCTGTTCAATCCATGAGATGGATTACACAAATCTATGTTAAGAGTTAATTACATCATATCTTTTTTTTTTCAAATTACAAAAATTCCTTAAATTTGGTGAAATTCGGATAAATCTCAATGCAAAACGTCCCGATACATCACATTACATGATATATCCGAGTGATACATCGTGTAAAGTGATGTATCCGATCGATACATCGTGTAAAGTGATGTATCCGATCGATACATCGTGTAAAGTGACATATCCAACATCCTAACACTTCACGAAAAATAATTTATCTGATCGATACATTGGATAAAGTGATGTATCCAAGAATAGGAGCGAGTATGAATTTTTATAATTTTTTCAAATGATAGGATATTTTAAAAAATATGTAAAATAAGTTTTTTGATTTAGGTAATTTTTCATTAAAAATTGGATAGATATGTTGTCTAAATTGACTCATAAGAAATCTTGTCAAAATATTTTTAAAATAATTATATTTTATTGATATGTTATATGGAGTCGTAATAAAGAAAAAAATTGATTTTATTGGGTACTAAAAAGTTATTAAGTAATAAATAAAAAAATTAAAACTTAATAAGAATTGGGTGGGTTGAGTTATGACACACATTTTAGCTCATTTCAGCCCAGTAACATGACTCGCCCATTAATAAACTCTATCAATTTTGACCCGTCTAAATTCATCCTCTATCGGTAACCTTTTTTCTTGAAATTGTCATAACTGATGAGCATCAATTAAATATATTTTTTCCCTTTAAGATATTTGTACTTAAAGTTTGTTATGTACATGACATTAGTGTTGATTATCATAAATATTTTCACATTTTATTTTAACATATGTCAGTGTAGACCTAGTGGTCATGGGTCTCTCATTCCTGCACTCTTTATTTGTCTAATAACAAATACAAATTTTATTTGTAATTGTACTATTCTAATTCCCTTTCAACGTTATTTATTTATTTATGTATGTATTTTTTTTTTTGCTTCTCTAGTGCTAAGATGAGAATCAATACTTACAAAAAGTTTATTATATTATAAAATTAACTAACTTGACAATTTAATAAAGGAAAGAGAGTAAGAGAATAGAGAGAGAGTAGAAAGGATTTTTCTTTCGTATTTGTGCCTTCCTCTTTCGCAGTATTTATAGAAGAGAAGAGGCACCAAGTGGGAGAAAAAGGAGGACCAAGTGGGCAACTTGCCTACTTTTCAGTGGCCCCCATTTAGGAAAATGACATCCATACACAACATTCCCCCTTAGATGTCCATGTATAATGTGTCTCCTTAAAAACTCTATAAAAAATAATATACATATTTATCGTAAATATTCATAAATATTATGCCTCGTTAAAACCTTACCAGGAAAAATATAGTAGAAAAAGTCCTAGTGAAGGAAGAAGAGTACACGCATCTGATAATATGTCTTGAGTGCTGCCTCATTAAAAACCTTATCAGAAAAACTCAGTGGGACAAAACCTTGGTTAAGGAAAAAAGAGTGTCTTCTTTAGGAGGTTCTTTTGTAGTATCATCTTTATTATGCCTCAGCTTATCTTTTTAGGATTTTTATCCTTTGAACCCAATGGTCTACCATGCTTCAGGCGTGTTTGGGATTCAGTAGCTATGATACTAGTAGGTGGTCCTTTTGGGACATCAATTCAGATAGACACATTCACTGCAAGGATATGTGACTTAGTTATCCGTTTCAAATCAGTAAATGCATCTGACATTTGAGATAGTGATAAAGCTTTTCACGCAATTTCTTTTTCGGATTCTTTTTTCTCCCCCCTAATTGCAGGAAAGTTGTTTCATCAAATCGACAATCTGCAAATTGAGTAGTGAATAAGTCTCCAGTCAATGATTCAAGGTATCGAATTATGGAGGGTGAGTCAACCTAACATATATGCCCAATCTTCATTGAGGGCCCATCTTTGTATGTTGTGATGGTGCTACAGGCTCGTATACCGCACAATCAAAAATTTGTAGATGAGCTATATTTGGCTCATGACCAAATACTAATTGTGACGGAGAGTATTTATTATAATGTGTCGGTCTGAGATGTACCAGTGCTGCGGCATGTAAGATAGCATGACCCCAAACAGTAATTGACAATTTTATTTTTATTAGTAGGGGTCTTGCTATCAATTGTAAGTGCTTAATAAATGACTCTGCAAGGCCATTTTGAGTATGAACATGAGCAACAAGACGTTCAATTTTTATATCAATTGATAAGATTTAATCATCAAAATTTTGGGATATAAATTCTTCAGCATTATCGAAGCGAATGACCTTAATTGGATAATCTGGGAATTACGCCCTTAATCTTATTATTTGTGCTAACAACTTCGCAAACGCCAGATTGTGAGATGATAAGAGTCACACATGAAACCATCTAGATGATGTATCTATTAGGATTATAAAATATCTAAACAATCCACTAAGTGGATGAATAGGTCCACATATATATCTCCATGTATATGCTCTAAAAAGCCAGGAGATTAGATGCCAACCTTCAGGGTTGATGGTCGGACAATTAATTTATCTTGATAACAAGCAACACATGAAAATTCATCATTCATAAGAATCTTCAGGTTCTTTAACGGATGTCCAGTTGAATTTTCAAGGATTCGTCTCATCATTATTGATTCAGAATGACCTATTTGATCATATCATAGCACAAATGTATTTAGATCAGTAAACTTCTGGTTTACGATCATATGGGTTTTAATTGCACTAACTTTTGCATAATATAGGCCAGACGACAAAGTTGGTAGTTTTTTCAAAATATATTTCTAGCCTGAGACACTATTGGTTATACCAAGATACTCAGTATTCATTTCATTTACTGTCTTAACATGATATCCATTTCTGCGGATATTTTTAAAACTTAACAAGTTTCTTGAGAATTTAGAAGAGAATAGTGCATCTTCTATAATAATTTTTATCCCCTTAGGCAAAATTATAGTAGCTCTTCCGGAGCCTTCAATCATTTTTGAATTACCAAAAATTGTAGTAATATTTTCTTTTCTTCTAAGTAAGTTGGAAAAATATTTTTCGTCTTTAAAAGTAGCATGAGTTGTTCCACTATCAATTACACAAATATCCTCGTGATTGATCATTGATCCAAATAAAATTTGAGGCATATACATATTTTTCTTCAAAAAAAAATAAAGTAAATATTATAATTAATACATGGTTCATTACACAAATTTTACTTGGATTGAAAAATACAAACATAATATTTAGTACAGATAAATAAAAGAAAATTAAATATTATTAGGCTTATTAATATTCATATTGTCTTTTCAAAAATTAAAGAAATCAGCTACATCAAGATGCATAGGCTCAATATTATCTTCAGAGATAAAATTTATCTCTGGATTATTTTCTGCTATTTTCAAGGATGTCTGATATAGCTGAACGAAGCGTTTTGATGACCGACATATCCGTGATCAGTGCCCCATACCTCCACATCTATGACATATACTTTCTGAATTTTTCTTTGGTAAAGCTTCTGGCTTTTCACTCTTCTTTTTGTACTACTGATCATTTTTCGGTGCCAACCGAGCATCATGATTATAATTTCTTTTTCGACTATGACGACGACTGGGGTCATGAACTCTTTCTCGTTGGTTATAATTTGCCTAATTCACTTCAGGGAGTGGAAAAGAACTAACGGGCCGACTATCATGATTTTTCATTAGCAGTTCATTGTGGCGTTCAGCAATAAAAAGGTGAGAAAGTAATTCAGAATATTTCTTAAAATCCTTTTCGCTATATTGCTGCAGAAACATATTCGCGGGTGAAAATGTGGAATATTTATTTTCAAGTTTATCTTGCTTAGTGATTTCTTCTCCGCATAAATTTAACTGAGCTATAATTCTATACAAGACAAAATTATATTCAGTTATATATTTGAAATTCATTAATTTCAGATTTAGCCAATGATGACGTGCTTGTGGAAGCATGACCAATTTTAGGTGGTCATATCTTTCTTTTAGATTTTTCCACAGTTTAAGGGGATCTTTTAATGTGAGGTATTGTAATTTTAACCCCTCGTCAAGATGGTGGCGGAGAAAATCATGGATTTGGCACGGTCTTGACTAGATGTCATATTGTCATCTTTGATGGTGTCTGTCAGACCCATCGATTTTAGATGTATTTGGACATCTAGTGCTCATGATGAGTAGCATTTTTCAGAAATATCAAGAACAATAAATTCAAGTTTAAAAATATTAGATATTTTAAGAAAATAAAATTCTTACCCCTTTTATTACCTCTAAAAATATAGCTCAAAGCGACAGAAACTCATACTAATAACGTGTTATAAAATTAACTAACTTGACAATTTAATAAAGAAAAGAGAGTAAAAAAATATAGAAAGTAGAAAAAAAATTTCTTTCGTATTTGTGCCTTCCTCTTTGGCAGTATTTATAGAAGAGAAGAGGCACCAAGTGGGAGAAAAAGGAGGACCAAGTGGGCAATTTCCCCTTTTCAGTGGGCTCCACTTGGAAAAATGACATCCATACACAACACATTATGCAAAATTGATTAACAGTCGCCAAATTCATGTAAAGCCGTTAAATTGGTACTTTTCATAGGGAAGGAAACAATAAAAGGAAGGACGAGAATGAAAACCTATTTAGGGTGTGTTTGATATGGAAACTATTTTTAATAAGTAATTTATTTATATATTTTTTTTAATATTTGATAATAAATATCTTAGTTAACTTGGACAAAATTATTTTTTTCCCCGGCTTTTACGTGGTAAACATAAAGTTAAATGACTTTTATTTGGTATAAAATAAAAAAATATTTTTTTGTGATACTTTCTCCGTTTTATATTAGTTGATCACTTTTTATTTTATACGATGCTTAAAAATCATAAAGATAATTTTACTAATTCACCCTTAAAAAAAACTTCTTGAAAATTTTACAAACAAATGTGAACACTTTAAAAAAGAATTAATTATAAAAATAAAATAAAAAAATTAATTAATATTTTTTTAATTTAGTAAGGTTGACCATTAATACTAACTCGGCAATAAACACTTAACTTTGAGGGTTTTTGAAAGAAATCAATGCCTTGAAAATTGAAATAAGGGTCTAAAAAGAACCATGAAAAAATAATCTAAAGCAATAAGTGTCAAAAATACACCTAAACTGTCACGACCCAACCTCGTAGGCCGCGACTGGGGTCCGACCTGGACCCCCGTATACCTACCTATCTGTTATAGTCATACTGAACTATGAACAAGGGGATACTACCCGAAAAAAAACCCAATGAGTTAAAACTTTTTCATGTTCCTATAGCCTCTTCCATTCATATCATATCATGAAAGGGCACGCGCCGACGAGGCTTCCATAATATAAAAACATTTACAACATGACATATAGGCACAGTCAAAACAAACTTATAAACAACCACATATACATATGTCTACAGACCTCTAAGAATAGTAACAACAACATATGGTGGGACAAGACCCCTGCCGTACCCCTGAATGTACAAATATATACATTAAGTGACCAGCATCAAAATTTAGGCTCCAGAACAGTGAAGCACTTCCGACACAACTGAGAGGAATTCCTATGCTGATGGATCTCCAGAATAAACATCTGTACCTGCGGGCATGAAATGCAGCCCCCCTTATAAAAGGGGGGTCAGTACGATATATGTACTGAGTATGTAAAGCATAACACATCATAACTGAGATCATAACTGAAATAGGGATGCAGGGGATAAGTATAACAATTAACAAATTACTGTACATGCACCTTAGGACACGGATCCTATACACTACCATATACTGTGCCCGACCCTCTAGTGAACTTAGTGTCATTATCATTACTTCATAATCACATATCATCGTGTCATAATGCATTTCATTTCATCATATCATCATATACGGTATCATACCATCGTATACGGTATCATCTTATCATGTATATCATCGTATTATACCCGGTTCACTACGGGGCTCAGGGTCACAATGTATTGCTTTAATCTCATATGCATGCCTACATAAAGTATCCGGCCCTTTAGTGAGGGACTCGGTGAATGGAGTGGTGTACGTCTATAACGTACCATCATAATATACATATGTACCCGACCCTCTAAGGAGGGACTCGGTGTTCCTTCCTTATTTCCCCACATATACTATCATATTACAGCCGGCCCGGGACTCGGTGAATAATCGTATCGTCATAACATATAACATATATCATACCTCACGTACGACATCGTCTCCTCGTGCATGGAACTATACACATTCAGCCCGGGACGCGGTGAAAGAAGCAGTAACACTGTGCACGATAATATATCACGGCCCATCATGGGACTCGAGGAAGGATGGGTTACAGTATGCACGAGTAGAGTAGTTAGAAACCATATGCAACTAAGTCATTATCTGAGACTCAATGAAACAGTCAAGTGAACCGTCACTGAAGACTAGGGGAGTAATTATCCGAGGTATCCCTTTAGATGTCATTAGGGCTTACATCAGTTGGGGCTTCAGGGATCACAAACATGCATCAAAATAATGCCACATAATTTATGCAATCAGAAATATAGTCTATGCAATCAGAAACACAATTTATCTAGTCAAAGACTCAACTCATGCAATCAACGACATTTATCAATTCATAACCTCTAAAAAGAGGAGCTAGTACCTCTACTTACTATTCATTATATAGCAGGCTCGAGAATAGTAGTTTGACTACTTTCAGACTCTTAATGTTCAGGAGTGACTACAAGTCACGAGTTACAATCAAAGCCCATAAATGGAATTACCTCTAAACCTATATCATATACCATTTCACTTAAAGTTAAGCCATTCCAAAGGAAAGAAGAAATAGGCTTTACATGTACTAGTTTTCATCACATAGAAGACAAAAAGGCAATGACTCAACTATTGCAGAAGTTCTAATACCAAGAAATAAACAAGAGTCTCGACTCATACTCAGGGCTTTACGAATGGATTGAATCCCAAATATCGTATACATATCATTCATAACTTATATCTAAGACATGCCAAAAGAAAAGAAGAATAGTTCTACATGTCTATTCCAAAAACACGCCAAAGGAAAGCTTCACATACCTTGTATGGACTTCTCTTAATCACGTCCACATCCTTGTCCTCGAAATCTATTTAACATGGAAGTAATGTAAGTATTAACAACCTTTTACTTTTCAGCAACTTAGACTACCCACGAGTATTCATAACATTCATCCCTTCGCTCGCCTTCTCGGCTAGTTCCTTAACTAGTTAGGATGTTAACGAAAATCGGGCAGCACCTCCCCTATAATGTGCCCTAACCGAATTCCCAAACATGTCATTAGAATCTTCAGCCAACCAACAATGCAACCACCAACCCATACATATACATATTACGACCAAAATTACACAATATAAACCCCCGACAATTAACTCGAAACTAAGATACCAAAACTAGAGTCTTTAATCTTTCTTTCGCGAATTCTTTAATTGCAAAGAGGAGGGTCATGTGACTGCAAACATAAGCTCTCACACCTCATTTAGATAACTTTTAGACCCTGAAACACGCCACAACACAACCAGCAGTAGCCCCTACGCGTACAACACCTTATTTCGACAACAACTTAACTATAGCGATTCCAAATTCGTTTATTCCGAACCCTGAACCTTTCAAACCTTTTACCCAACTTCCAGCAGCTCCTAAGGTGTGTAATAAACCATAATTTAACATCATAAACTTCAAATTAGAGGGGAAGAACTTACCTTTCCCGAAATTGGCTAGAACTCGCCGAAATCGCGCCTCAGAATTGTTTTCACGTGCTGAATCGTTGTGGCAGCTTGCTGTCCGATTTTTGCTGCACCAAATCCTAATTTTATACTACTAATACTTCCATATCATCGTGGTATACGCTATATAATTAATTTACGGAACGAAATCGAGACTTACCTTATTTTTCTCCCAAAGCCGTCACCCTTTTCTCTCTTAGCTTAGGGTTTGTTTTTCTCTTGTTGCTGCTGATATTTTTGGATCAGAACTGAATACATTAGTCATATATACATATATTTAGGTGGCCCTAGGTGGTGACACGTGTCAGCCCCTCAGGATGACACGTGTTAAGCCATGATTGGCCACCGTTTCATGCTGCCAATTAGGGGCTGCCATGTGGCAGCGGGATCCACCTCCCCCAAGCAGCTGCATAACCTACTTGACCCTAAGTAGGTGCATCACCTGCTTGCTTGAGGTGGTGCCACATGTCGCTCCTCCATTGGCTGCCATGCGTCATCTTTTTCCCTTCCTCGCGGGTTCGTAATCTCGTCTTACTTTAAGAGCCCATGTAATCCGCACTACGTAAGATTGATATATGCTTAAGCAACTTAAGTGTATAAGACTCTTAACTTAGTGTCTTACGTAGGTAAATCGAGTCCTGCGACTCATTTCTTAGCCTCCAACTTTTTCCGGATTCTTATGACTCTATCTCCAACCTCCCTTCTTGCGAGGGATCACAATCTTCTTTCCTTAGAGTTGTTTGATAGTGTCGTAGCTTATCCGGCTCACATGATAGTGTCTAAGGAACTTAAGAAGATGTTCCAAGCTCAAGAGTGCGGGGTGTAACATAAACTATCCCTTTTTTTGAGTTTCATACCTAAACTATAGGGAGTGTGAGTTTTATATCTAAACTACCACTTCTCAGTTTGATAAACTCTAATTAATTTTTACGATACATTTTTTTATGAACGCACTTTACAAAAGACATGACTTTTTCCCCCTATTTTAAACACAATGAACCAAGGCATCTTTATGCCTTTACCTCTTTTAAACTTTAGGGCTTTTTTGAGTTTGCTAATGTGTTCTCTATTCTTGAAGGCAAAATATATAATTATAGAAAAGTAAATAAGTTTTCTTGGCTTTACGACTTTAGCCTTTCGGAGTTAGGACTAACAAAGGAAATATATATAATTATTCTTATATATTATGGTAAAATATTAAATGAGGCTAATATACCTAAAATAAAAGTGTAAGCTTAAAAAAATTGAATAATCCACCTCCACACCAATAAGCTGTTAATTATAAAATTTTAATCTGTTTCCCAACCGCTATTCAATAAATCAATATCAATATGCTAATAAATCAATTTTGTAATTGACTTATCAATTACGGTTCGATTTTGAACACCCCAATTCCAAAATCTCAAAGTAATTGATCTTGCCACGACATATTGTTGGGTATATAAAAAGTATTGTTGTGAAGGATATCATGAACCGTGTCTTTCATATTTCACCTCAACTGTCAATCAACTTGCCTCTCACACCTATATTTTTTTTGTCCAAATAAAGCTAAATGTTGTAGAAAGTTAAGTAGGCGGTGAGAATCTAATGTGCTGTGAAAACTTATTAGAAACACATTATCCCCGACATATATATCATGTTTCATGTATAATTAGGTTTCAGTAGTTATTAATTATAAATTTGACTTTTACGGTGAATTTTACCTATTCATGCTAATTAAAATATGATTTAGATAAGCTAATAATTAAGGTATATATTCATTTTATAATCAAGATTGAGGTTTACAACTACGAGGTTCTTAATTATTCAAAGATCACAATGTTATGAACAATAATTTTACTATTATAAGAAGACAATTGCATATCATTACTATTAAAATATGATTTTGATAAGCTAATATCATTACTATTGTGTTTAAAAAATCATCTTTATCGAAAACATCAATCAACGGAAAATATAATGTACATCCATAAAGATTTGGATGATGGTGATTTTGTCTCCTATCTGCTACAATTATATATATATATATATACAACTCTTCACGTTTTGAAGATAACAGAACCGTTGCTATGGGGAAGAGTTGCCTCTTCTCATATTCATTCTAATTGTACTTATTTTTTCCAACAAATTAAAAAATTAAGGTAAGAGAACAGAGACATTCATCAACCTTCAACAATCCTAAACTCAAATACTGATTACCTCTTTCGCACACCCAACTCATATCAATGCCATTTTCCAATATTTCTACAACATGAGAAAGAAATGTTCCAAATTCAATTCTTAATGACCAAAGGCATGTATTTTCAAGGATGATCTTCATTCTCAAATCTGTTCACTGAATGCATCTATATATCTTTAATGATCAAAGATACTGCTTGAAAGTATATGAAAAAAGAGACTGCATCAAAAGTTAGTAGAATACTTTATTCATTTATTTTATAATTATGCGTTTATGATTTGTAAGATTTAGTTTTTTCGTTCATTTTTACTTGTCCAGTTATGATTTTGCACACACAATAGAAATAATGATTTCCATGAGTATTTTACCACTATAATCATACTAATTGATGTTTAGTGTTAGGATTTGGAAAATGAATTCGGTGATAAGCAACTAAGGTTATTATTATAATTTTTACCACATAAAAATGGATTGGTGATATAAAATTTGGTAACCTGCTAACCTATATGAAAAATGTGATTATTAATTATTATTATTTTCAGAAAATGTGAAATATTATTTTCATATATGGTTGCAAGATATGAATTATAGCTTACATTAACACTAATAATTATCTTGAGATGATAAAAATGATATAGATAAAGTATTGTATTTGGATAAATCTTATTTATATTTGAAAAAATGTTAACAATTTAAGATAAACAAAACTTTTTTTTAATTAAATCGGTATTTTCTTAGTATTTTTTTATTGTTTGACGAGAGAAGTTGTCCTAATTTGTGATAATATTGATGTTGCGTTTCCTTAAATCTTGTAATCCAAATTATAGACTTCTTTATATTGGTTGAATTATTATGGCAGGAGAAATTGAAGGGTATAGTTTTACTTTCTTGAATACACATTGTATCTTGGTAATACAAATTTTATTTAACTATTTGTATCATGTCAGAGAAATTAATTGCCTAAAGATAGCATCCTAAAAAGTATTGCCACACTTATTTTACATTTTTCATAAAGCCTTCTGCGATGATTAAGTTGTGATATGAAGATCCACACTAATTATTTATATATACTTGTAGTTCATTATATATATAATTTTACTTTACATAATCGTGGAAGAAATTAAGTTTCTTCATATATATATATATATATATATATATACTAAATCTAGGGAAACAAGCTTTATTGTTTCTTGATTAGTTGTTCCTTTCATGTTTAATTTCGATCTTAACTTCGACTAATTAATTCTTTTTCTTTCCCAAAAGGAAATAACACCTACTTTCCTAATTTATATGACATAGTTCAGATTTCGATAGTTAAACAAGAAAATTTTTGACCGTAATTTACTAATATACTTTTTAAATATTTTAAATTGTTCATTCTTACAATTTAAAGTACATTTTATATAGTTTCTAAATATGTCAAAATAAACTTTAGGCATGGACAATCAATGTTTGGCTTGCTAAAAGTCAAATTTCAAACAAAGTAAACTCTAAACATGCGCGATTGACATACCAAAGTAACGGTTTCTTGAGTTTCATATTTAATTGAAGTCTGAACTATCATGTGTATTCATATTCAAAATATATGTTATTTATGTATTGAAAATACGTTAATTATATAAGAAATGACTAGTTGAGAATCCATGTAATGACTCTAAAGCTAATGGTCCCCTACCCAACCAAGTGACAAATGAGGAGTTCCGGACCGCTATCACTATGCTAGCCCAAGCTGTGGCCAACCAAGGAGTGGTTGTGTAAGATCCCGAAAGTCGGAAAGTTGGAACCAAGGGAACTCTCTCAAAATGGGATATGTCCTCAAGTTTAGGAGTCACTCTACCACTCGTAGTCAATATTCCAACGACTCGTAGTCATTCCTACAACTCAACAGGGCGTGTCGTAGTCCTTTCGATGATTCGTAACATGGGGTCGTAATGAAACTTCAGAGACTCAAGGTTTTTGCAGGTTTTTAGACCTGCAGGACGAGTTAGGTCTACGACCCGTAAACGCTTTGATGAGTCGTAAGGACGAATCGTAGATGAGGTACCAAGGAAGGAAAGTTGCCCAAGTATGGGGGAAGTCTACGAGTCAAGTTGACGACTCATAGACAAGTTGACGAATCGTAACATTGTGTCGTAGAGGAACTTCATAGACTCAAAATCTCAGGGTTTTCCCAAACCCTGTAGGATGAATCAAGTCTACGAATCATAGACATAATGACGACTCCTAGAGTCAATTTGTAAGGTCAATTGTATTCTATTAGATTTGCCTTGTTTTGTTAGTTGGCTTGCTGAGTACCGTATTGTTTGTTACTCGCTTCTTGCTTCTATACTTGTGTAAGCTCCAAGTTTGGACTGTGAGTTGAGTCCTATTTCTTTTCATTTGAGGCTTTAAAGTGACTTGAGAGATAGCTGATTGATGCCCGACGATCTCCCTTGTCCCTTTTACTTATGCTTTGTTCTATTTGAGAAACAAAGACATTGAGACTTGTACTTAACTTTCATTTTCATTTTAAGTAGAGGCTTGTACACGTGACAACTAAATTTTAGAGGTTACTTGAGATTATTTAAGTTTTCCATATTGTTTCCGCTTTTATTAGGTTTAGGATGACTTGTCCTGATGGGATAGGAAAAGTGCCATCACACACAATTTTGAATTGTTACAATCCATAACTAAATGGAGTTGCTGATTTAGTGGAAAAGAAAGAACCCTAATGAGGTGCCCTTGTGCTTTACATGGGATTGACTTATAACAATCTAGCCCGTCGTTACTAAAAATATCTATGGTAAAGGTATATGAATCTCTTTCGTCATAAGACTAGGATCAATTCCTTGATATGCGAGTGCATTAGTTGTGAATTAAGGTTGTACTATGCTCCTATCTCAAAGTTGAGTTGAAAGTGTCTTTCCGATTAAGTTTTGGACTTAAGTTTAAGCTAGGGTCAAATTCAAATGACCATATCTCTCAACCTATAATGAATTAGGTGGTCCATAACCTGTCAAATTAAAGGTCTATGAGTCTTGTTTCCATCACTATCAAATTTGCCTCATTCGGAGTTTGGACTAAAAGGTTCTGCCCATTTTACTAAACACTATAGGGACTAGGCCACCAAAGATGGATCCAAATGGCCAGGACTTAAAAGTGGTGTATTGTTATTATCTCCTTCTTCCCTTAAGTGAACAAATAGGTGATGCTTTCCCTATAAACCCCCAAAAGGCTGCTCTAGGCTTAGAGAGAAAGGAGAAAGGGAATTCTAACACGAGGAAGGCTACAACCCATGGATTTCAGGCCCGTCTCCATAAATTCTCCTTCCAAAAGTTGAGGATCATGTTATCATCCTTCTATAATTGTTTGGTGCCTAGGTAGGCTAGGTTTTCTCAGTTGAGTAGTTATAAATTCATCCCCATTGCTTAATATAATGTAGATTGGCGGGAGATTTTAGGTCTAGGCCTTCGGGCACTGAGTCTAGATAATTAAATGATTATCAATTGATGTTTAGAGTGGGAATGTATACTGTGGATCATGTTTATTATGTGACAAGTGATAAAGTCCAATCTTTGAATGTTAACCTTGGTAAAAACTCTTTTAAAGGCCAATGATCCCTGTGGGATTAAATATAGACTATTGTTGGATTGTTAAGAGATCTTGAAACTGTGGGTTATGAAAATTTGATGTATATAGAGGGATGTGATTATACAAATAATTATGTGTGTTCATGCTGGTTATTCCCTATGAATTGGTCTATGGATTGCTTGAGTTAATCTTGGAATTATGTTAAATACCTTAAGGCGATGTCATATGTTTATTAAGTCAAGACTTGAGACTAGGGATTTGAGCTATATTGTACTTGTGATCATAATTGTTTTTACTAGTGGATTGAGTTTATGAGGACTCAATACTTTAGTTGTTGCTAGATTGTATTTCTATCTATGATAATTGTTTGAACTATTGGATTGAGTTTATGGAAACTCATTGCTTTAGTGTTTCTAATTTGTGCTCCTATTTATCATGAGGATATTTGTCTAATAGGGGGGGGGTAATGAACGACTCCTTGTGTTGTGCATAGTTGTTATGCTAAGGTAATGGGGAGCGATAATCTTTTACATGCAGTGTTGGGTTTGACTCTGGATAATTCATGTTAAACTTCTTGTGAAAACGAAGTCAAATGGGTTAAGTTTAACTGTGAAAGTCCTAAGGGGGATATGGGGCAGGAAAGTGCACAATGGAAAGTTATTGAGGCTATTGTGTCGACGATTTCCGCACCAGTGGAAATATCCCACTAGGGCGGGACCGCCAGAGTGGGATTTTGCGAGATAGAAACCTCAGAAAGAGGTCCTCTATTTTCCCCTGTTTTGCCTTGTCCCACCCTTCTACTCCAGAACGAGTAATAGTTAATTCTCTTATTTGAATAGTTAAATCTATACCCATTGTGTAGTATAAAAGAGAATTTAACGAGAATTCGTATAACTAAGCTATAGGCCACGGGTCACAGACATAAATTCGATTGTCTTGGTTGTTTAATTTGAAGTGACCTAGGAAAGAAGGTGGTACAATAATTGGGGAGACATTGATTGTGATATTGTTGCATACAGACGGGTGAAGTTGTAATGGACATAGTAATATGTACATAGATATAAAATATGTGGATATTGGTGGTAAACCTTAGGAGTTGGTAACGTAGGTGATGGTTTAGTTTTTCATCTGTGTTTCATATACTTGTTAAATTGCTTCATGATATGCATGTGTGTATATGAATAGGGAAATATGCTAGATTATGTGTGAAATGATCATTTACTTGTCTGTTTTTGTGATAAACCTGTTCTTGGCGATATAAATGCTGAAATACTGAATGTAATTGTGATTGTCTGTATGTTGGGATCGGGTGTCACATTCCGATACATATTTAGATCATGTGTCACGTTTCGACACAAAATTTAGATCGGGTGTCACGTTCTGACACAAATAGGATTTTGTAGGTCCCATAAGAAGACCTTTTATTGAAAATGCCTGATATTGGCAAAGATGTAAATCTTATGATACACCTTGATAGTCCTATTGTGATAGGGAATTGCTTGAACTTGTCATTCTTCATTAAGGTATGAGCATGCTGAATTGCATTGGTTTTTGGGATCATGTGATGGGATAGAGAGTGTGATGCCGATATCATTGCCAGTGAATATGATTGATGCTCGATTATTGATTGTGAATTAGCATCCACATAAACTTAATTGTGATTTGTTGATTCTTGTGTTTGATTCATGAGATATCTTGTGGTTACTTCTATTTGAGTGGGGATGATGTGCTACTTATAACATTAGTTAAGGTGTAAGTACCCGGGTAAAATTTTCCTTAATATGAGAGTTGATAAGGCTTCAGTTATCATAGAATCCAATTAACCTTATGAATTGAGTGGTTTAGAGATATTTGACAGCATCGAGGTGTAGTGTTTGAGAAAAATTTAAGGTGCTATCATGATATGTGAGGGACATAGTATCCCATAGAAACTTTCAGAATGGATTTAGGGTTAGTAGAACTTTTCATATAGTAGTTGAAGTAAATGGGTTAGTCCGAAATGTGATTTTTCCCTAAGTTGTAGTGGTGTTTTATCATTGTTTTTGAAAAACTCTTAAATTGGCTCATGCCCTCTCCTACGTCTTGTCATTCGGGGACAAACGAGAGGTAAATTGGTATCTATTGTAATGATCTAGCCCATCGTTACTAAAAATATCTATGGTAAAGGTATATGAATCTCTTTCGTCATATGACTAGGATCAATTCCTTGATATGTGAGTGCATTAGTTGTGAATTAAGGTCGTACTATGCTCCTATCTCAAAGTTGAGTTTAAAGTGTCTTTCCAATTAAGTTTTGGACTTAAGTTTAAGCTAGGGTCAAATTCAAATGACCATATCTCTCAGCCTATAATGAATTAGGTGGTCCATGACCTGTCAAATTAAAGGTCTATGAATCTTTTTTCCATCACTATCGAATTTGCCTCATTCGGAGTTTGGACTAAAAGGTTCTGCCCATTTTACTAAACACTATTGGGACTAGGCCACCAAAGGGGGATCCGACGGGCCAGGACTTAAAAGTGGTGTATTGTTATTATCTCCTTCTTCCCTTAAGTGAACAAATAGGTGATGCTTTCCCTATAAACCCCCAAAAGGCTGCTCTAGGCTTAGAGAGAAAGGAAAAGGGAATTCTAATGCGAGGAAGGCTACAACCCATGGATTTCAGGCCTGTCTCCATAAATTCTCCTTCCAAAAATCGATGATCATGCTATAATCTATCTACAATTACTTGGCGCCCAGGTAGGCTAGATTTTCTCAATTGAGTAGTTATAAATTCATTCCTATTGCTTAATATAATGTAGATTGACAGGAGATTTCATGCCTAAGCCTTTTGGCATACAGTCTAGATGGTTAAATGATTGTTAATTGATGTTTAGGGTGGGAATATATGTTGTGGATTATGTTTATTATGTGACTAGTGATAAATGTCCAATCTTTTAATGTTAACCTTGATGAAAACTATTTTGAAGGTCAGTGATCCTTGTGGGATTAAATGTAGATTATTGTTGCATTGTTAAGAGATCTTGAGATCAGTGGGTTATGAAAATTTGATGTATATTGAGGAATGTGATTATACAAATAATTATGTGTGTTCATGCCGGTTATTTCTTGTAAATTATTTAAGTAATGTGAATCATAAAATAAAAGGTAAATCTGAATAACTTAGGTTTGATAAATCCCATGCCATGAACCTATGTAATTACATACGGTTGTAGATTATGGTTTAGTCTATATCATAGAGATACTTTTATTGTGATAGAGTAATGTTGTAAAGTTTTCTATGCATTTACTATTGTGGTTGGGTGATTGATGTGTTGTAATGATTAGTCTACAATCCAAGACCGTAAAATTCATAATTTTGAACTTAATCTACTAAAAGTAATGCCTTGAATAAAAAAGGCTTGATGAAATATTATTAATGAAGGGAAAGATAGAATCAAACCAATGAAATGACTATTTGTGAACAATTACATGCAATGAACCTTTTACTTAATTGTGCAGGTACTTGAACTATTCATTGTTGACTGTGATTGTGGTTGTGATATTGAATTGGGTGTCACATTTCAACACATATATTAGATCGGGTGTCATATTTCAACACATATGTTAGATCGGGTGTCACATTCTGACACATATATAGGATAGAGTGTCACATTCCGACATATATATTGAATTGAGTGTCACGTTCTGATACATATATTGTTTGGATATGAGTTCCATGAGAGAACCATTGTGTGGTTATCATTTGTGAATTGATCTTGATTATATGTGTGATAATAAAAAAACTGACTCGATTATAGTTGAGCATTCCCATCTTGTGTAATAATTGATATGAAAGGACCAAAGGTCCAAGTGTTACCGTGTTGACTATTATATCTGAGATTTACAATGTGAAACAATATATTTTTCACGCTCCAAGAGGGTACCCTAGACGTGATAGGCACTCAGGAACCATTTCTAGCTCCCAAGCTAACCACATAGCCTGATCACACATCCGTTCATTCATTCAATCAGCAGAAGACTTAAAATAAAGAGAAAATTTGGTGGGAAAATCCCAAATCAACAATCTAACTCAAGAAAAAAAGGCCATGGGCCAACAAATCAAACTTCAATCTTTGTCATTAAAATAGTTTGACAAGAATAATTCAAGGAAATAAAATATTCAATCGACCCATCACTATCTAGTCTATGAAGCCTCTATCACTACTATATGATTGGTGCCAATGACATGTTCATGGCTACCTCAAATCAAAATGAAAAGGGCTAACTCAACGTAAGAATAACATAAGCGGTGTCCTCCAAATATAGGGGAGGACTCATCAATACGCTGGGTGTGAATAGATCCTCAATGGTGCTCCTATTGACGATCTCTTAAACCTGTCTCTACATCATGAAACGATGCAGGTCCAAATGGATGTCAGTACATAGAATGTACGAGTATGTAATATGGCAGAATGAAACATACCTAAAGAAAGAATAACATAGGTTCAAATATCTCAAATCAGAAAGATAAGAGAGACTCAATCAAAGTGTCATAAGTCTTAAGTAAGAATACATTTTTAGACAAAGACCAATCACACACTATACAATACGATTCAATCCAATCATGTACAATACAGTTCAAATCCGATTTAATCCAATCATATACAATCGGTTCAATCCGGTCATATACAATTCGATCCAATCCAATCATATACAATCCGATCTGATCCAATCACATACCATTCTATTCAACCCAATCACATATCATCTAATCCAATCCATCACATATCACCTAATATGATCCAATCATACATAATCCAATCATAATTTATCTAACCCAATCCGATCATATACAATCAACTCAATAATCAACTCAAAGGAATCAACTCAATAAATATGCAAATTAAATTATGCAATGTTTTACAATTCAACTCAATCATCTACAATCACAATCAAACCAGTCATATCATTAACAATCCAATCAATTGGGAGTTTCTCTAACCGACAACTATCACCATATGAGCGAGTGCTAGTACAACAAACCGACGTTATTGCCACATCCGTTCATACTTTGCCAGGGTATGAACGAATCAACCAATCATGGATCCAATCCAACTAAGTCCTATCATATCAGGACAATAATTTGGGAAACATCCGACTTTAACGGTTCGATCCTCTTCTACGTTTGGCGATGTAGTTTATTGATTCAAGTATGGACTATACTCTTACCCAATTTGGTACTCGATACACCTCCCAAGACTCAATATGCTCATATTTATCAGGTGAGTAAAATACTCAAAATACTCATTTAGTCTCATTGGACTCTTTTCAAAACTCAGTCAAATCTGGCCTCATTGGACCTTCTTTCCAATCAACTCATCTCAATCATCAAAATCTTATTTTAAAGATTTGATACCATCTCAACTCAATGAATGCAGGAAATATTAAATGTTTTTAAAACATAACTTCAACTCCTCAACTCAAACTCAAAATAGACATTGTTATGTACAAATGCTCAACTCGTTTATACTCAAAGTACTAATGTTCAAAATAATTAAAAGGCTTCTCAAACTCAACTCATGCTTAAACTCCTTTTAAATTGAAGGTGAAAATAATCATTCTTTAAACCCAAAATAGTATATAAATAGTTCATACAGAAATGCTCACAAATCATTTACTTAAAACTCCTTCTCAAACCATAATTTATTTTCAAAATGTTCATAAGACTCAAATCAAATCAAATTATACAAATCACATAATCACATTAGACTCCAATTCATTTAACCTCAAACATCATCATCAACATACCCCTTCATCAATCATTTTACATAGGTTAAATAGCCACCATTCACATCATCACTCACACCATCATCAAAACATCACCATTCACATCATTATCAAACATCATCATCCACATCATTATCAAATATTATCATCACATCATTATCAAATATCATCATCACACCAATCATCAAACATCTACTCCACAATCTTTATTTTTGTCCTATGTTCAATTTATAGAAACAAAGGGACATTCTTAACTATCCAATTCATTCTTTTCATTCCAATTATATACATATATACACAAAACCATCCATCTCAACCTCAAGACAATTATAATAAAAGAAATCCCATCTTAGGTTCATGTGAATGAATACATGAATCCACACTCTCGACAAAACTCAACTCAAGAATATCATCAATACCTATTAATGTATATACAAAGATCCATTTGTAGTCAATAATATGAAATATGACTATTTAATAATTCAAGTCATGAAATCATCAATCAATTACTAGTATATCAAAATATTCTAGGGTTTAGTAAAATTTCAAGAAAACCTTCCTAGAAAGTTCAAATCTTTCACACTCTTCATCCAACACATCTATGGGCATATGGAAGAACTCAATCCATATTTTAGGTTAGCCTTACATACCTTGCTTGAACATCATCTCACCAGAAACCAAGACTTGACTTGAAGATCTTGAATCCTCGAGCTTTTGAGAGGATTTCTTGTTGGAGATGTTTGGAAGAGAAGAAGGATGAATGTTAGGGTTTTTTTGGAGAGGCAAAAATCTAAAAAACAATATGGTCCAAAATGTTCCAAGTTGGGTATATATAATTTTGGAAAAAGTCTAGTTTGCCCTTTCTCAAAATTTGGAAAACTGGGCAAAATTTCCCGCTGGCGCATCGCGCCAAGCCAAAATAGGCTTAAAACCTGCACATCTGATATTGGTGCATTGCACTAAGGACTAAACTATTAAGGCTGTTTTATGGCGCTATAATGGCACATCGCTCCCTTACAACGCCAAACCTAAGTTTTCCAGGTTCTAGAAAATAGGCTTAAAACCCTGTAAGCCTAATAGTGACGCAATGCGCCAGGGACCAAACTACTGAGGATTATTCCTGGCGCAATAGTGGCGCGTTGCACCACTGCGGCGCCAAGTCCAGGCTTCCTGTAGTCACAATCTAGGCCTGAAATTTCGGCAGTACTAGTCCGTCTTAGGATAGTCATAATTTTTGACTCCGAACTCCAAAATTTACAATCTTGGCTGCGTTGAAAAGAAGACTCAAAGATATTTAATTTGATAGGTCATGGTCCACCCAATTCATCCTATTTTAGGATACATGGTCATTTGAAGTTGACCCTTATACTAACTCGTCCGAAAACTTAATCGATTGGGATTCTTTGGACTCGACTTGGTGTTAGAGATCCCTTATGACCCCTAAACACATCTAACACACTTCAATTACTTAGGAATTAATCCTAACTCATGTGTAAAATTAAAAGTCCTCTGGTCCGATTCTACACACACGTGAAGAAATATTTGAGTCTTTGCGAAAAAAATTCTGGGATGTTACAATATTGCTCTGAAATGGTAAATTGATAAGGTGTTCATGTATATACCCATTCAGATTATGTTATGGGTTTTAGATTTGTCTGCATCGTAGGCATAAGGTCATGGGTAAACAAGTGTAAAGTAATTGATGCATTGTTAAGTGAAATTAGTGACTTAAATAGTGGATTTGAAGAAAATTTAGAGTTTCTGCCTCCTAATAGGCCGCTCTGACAGGAGGAATCCCATTGTAGCGAGGCCGCCAAAGCAGAATAGGTCCCGCCACAATGGGCTAGTGTGGTTAGAATATGATCCTTAGCCCACTTAAATATTTCCCTCTTTCGAGTGAGAAGTTAATTATTTTAGGGTCAGGTGTTGGTGTGAAAGCTAAAGGTAGTAGACTAGTTAGACAAAGTTAATGAGCGCTATAGTTCAGAAACTCATCTATTTGTTAAATGGCCAGGCCTTGATCTGGATTAGAGTTGGCAGCGGACCAACTAGAAGGGATGAGAGTTAGACTTGAACTACTTTAATGAGGTTAATGGGAATGATAAGATTCTGTGCATAAAGGTTTGGCGGTGTATTTGCTCAAGAGCATGTATTCTTCTTGTCGATTTCTTTATATTATGCAGTGGGTATCGAGTTGAATGATGATGCCTACCAGTACATGTTGTTTGTACTGATACTACTTTTACTATGCCACTTAGCGTAGTTTGGTTGCAGGATCAGTGATGTTTCAGAGGTGAAGAAGAAGATGAGTCTCCGACAGCTTCTACCCTTTATTCTTTATGATGGAAGCTATGTCTTATTTTTATTTGTACTCTGTATCTTTAGAAGCTCTTGTACCTATTTAGACTAGTATCCTTGGGGGTGTTAAAGTGTTTTGTAATAAACTCTAGAATTCTGATAATTCAATTATGATGTATTCCTGACTCTTAAGGCTATTATTGGTATTTTGTTAAACATCCGTATGTTATTTCTGTAAGGGTTCTCTTATCAAGGTGTTAGAATAGGTGCCCGCACAGCTCGATGAATTGAACCATGACATGACTTGTTTTCGAGTTTTTTTTCAACTTCTCTCATTTCTCCTCTGTATATGTCGTAGGAACTCTAGATATTTTTACATTATGTCCTTCACTCGATGGGTAGGATAGGTTGGATGTCAATCGCGTACCACGCAAGTTTGGGGCGTGATATCTTTAGCACACCAATTTTTAATTGCTAGTATGGCCTCACGTTGTCCTTACGCAACCTTTACCTACTTTCAACATTCATATTCGTATCCCAAGCATACCACATTAACCATGTTACATCATTAATATAAATCATTAGATATATAATCTCATCATTAGACTCATACTTAACGTAGTTAATATTCAAAATTCTACAAGGGTTTACATTTTATACTATTATGTCACATTTACCTGTGTAGCAATGAATTTATCTTATATTCAAAATTATAAATCTCATTTATATGAAGAAACATTTTAAATATCTTTTAAAAATAATCTAATAGCTAATATACAATATTTTTTACATTGCTGGTGTATTATAACTCTACTTGTTAGGTGTACATAGATAATCTCTAAATTAATATACTTTATATTAAGGAACCTTAGCAAGTTTTAATTCCCACGTTACAACTAGATAAGCCCCAAAGTTGTCTGGTTGAAAAAGTATGAGAATAGAACTGTCACGCACTTAAAATGGACGTGATAACACATGTATTTTTCCATCAAAACAAATCAGCTAAAACCCAACAAATATAGAAGATATGTTGTAAGAAACTAATAATAATAACATAAGCGTGAAAAACTTAGTCATTTTCAATAAATCCTCAAACTCTGATTGTCACGTGCATAAGCCACTAATAAGATGAGAAATCGAAAGATAAATATAAGTCTCAATGTCTTTGATTTTCAAATAGAACAAAGCATAAGTAAAGGAACAAGAGAGTCCGCCAGACGATAAACAACTGACTCTCAATATCTCCTTCAAAATCCTCGGATGAACAAGAAGAAAATCTAACACGCGGGTTCAGATTCAGAACCTACACAAGTATAAAAGCAAGAAGTGAGTATCAAATAACACGACACTCAATAAATAATCCAATAATATAAGGTAAATCTAATAGAAAACGAGAACCCCTTCCATCCCAATCGAACCACCATAACTAAAACCTGCACATAAATCAGTCAAACCTAAAGTTCACAAGGCACAATTCACAAGGTTTCATAATCACAGTCCAAATGTTATAACTCACTAATCACAAGTATCATATTTATCAATCACAAGTATCAAGTTCATTACACACAAATATCAAGGTTATCATGCACAATCAATAATTGGGATTCATGGGAAACACCCTAGTCCTATCTATCCACTGGTAAAGACCTCGACATCAATCACACTTGTCGACAATAACCTTGGCATCAATAACACTCACAGGTAATGACCTTGACATCTATAACACTCACCGATAATAACTTCGACATCAATACACTTGTTGTCAATGACCTCGACATCAATACACTTACCGATAATGACCTCACATCAACAACAGTCACTGACAATGACCTTAGCTTCAATACACTCGCCAACAATGACCACAACATCAATATACTCACCGACAATAACCTCGACATCAATAATATTTCCATCTCATCACCGTGTTCTAGAACTAACAAAAATAAGCATGTTCACAAAATAATGAGGAAGATGACAAGTTCAAGTAATTCACAATCACAACAAAGCTATCAAAATATTTCTTCAACTACACATCAATATCAACATCATGATAATTCACACTTTTCATCACAATATTATCAACACATTGCCTTTTTCGTTAACGCCATTCAATAATTAAGGTTAATTCATTTGAGTAGTTAAATTTTTCATTACTCCCCAACACATACAAGGAAGAGAATTCAAGAATTCTACAAAGTTTATGGAGTTTTAGAGGTTCACTTGCTTTAATAAATCATAATCAATCCAAAGCTTGAGCTTTTTTCTTCCGAACAGTAGCCAAATCAACACAATCTAGTTACAGTAGTATTCATACTGTAATTCAGGAACTAAGAACACACAATTTGAACAAATGTGGCTCAAAAATTCGATTTCGAAAATGAGGTTTAAATTCGGAAATTGTTACATAAATAGGTTACCCAAAGTATTTGGAATCCATTGCTGAAAACCATTTCGAAAATGGAGTTGTATTCAACTCAAAATCACCATTTTTCCTTGAAAACTCAAGTTCTTGAAAACCCCATATTCTGCCAATCAAAATCCCAATTTTTTGATATTAAAATCATTATTACTAAATGAGAATTGAAAATTTAGGGTCAAAACCACTTACACAATTGATTCACTGCCACTTACCCAATTGATTCACTGCAAATGCCCTTTCAAAATTGCCTCAAAGGTTTTTCCAAAACTTAAAATTGAAAAAATGGGGTTAAACCCCGAAACTCATGCCAAAACCCTCCTCAAATATCACAAAAGCGGCTCAGGGTCACTTCCGCAGAAATAGCTATCGCAATGCCTGATCGCTAAAGTGATCCCCGCTAAAAATTGGTCCCTCACTTTTGTGATGGGTCCTGGCAAAAAACGGGGCCCGAGGCACTAGAAACTGAACAAAATTTTACAATTTCAACATAATTTCATTGGACCCTCGAAATTCGTTCAGAAATCCATACACATAAATCATATATGCTACCCTACTAAATTTGATGATGTTTCGTACTCAATAAAACAGTCGGAACACAGATTCAAGGTCGCCTTGACCCAAAACTCGTGAAGGTCCCAATAAACACAAATAATGCCTAAATAGGCCAAAACAAGCCCGGGGCCTCTAAAAATTCCACCAAGACCTCTTCAACGCCTAAAATCATCCCTCGAGTTCAATGAAATTAATGAAAATCTGATCCAAGCATTCAAACTCCAAACATTGACCAAAGTCAACCCAAAGGCTAAAAGCTCAACAATTTCCAACTTAGGACCTCAAATCCATAAAGAGACTCTGAATCTAAAATCGACAATTCTCGTTGATCAATTTCCACATTTCGGGACTGATGAAATCGAAAAAATATCACTCGGATATTCGAAACTTCAAAAGGCACCGAAAACCACTTTTTAACCACTTAACCTTTTAAAACTCAAAACTTCCAAAATTACAACTTTTAAAAGAATTTCCAAAACCAACATCATAATCTGATCAAATACGATATGATGCAATTCTTGAGAAAGATAAAATGATAATTTTAAGTAGATTTCCAAAATTGACCAACCAAATCATTACAAGCACATTGATAAATATATCTCCTTTGTTTATTTCGAACTTGCAAATTTCAGAATATCTTACATATATTGACCATTAGAAAATAGAAATACATCCATAGAAGGAGAGTGGCATATATATATTCTTCATGTACAACATTATTTATTCCCACATGCTAACAAGAACTAGCAGATATTGCCAAATATTCATCACACAAACAAACATATAAGTGGATATAAAATCAGGCATAGATATATCTGCATGTGTTTATATCCACCAAATAACATAGATGTTCTATTTCTTGAGAAGGTGACCCTCAATATCTTTGATCAGATCGAGGGCAAAACCCAAAAGAACAAGTGGCTCTGGGGTTTCTTCAGTTTTCTTCTCGTACACAAATGTCCATGTAGTCCATTGATGGTCACTTGATATAATAGTAGTGAAGGAATTATACAACTCTAGCAGGTCTCCTCCAATTACTCTCCAAGTGATTGATTTCTTCTGAGGATCAACGGCATCAATCAATTGCTTAGCAATCTTATCTTTTCCATCTAGAATTTAAAAAAAAATGAAAGTACAAGAGATGTTACTCCAAGAACAACCCAATTCCTCATAAAAGATTTAGTACATTCACAATAATATCTTCATCGTATTTCGTTTGTTTTTCATTTTCATTTACTCAAAAAATGATCTGAAGTTCAAAAAGATTGAACTATCTACTTTTTTTATTCCTCAATGGAGTGATCCTTTAAAATTTTCAAACCATCATTGAGAAAAATATGGGAATTAGTAGGGAAAATAGAGATTTGATTGGATTGTGTTTGTTATGAACGAATTAAATAATTTTCAATAAAAAACGTTCTTTTCTAAAAAAAAATATTTTCTGATTTTTAATTGGTGAGTTAAAGATATACTATGGAAAGCACATATTAAGGACTAATAATGATATCAACAAAAATCAGAAAGGTGTTGGTGTAGCTTTTGAGTATTAACTAAAAAAAAAAGGGCAGCTCGGTGCACTTAAGCTTCCGCTATGCGCAGGGTGACATGTAATATGAAGTTAAAGTTAAACATAGTTGTAAGAAAATAACTTGGGCACTAATGATATGATGAAATTAAAGAAGGTAATTCCCCCCCCCCCCCCCGGATGCAAAATGTTTTCCTTGGAATATATTTTATGGTAACCAAATACCCTTTGTAGCTTTTACATGCAAATTTTGTCTAGAATCATAAATAATTTGTCATACCAAATATACATAAATGTGAAAAAATATATATGCAAGTAATGAGAAATATATATAAAGAGAGATAAAGCAGGAAAATATATATTATCATCATTATACTTCCAGCTAACTATCGAACCAACTTTGACGGTTCCACCTTCATGAATCTCAAAATGTTTGATCTTACCACGACAAATATTGGGTATATGATGAGTATTGGTGTGAAAAATATCATGAACCAAGTGTCCTCCACATTTCACCTCTACTGAACCAATTAACTTGCCTTTTACACCCATATTTTTTTCTGAACTAAAGCTAAATGTTGTAGAAAGGAGGTGTTGAGAAAATGTTCGCAAGTTATAGTGTTTATATAGATTTTAGTATGCTGTGAAAGCGTAGTAGAAAGGATTATCGACGACATCTATATCATGTTTCTCGTGGGGTTCAATGATTAGGGTTGGTTCATTTCTCGTATAATTAGGTTTTAGTAGTAACTTATTAATTTGACTTACGGTGAATTTGTAAAGATCAAATATGATACGTGTCTAACTTAACCTCAAACTTTAGCTCATGAGAGCAGGTTTGTCCAAGTTCATATAAGAAGATCAATTTCGATCCCTCTACCAATGTGGGACATCTTAACATTCCCCCCCACATCGAGACCTCAACTAGAGCGTGAACACTTATAAGAGAGGGCCCAATATCAAATTATCAATGAACAACAAATTGGAATTTGCCTGACTCTGATATTATCTAACGATACGACACTTGAGCATAACTCAACCCCAAAAACTAGTTCATGAAGGAAGATTTGTCCAAGACCATATTAGGAGACCAACAAAACGATTTAGATAAGCTAATAGTTAAGGTATATTCATTTTATAGTCAAGATTAGGTTTACAACTATGAGTTTCTTAATTAAGTCAAGGATCACAATGTGACGAACTATAATTTTACTATTATAAGAAGACAATTGCATATGATAACTATTGTGTCAAAAATCATCTTTATCAAACAAGTCAATTATATGTAACAGAAAATATAATGTACATCCATAAAGATTTGCATGATGGTGATTTTGTCTCCTATCTACTACAAATTTTTAATATTTTTTTTAATTTTGCAGTAAACGTACACACAATGCAAGATTTTGTTATAAGAGATCATATGCAATATCTCTTGTGCTAAATCTAGACTAGCAAGCTTTACTGTTTCTTGATTAGTTGTTCCTTTCATGTTTAATTTCGAGTACTAATTAGTTACTTTTCTTTCCTAAAAGAAAATAGATAAATTTCCTCTTTAATGTGTCCATGCAGAAATGAATTTTGAACATCTAACTGCCTAATTAACGATTCCAAACTTAGAACTACTGATAATACTACCTTTTTTGTGAATCAATGCCGTGTCTTATTTTTTTTTTGTGCGTCGACTATTCTCTCCATTCTATTTTATGTGACATCTTTTCATTTTATTTCGTTCCAGAAAAGAATGTCATTTTACTATAATTGGAAATAATTTAATTTTAAAATTCTTATTTTACCCTTAATCTAATGATTTACAAGCCATACAAATATCTAAAAAAAATTAGACCACAAATTTCAAAAGTCTTCTTTTTTAATTTTAAACACCGTGCCACATAAAATGATACAAAAAAACTATTTATTTAGATACAAAAAATCTAAGCGTTTCAAGCTATTATATTCCAAGCCTGCTATCCGAATTCTATGTGCCTTATTTATTGTTTTTAGTTTCATGTATGTTCCTTCTTTACTTGCAAGTTAACTGGATCAGATCACATACAAATGGACCGGATCAACCCATATAGAGTGGGGCATGACTCAAAACCCAATTTCCAACATCTTTGATGGGCTAGGCCCAAAGCAACATTCATGTGGGAAAATTACCTAAGTATACAATTTATTTGACTATATTCTCTAAAATTTTCTATCATTTAAAAAAATTATGTGATGTATCGGGACATCGGATACATTACTTTACGTGATGTATAGGGACATACATGATGTATCGGGACATAGAGGAATGTATCAAAAATCGAGACGCGATGTATCAGGATGTATCCGAAACCGAGACACGATGTATTAGAACGTTTTGGGATGTATCCGAGTTCCACCAATTTAAGGGACTTTTGTAATTTGAAAAAATAAATATAAATAGGATGTAATTAGCTCTTAATACTATGAAATTTGTACAATCCTTATTTATCATGTCAATAACACATGTAGTGTAAAACCTGCGAGTATTTGGAGGTACAATAAATCAAACCTATTATAGTTGTACAAAATTTTCATGTAGAAATTTAAACACATACAAAAAGGATTCACTACTAACAATCTAACATGAGAATTATATTCCTAGCAATATCCCAAACATTATTGACTATTCCAATAACTGTTTATTCAATCTCTCATCCTCGAAAGAGGTGAATTGAGTGTTTATGTACAACATTTTATCCACAATCACACTTGATATCTTATTGATGATTATAATGGTTAACTTGTGAGTATTTTAACCTACGCAGTAATATTTAAATATATAGATTAGGAAGTGCGGGTTTCGATGACATCTATGTTGATCGTTGAAAAAACACCCGTTGGTTATCAGATGCAGTCAATATCTGTGAGAAGCTTCCTTCTCATCTGAAGCAACGTTAGAATTTGGTAAAAGAAAATCTGCATGAACTCGGGGCATCAGCCCTTGTTTGATAGATTTATATTAGACATAATTGAATCTACTAAGCATAATCGATCGCTCTTATTGTCAATAATGCATATTATTGCGAAAGCATCATATGTAAATAAATCATTCACGAATTCGAAAGAGACTGGGTGATAGTGCAGGAGACTAAGTGCATATCTATAACTTTAAGTGCCTGTAGTTGCATGATTACCGAAGCGTGAAATCAATTCATTGTGGAGAGACAATCATAGTGTTTCAATCTTATAAGTTTACAAAACATATTTACTTTCTGTTTTATTAATATAATTTACAATAATCAATCTCTACAACTTTTACGGATTAGAAATCGACTATAAGTAGGATAGATGTACCATTATGTAATCTTGAAAAAATTTCTCACATATTTTTTTGTAGATTCGACCCCAGCTATTGCATATGACTACATATGTTACATCAACAGTGAAGTGTGATTTGAGTGTATAAAATTTTGGTGACGGTTGCCCAAAAACCATTTAATGACACTTGTGGAAAATATTGAAGATTTGGCTCAAATTCCTAGATAATTTTTGACTAATGAGAAAATATCGATTGATGCTTGTTGAAACTTTCATATGATTTTTCCAAAAAAAATCATTTTTCATACGAGCGAATGTGTGTATGCTGTCAGAAGTTTCTTGTATTAATTTTTTTTTTATATTTAATCCTTGTATTTTTCTTTTATATTTTTTTTAAATATCTACCATTTTATGATTTTATAAGAAATGTAACATAAGTAACTGCTAAGCATTAGATATTCACAAAAATCATGTCCATTTTTAAACTTCACAAGACACAGTATGATCGTCTATTCGTCAATACCACAGAAGGAACATTTCATAAATGTAATGAAACCCAACAAAATAATTGACAGCAAAAGAATGAGAATGACACGCTTTTAAATATTCTGTTTTTGTTATAGGTAAATTTCAAACTAGCAATTATTCATGATATCTTACATATATCGAACATTGGAAATACATCCCTAGAAGGAGTGGGAGTACATATGTAATATATTATCCTCAAACACAATATTATTTATTTTACACAGTAGCTAGCTAGTTTGAACTATCTAGCCAATATAACACAAACACACATACATATGTATGTGTGTAAACACACACATGTTTTGATACGTATAACTGTGGCTCCATTGAGTTTAACTGATGTATTGTTACTTGAGTAGGTGACCCTCTATATCTTTTGTCAGATCAAGCACAAAATCCAATAGAACAAGAGGTTCTGGGATTTCTTCAGTTTTCTTCTCGTACAGAAATGTCCATGTAGTCCATTGGTGATCACATGATGTGATAATAGTGAAAGAATCGTATGATTCTAACAGATCTCCACCAATCACTTTCCAAGTGATTGTTTTAGTTTCAGGATCAATGGCTTCAATCATTTTCTTTGCAATCTTATCCTTTCCATCTACCATCAATGAACTCAAAAATATAAGAGATATAAATAGGCTATTTCATCTTTCAAACCCTCATAAAAGATATAAACATTCACAATTACATATTTTTAGCTCATTTCTTTACGTTTTCCCTTGTTTTTCATTTTCTCCAATGAAATCTTGAAAATATTTATACAATGTCTTACGGTATTTGATTGGGGAGTAAAAGATACTTTGTGGAAAGTATATATTAAAGTTAAATCATAATTCAGAAAATTGGAGTGTGTTATGGTAAACAAATTTATTATCAAAGATTAATAATGTCGAAAGATGGATTCAGAATTACAATTTGATGGCCAACAATATTTATATTTTCACAACTGAACTCATATTTTTATAATAAATTACATCCACAATTGGATGTGCATCTTATTTCATCCAGCAAAAAGTTACATGTGAACTGAACTCATATCTCTTAAGCAAATATGGGTTAAGAACTTAGAGTACTACTCGTTACAATTTTAGTGATTTAGCACATTTTTATGTTGCATATAATAATAATTACCCGTTGAAACTTATAGAGTACATAAACTTTTGGGAGCAAGTAATATGATTTGAAAAGTTACCATACTTATAAGAGAAATGACTTTTCCCACAAATGACAGAAGTCATTTTTTCTTTTTAAATGTAAAATGGTTACTCTATCTCTTGAAAATTGATTATCTCCTAAAATCAAACACACCTAAACGTCAAAAATTGATTCATATATGCAGAGAGAGGGAAAGTGAGTATATATTACCATCGTTATATTTCCAACTCACAACTGAACCAACTTTTATGTCTTCACCTTCATGAAACTCAAAACTTAGTATTTTGCTAGGGCTTATTGTCACGGACTTAGACTTCAACTAAGACCTCCGTGCGGCACTTGACAACTTACTCATGAATCTTTCACGATCTTGTAAGCTCAAGTAAGCCTTTAAGACTAGATCGCTAAGGGAACACTAGATTGTAAGAAAGACAAGAGAGTTTTTATGAAGAAGGCTTTTGTATTGCTTTTGAAGAATGCTTGTTTGCTTGATGGATTGCTACAAATGAATGCCCCCTCTATTTATACTACTCCTAAGGGGCTCAAGTGTAAATAAAAATTGTTATACAAGTCCCTCCATATTTACAAAGAAGTCCCTCTCTAGAATTCTCTACACACTCTAGAGAATTCTAAGTCTCTCAAGACTTCTCCACAAGTTTCTATAAGGATCTAGAGTCTTCCACTAACTTCTCTAAGACTTTAGATTCTTCTACCTTCTTCAAGATCAAGTGGCGGGCCATAACATTATGTTAGGTATATGATGAGGTTTGGTATGAAAAATGTCAAGAATTGAATGTCCTTCACACTTCACTTCTATTGAAGCAATCAACTTGCCTTTCACACCCATATTTTCTTTAAAAGAGTTGTGCAATGAATTGGCGATGAAATGGATAGAAATTAAAGTCATTATATAGATTTCAATTAGCTATACAAAAAAAATATTATGAATATAATAAGACATGACCCATGACATATCATGGAACATTAGAGCTAGGCTGTTGGCCCATTATGAAGAAAATGCCCAAAATGGTCCATTATCTTAGATGGTAAGTTTGGAGTAGTCTCATAAGTATTACACGATGAGTAGTGTTGGTCCTTTAAATTTGTCAAAAATAAATATTTTATTCGTCAGTTATTTATCAAATTCTAATTGTTGAATTTTATGAAAATAAAAAATACTTAACATAACTTAAAAGTATAGGTTTTGTAGTTCATGTTATATTTGATTTATTTCAAGGGTTTGGGGCAATTTTTTGACATGCAAGTTTAGTTATATATGTCAAATGTTTTGTGGTTGTGTAGTTATTATGTTGCGGATTTTTGAATTTCGACTGAAACTTTTTATTTTTTTGGTTGATTTTTTTTCCCAGTATTTCAGAATAAATTTAAGGCGGAATCCATCAGCAAAATCTTAAAATTGGGATCAATTTTCACTTAGACAATTCAAGTAGACATTGTTCATTTTAAACATCTCTAATATGACTCAATATGTCATTTTGATACTTTTTTGACAATCAGCTAAAATTATAAAGTGTGTAATACACTCGCAGATGACATGACATGGTGACTATTTAAAAATACATGTTGCATTTGAGTGCAAAATAATAATTTAAAAATAAATTAATAGAAAACTAATAAAAAACTACTTTTAAAATAAAAATAAAAAATTAAAAATTACTTATTTTCTACACACACACCACGTGACATCCCAGATTAGGATAAGAAGAGCCACATCGACAAAGCATATGAAATATATTGAGTATATAAGTAAGCACACCTTATACTGTAGTCACGCATTTTAAAGTCATGCGGATCTAGGCCCAAATAAAACAATATCACTATAGAGTTGGGCCGTTACAAATGGTATTAGAGCTACTCATGAATTTCCACACTTAAGGTAAGGATTTTACTCCCTAAATTCATTCTTTGTTTCCTAGAACCTAGAAACTATGGTTAGAAATCATTGGGGGAGGTGAGAAATAGCCCTAGGATGGGGTTAGGATCATCGGTTTAGCTTAGGATGAGAATTGTGTTATTTTCATTATAGTTTGACTATTATATTGATCCTTTATATATATTTACTATTTCTAGACCAGGAACGAAAAGAACGAACCCGAAAAGGAAAGACTCTTGCATTGTAAAGTTGTTGAAGCTTGAATTTGAGGTAGTACTGGTCTAGTTTTCCGTATGTGTTTCATATGCTTGTTAAATTGCTTCATGATATGCATATATGTATATGAATAGGGAAACATGCTAGATTATGTGTGAAATGATCACTTGATGGCCTGTTTTTGTGATAAACCTGTTCTTGGTGGTATAATGCTGTAAATGCTGAATGTATTTGTGATTGTGGTATGTTTGGATCGAATGTCACATCCAACACATAATTGGATCGGATGTCACATTTTGACTCATATTTGGACCGGGGGTCACTTTCCGACATGACTATTTATAGGTCCCTTGAGAGGACCCTTGTGTGAAGTTATAGCAAGTGGAAGATATTTAGTTGTGATATGGCTGAATATGGTTAAACGTGAGATTAGTCGACTTATTCTCTCTCTCTATCTATCTATCTATCTATCTAACTATATATATATATATATATATATATATATATATATATATATTTATGATCCGCTTACTAGCTAACCGCGTGATCTTACTGGTACACCAATGTTTTGTGTACTGATACTACTCTTGCTTTGTGTTTTGTTGAGTATAGGGCATATTCAGCAGGATGCGGAGAGACCTCATTTAGAAGAGTAGAAGCTTGTTCAAATTCCAAGGGTGAGTTATTCTGTCATGTTGTTGTCACGTTCCGAGAGGGTACCCTAGGCGTGACCGGCACTCAGAAACCATCTCTGACCTCTGAGAGAACCACTTGGTCTTATCACTTATTCGTTCATCAGCAGAAGACTTAATAAGAATACTTATATGGGCTCTTCATTAACAACATCTAATGAAAGAAGAAGTTTTTTAGAAGAAGTAGTTTCAAAGGAGAACTACTCCAATTACATCATTAAACTCTGTCTATGAAGCCTCTAATACCCTTAGATAGTGCCAATGACATGTCCATTGCTACCTTAAAAGAAAGATAATACTCAACAATTAGGGGTGGGCATAAAATACCAAAAACCAAATTACCGAACCGAACCGGCTACTTCGGTATTTCGGTATTCGGTAATTCGGTAATTTGGTTCGGTATTTGAGAACAAAAATCATATTTTCGGTATTCGGGTTCGGTATTCGGTATTTATATTTATACCGTTCGGTATTCAGGAAATACCAAATACCGAATTTAAATGAGAATTAGCAGCCCGTTATATTGATATATTCTGTTGGGCTAAAGCCTAAAGGAGTGTAGAAAAGGGCAAAAGGCCCATTATCGATAAATGTTTAGGTCCAAACCCAAATGAAATCCTAAGTAACCCTAACTCCCTAAGTGAACGCTCACCCCTAGTTGTATACTTGTATTCACAATTCACAAATACAAAGGCATCTACCACTACCAGCTGCAGCTAGCGTCTTGTCGTCTTCAGTGATATTAAAACTTGCCGTTAAGATTGGCGATGTCGAGCATTTGATGATGTCACTCTTCAGTCTTCAGTGAATCAGTGCTTCAGTCCTTGGTCTCCTTCACAACTTTCAGGCTTCAGTCTTTTAGTGCTTCACAGTTCACTCCTTCACAGAGGCAGCGACGTGCCGACGTAGCATCTTCAGATTTCTCTGCTCGTCCTTCATAGACCACAGTAAAGGTGTTGTATGATTAATGTTAATTTTTGCATAGAATTTTTATTGTATAAGAATATTAAGTGTTCCATTTTAAAAAAATAAACGAACGGTGTTTACAAGGATAAAATTGAGTCACAGCGTCACATTATAAAGATGTTTTAAAACCTTCTGATACCATCTTCATCTGATCATGCTTCATTTAAGGGGATTTTGATAATATATTATGAAGAAGACATGCAAGTACAACAAAACAACAATTTTGCCTAAATCCTAAACATGAATGCACGCAACTGCTGATCCAAAAATGTTACCATCGTATCTAGTGCCAGTGGGGCATAATTTTTAGTTTTCAGAACAACAAAAAAAACAATCTTCTCATTTTATCAAGTTGTTCTATCTTGTGGAATTTTCAGAATCAATAGAACCTAAGGTCTAATCTTTTTGTGGAATTGCTACATAGGTTTAGCGCAAATTGTTCTATCAAAATTCACTATTTAGAGGTGAGCAAGATGATATCTGTTCTTTTTTTATTTTGTTTTACACTTCCAATTTATGTCTTATAACATTTGTAATCTCTTTTATGTTTAGATGGAAGATAAATCAAGTCGAACAACTAATGTCGCACCTCTGGCTCTTACTGAGTCTTTTGATTCAACACCGGAAGTTGAAAAACAATCAGTGACTGTGAAGAGGAAAGCTATTGAATCAAGATCTGTTGCTTGGCCGCATTATGATAAGCTCATAGAATATGAAATTAATAAAGCAAAGTGCAAGCATTGTGGTAAAGTTCTCTTAGCTTATTCAACTAAAAATGGAACAAGTAGACTGAATAAACATTTTAAAACTTGTCCTAAAAATCCAAATAAGGTTAACACTTCCAATTCTAAGTATAAACAATCAAATTTAAACTTCCCATTAGAAGGTGAAATGCGTGATGGGACAATTTGGACTTTTGATCAAGAGGTATCTCGAAGGGATTTAATTGAGATGTTAATCCTTGATGAGATTCCTTTTCGTTTTGTTGCAAAGGAAGGTTTTAAGAAGTTTATGAAAAAAACCCAACCTTTATTCCGAGTTTCCTTCCGTAGAATAGTGACTAGGGATTGTTATGTAGTTTTTGGTGAAGAGAGACAAAAGTTTATGAAGTATTTGAAAGAAACATCACCGAGAGTTTGTCTAACCACCGACACATGGACTTCTATACAGAGAATAAATTATATGTGTTTGACAGTACACTTTATTGATAGTGATTGGCTTTTGCATAAACGAATTTTAAACTTTCAGGTTGTTACTAGTCATAAGGGTGACGAAATGGCCCGTTGTATTAGTAAGTGTTTGCTTGATTGGAAATTGGAGAAAATAATCACTATAACTATAGATACTGCTTCTTCTAATGATGTCATGGTGAAAGAGTTACACAAACAAATAGTTAATTGGGGATCTAACATGAAATGTGGCAACCATCTTCACGTGAGATGTATGGCTCACATTTTGAATCTTATTGTGCAAGATGACATGAAAGAAGTTGGTCCATCTATCAAACATGTTAGACAAATGGTAAAATATGTTAGAAAATCTGCCACAAGAATTAGAAAATTTGTGGAATGTTGTGAATTAAAAAATATAGACAGTAAGAAGTCATTATGTTTAGATGTTTCAACCTGGTGGAATTTGACCTACTTGATGTTGGATGCTGCACAATATTTTGAGAGTGCATTTGATAGGTTTGATCTTGAAGATGGTGGATTGTCAACTTATCTTGCTAATCATGTTTGTGAAGATGGAAGTGTTGCAGGTGTACTTGAAAGTGATGATTGGCAAAAGGTGAGAAATATGATAATATTTCTTAAAAGGTTTTATGATCTAACTAAGAAGGTTTCAGATTCACTGTACGTCACTTCTAATGGTCACTGTGAAGATATAGTTGAGCTTCACAATCATTTAAGAGAGTGTATAGAAGACAATGATCCTTCTTTGGCAAAAATGGGAGAAAGAATGAAAGAAAAATTTGTCAAGTATTGGGGTGCTCCTGAAAAAATGAATAAAGTGCTTTTTATTGCCTCTTTCTTAGATCCTCGTAACAAACTTGAGTATGTTGGCGACGCACTTGAGGATATGTTTGGAGATGATAAAGGGAATGAAATAAAATATGAAATGGCGACTTACATGAAATCTATGTTTGAAGAGTATGTAGCAAAATTCTCTAATGCATCTCGACGCTCATCTTCTCTTTTTGATTTATCGGGTCAGACATCGGATTCATCTATATCTAACAATAGCACAAAATTAACAAACGTGAGAAATAGGATCCAAATGAAGAGGAACAAACAAGATGGTACAGGTTTGGGTGGTAAGTCGGAGTTGTAAAAGTATCTTAGTGAAGAACTAGAGCGGAATGATGATGACGAAAATTTTGATATCTTGTCATGGTGGAAAGCTCATTCTCCTAGATATAAAATTCTTTCTGAGATGGCTCGTGATGTGTTGGCAATTCCAATTTCTAGTATGGCATCGGAATGTGCCTTTAGCACCGGGGGCCGTATTCTTGATTCATTTAGGAGTTCTTTGACTCCAAAATTAGTGCAAGCTGTTATTTGTCTTCAAGATTGGCGTCGAAATGAGCCTTATCCCATAAATGTTGAAGAAGATTTTAATGATCTTATGAAACTTGAACTTGGTATGTTTTTCAGTTTTTGTATTTTATTTTTATATTTTTTACTTAGTTTAATTGTTGACACGTTTTAAATTCTTTTTAGCTATGGATGATATTGATATATCAAAAGATTCCCTCATTCTTGATTTGTAATCGCATATCAATATATCAACTTGGCATTGACTGAATTGTTCAAGCTGAGAGCTGTGGAAGTTTTGAAGTTTAATTGTGGTCTGTGGTAGTTCTGAAGTTTACCTGTGGGTTGTGGAAGTTCTGAAGTTTACCTGTGGATGTTCTGAAGTTTACCTGTGGATGTTCTGAAGCTATGGATGTTCTGAAGTTTACCTGTGGAAGTGAAAGTAGTTTTTGGATCAGTTATGGATCACTCGTCAAAGTTGCCAACACTCTCTGCTGATTTATAGCAGCATTGGGTGTGTATTTTATCATGCAAGCGATAAACTGGTATGTGACATTCTTGTACTTGTTTCTGATATTCTACTTTCATCTTCTTCATCTTTTTTCTCTTTTTTTTTGGGTCTTTCCAACAGTAAAGAAACTAGATATTATCTTTCCAATAAAACAAATAGTTATAAAGAAAGTTGTCATAGAACTAAGGGAAGGCTGGCTTTTCTTTCTGTGCTTGCAAATTTAAGGGGAACATTAACTCTGATAGCAGTTCATGTTTCAATTGAGCTGTAATGATTTTTGACAATTAAAGTAGTCAATATGTACATGAACAATTTTCAGTGCTAATGTGAGAATACTAACAGAACAAAAGAGAATGAGAAACACCTTTGTGACTCGGTTCTGCCATATCTCAATTACTTCCTAGTGATCTAAAGCTTCTTTATTACCAATAGTATAAAAAGTCAGGATCGGATAATTAGTGCCCAAAAAATGTGTTTGGTATTTGTATGTGATGAAGATGAGAGGGTGTTACAAAGACAGGCAACTCCAGGAGCTTGTCCTTTCTGTGGAGCTTGTCACCTAATCTTGTGATATATCCTTCTTTTCATTTTTAATCTTGTGTCCTTCAAATTTCAAGAAAACAAAGATGTATAATCTTTTGACTTTTCAGGTATAAAGGATTTGCATGTGTTATCTAAGTTTTGTAAGTTGATTTACAAGTTTTCTTTTCTGCATTCTTTGTTGGTTATCTATAGACTACTATTCTGTTCTGGTTCCAAAATGCCTTTCAAGTATTATGACTATTACTTTTCCTATACTTGATGCCCATCTGTCCGAAAATGCTTTATGAAAAGGATAGATCTTTATGCACAAAACATATGTTAAATTGATCTTGTTGTCTGCACTACATGTAAAATATTGTAAAGTATTTAGTTTCTTCAGCTGTACATTGGAAGTGATTTCACTTAGGCCTCAATTAGTTCTCTAATTGGTTTGTTGTTTATGTTAGCTGATGGGATATCAGTGAATTCTGAGAGTATAGCCTTGAAACTGATATTCTTATATTTTATCATGCAAGCGATATCTCTTTTCTTTAATATACTTTTAATCTTTTTTCTCTGTTACGTCCCTTTCCCATTTGCACCTTGTTACTATTTTGCTTTCACAGTGAGGTGAGAAAAGAATGTTGTCTTTTGGACATACTGCTATTTGTCTGAGTATCTTTCACCTATCTTTGCATATTTTTTTTGGGGTTCATGAATGAGAGGAAGAAGAGGAGGATTAAATCAATTGGTGGAGCAGGGCTTCGCTAAATGCTAATACAGGATGCTTTGTGCACTATGCTGGCTGCTGTCCATGGAATTTGTTATTCATACTTAACTAAGAAACTCCAACTAGTGGAGGTTGAGAAACCTTGGAACTTACTGACACAAACTCAGTTTGTTATTAAAAATCTTTACATCTTTTATTGTTGCTATTGTGAATATGATGTACTAACATATTCCGTGTGGACTTCGACTTCAATATGGTATTACTGAATACCGTACCAAACCAAACTTTGATTTACTGATTACCGAATTACCGAACCGAAGTTTAAAAGTTCGGTATATGGTATATACTTTGAATTACCGATTACCGAATTATCGAAATCAAATTTTAAAAATACCAAACTAAATACCGAATGCCCACCCCTATCAATAATAATTAAAGTATAAAGAGTTCCTCTGAATACAAGAAGGACTCACCAAATAGCTGAAAAATAATGATCTTCAACGATACACCTGTTGAGGATCTCTAACACCTGTATTTGCATCATAAAATGATGCAGGTCGAATGACGTTAGTACGTGGAATGTACGAGTATGTAAAATACCAGGAAGGTAAGGACAGATATTAAGAAACTCCTCTCGAGAAAACTCAGCTCAAAACTCAACATTATCTCAACATCAATATGTAATGCAAGTTTAAAATATAAAAATAATAGTAATAAGCAATGCTTACTCAGTTGGGAGTTTCTCTAACCGACAACCATCACTTATGAGCTAGCGATGATACAACGAAGCGATGTCGTTTCCACATTCATCCAATACCTTGCCATGGTAAAGAACATCACCATCTTGGATCCACTCATCAAAGTCCTCTTTTTGGGACTTAAGAGGCATAGCCTCCATCCTATGCTGGCTATGTAGTTCTGGGGTTTGAGTCAATTAAACTCTTACCCAATTCGGTGCTCAATACTACTTCCAAAATATGTGCTCATATTAATCTCATCATCTAGTCTCATTGGACTTTAATTTAAATCATCAAACTCATCTCATTACCTCTTCATCAATCATTATACTTCAAAAACATTATTTACATCTCATCAAAACATTTTTCTCAAAACATCATTTACTCAAATTCATTTAAACTCAACTCTTTTTCTCTTTCAAAACTCAATAAAATACATATATAGTATTAATTCATATCACTCTTTTTATCAATGAAAATATTTTTAAAAAGCCAACATCTTTACTCAAAACATGTGTAGAAATATTCATGAACATCAAATCAATTACGATTCATGGGAAAGTAGCCTTGAACAATAATTTCAATAATATGAGAGATAATAATAATAATAATAATAATAATATTAATGCGTAAATATATCTAAATCAATAGAAGAAGAATTAATTAATTAATTTAGAATTCAAGATTTGGATAAATCTCAACTATAACTCAATTATAATGAATTTAAATATTGGGCGCATGGACGAACTCAATTTAATGCTATGAAAGCCTTACATACCTTAAATCCGAAGCTTTACTCTGAATTGAAACACTCTTGGACCCCTAGCCTTTTCTTCTCGCCGGAGCGTTTTGTGTACTACCCGGAGTATAAGAATAATCGGAGTATTATTTTTATACTACTAAAACTAAAACTATGTTTGAGAAGAAGTATATAGAGAGAAGAGTTTCTTAAGAAAGCTTGATAAATAAAATGAGGAAATAAGGTGGGTATTTATAGGTGTGGAGGAGGGACCTAACAATAAATAAACATAATCATAAAGGATGATCTTGAAAATTCAATGGAGAATTTTGATTTAATGGATGATGTCAAATAGTTCTAAATCTTTCTATGGTATGTGAGATGAGATCTCTTTTAACGGAAAATCTATTTTCAAAGCTGCGTTTGAACAAGATAAATTCCTTATTAGGATCTGGTGTCTCATAATAATTGTAGATCTAGAAGTCTAGTTTCAGTTAGTTCAAGAATCATCTAATTTGGAGCATTCTACATCGAGATATGAATTTTATTCTACAAACACTCCATTCTGTCACAGAACTATGTCTTGCAATGATTAATTTATTTGATCTATTTTAACTTTGAATCTTAAGATGTATTCTAATTAAAGTTGTAGATAATGATGTTTTAGTTACCCAAAAATTTGAATCACCTAATTTGGACTAATATATGAAACGTTATACCTAAAATATAGAGACATTATTATTTTCATCGAGAATTTTAAAATACCGACATACAACGTTTTAGGGGGTGTTACAATTGTCGTGGACTTTCTCATTGGTTAAGTCCTTTGTTCGGGACTCATATGTTCATATAATCATTTAATATTATGACCTTTTTTGGGAGTGTTTCCCTTTTCTTATATTGACATTTGGTTAGAGTTTTGGTACAGACAGCTTTCAGTTCTTATGTCACGCCCCGAGAGGGTACCCTAGACGTAACCGGCACTCGAAGGCCATTTCTGACCTCCGAGCGAACCACTTGATACAGTCACTCATTCATTCAAGCATATTCTCTTAGCGAAAACTCAATTAAAGAAATCCTTCTCATAACATAAGGGCCGAAGGCCAAACATTTACAATCAAAGAAGATAATCAAAATAGGACTCCTCAAAATGACCGCTCGACCTCCCACACTCCAGTCTATGAAGCCTCTATTCAAGTCTAAAAGGTGCCAATGACAAGCACATGGCTACCGACAATCTAAATAAGGAAAAGACAATCAAAAACTGAACAAGAAGGCCCAATATCCTCCGGGAACTAGGAGGACTCACCGACTGGCTAGGAGTGTAAGTGGATCTTCAACCGAGCATCGGTTGATGATCTCTAGTACCTGTCTCTGCATTATGAAATGATGCAGGCCAAATGGCGTCAGTACATAGAATGTATGAGTATGTAAAATGGCCGAATACAACGAACATCAATGAAGAATCATTCAACTCGGGGACTCAACTCAAAAGGGATGACAACTCAATCAAATGTCCTAAGTCTAAACAAGGATATGATTTAGACTGGACCAATCATATACAATTCAACTCAATATGACTTAGAGTGCTATCAAAACTTATTTGGGAGTTTCTCTTAACCGACAACCATCACTTATGAGCCAGTGAAGGTACAACGAAACGACGTCGTTGCCACGCCCATTCATACCTTGCCAGGGCATGAATGACGAACACTCATGGATCCAATCCAACCAGGTCCTATAATGTCAAGACAAAAGCTCTCGGGGAAGCATCCGACTTTAATAATTCAATCCCCCCTACGTTTGGCAACACAGGCATTGGGTTCGAGTATGGACTATACTCTTGCCCAATTCGGTGCTCGATACTCCTCCCAAGACTCAATGCTCATAAAACTCCATCAAATCAACTCAATCAACTCATATCAACAAGTCTCATTACAACCTCGCTAACTCATCAACTCTATCACAATCAAATCTCAAACTCAATGCTCAATCTCAATCATATCTTCAAGTAAGTTTTAAATGCACATATATATACATCATCTAGATATAAAATCAATCATTACCTCCATCCATTTGAGAAAAATCTTTGTGACTCATCACATCTTCAAGACTTCAAATCGACATTCTTATAATAGGCAACATTTTTTTAAGGGATAACATCCTTTATCAACTCTACATAATTAAGAAGATCAACAAGACATATTAATCAACTCCTTTCTTCACCATCTCATACTCACATAAGGGCTCATTTTAGGAACCTCTTAGCTCAACAAAATTGGCACATAAATAATTAAATAAAATAGAAACAAAACTCATTCAAACATGTACCATACCAAGAAACTTCATTTTCATGAATATCTAATCTCAAAACAAGAATACGGCACATGGGTGGACTCAAGCCATGTTTTGTATAGCCTTACATACCTTAGTGAAGACTTGGAGAAAACCTTGAGGTTGGGTCTTCAATGGAGGACCCTAATCTTGAAGCTTCTTGGACTCTTTTTTTTTGGTTAGAAGTGGAGAAGAAGAGAAGAGAGAGAAGCTAGGGTTTTTAGAGAGAGGGAGGGCTGAAGAGAAATGATCCCAAATACACAAGGCTTGTGTATATATAAATTTGGGAAATTTCCCAAATTGCCCTTTCTCCAAATTCTGAAAATTAGGCAGAAACGCCCTTGGCGCGATAGTGGCGCGTCGCACCCATGGGCCCCACAGGTATACAAAGAAGGCCCGAATCTTAGAAAAATTTTTGAGGGGTGTTACATCTTAGGATGTTTCTGTATTTTGTTTGATATTTAAATTGATCTGGTGAGTTTATGGGAACTTAGTCTTATTTTGATTTTTTATTTCTTCTTCCGCAAGTCTTTAAATATTTTATCTCTTAAGTTTGATAATTTGGATTGTAAAAATGGTTCTCGCACCAGAGGATTAGTGTGAGTGCCAGTTACGGTGGATCGGGATCATGACAGTATATAAGTAAGCATGTCTTACACCTTAGTGATGTGTTTTAAAGTCGTGTGGATTTAGGCCCAAAGTAAAAACATCACTAACAAATTAGGCGATGACACCCTTACCCCAACTTATCTCCCCCCTCCCCATCAACCTTTCTTTCTGGCAATGTCCCTTTTGCCCCGCCCCCTCCACCCACCCCCTCATTTTTTTATTGTTTCTCATTCATTTTCTTCATTAGATTTATTCTTTTTTCCTTGTCTTTTTTTGGTTGTAATTTTGATTTTAGGACTATTTTATCAATAGTGATTTTTTGGTGAGGTTTCGGCAAATATGATATTTTTAATTATTTTTTTCGATTTTTGTGTATTGTTCTTATAAATGTTTTCAAAATTAATGTGATTTTTTAAAAAAATTGTTGTTATAAAATGTTTCAAAAATTAGTGATGTTTTTATTTATTTCGAATATTCATGTTTTGTATGATTTTTCAACATGATTTTTGAAACGGTTCACCCACTAGTGATATTATTCATTCTGGGCATAGATCCACACGACTTTAAAATGCATCACTAGAGTGTAAGTAAAGCATGCTTATTTATATACTCAATATCTTCCTTATGTTTCATCGATGTAGGACTTTTTATCCTAAATAAGGGTATCACATACACCCCATTTTATGGACTCAGTGTCCTCGCTGAGATTTGGCCCACAGCGTAAAATTTGCCTAGACTCAGTATAAAGGTTTGTCTCTTCTTATCGTAATTTTCTTAAACTCAATTGAAATCTGGCCCATATTGACAAGGCTGACATAAGAGTGACTCTAATACCATCTGTAACGGTCCAACTCACTAATGATATTGTCCTCTCTAAACCTAGACTCGCAGAGCTTTAACACGTGTCATTAAGGTGTAAGACTTGCTTACTTATACACGAAACATCTCTATGGTATTTTGTTGATGTGAAACTTCTTATCCTAGGTTGGCTATCATAATTTTTCATGGTCAAAGGTGCAGTAAGTGGTAGGGATAAAGAATGAAATTATTTCGCAAAAAGATGCTCCTCACACGCTCAGACTGGTCTAGAACACAAAATTTGCTAAGTTTGCAAAAAGTGGTAAAATAACAAAACAGGATCTTATTTGGGATTTTTCAATAATTGTTTTTTACTTGAGGTGTATAAATGAAAATTAATGTAAAGGGGTGCCGATGAATCTCATCGAAGCTTGATAAATATTTAGAAAAGATCAATGTGTCCTTTCCCCTAAATTTTATTGATTCGTCTCACTTTGTCCTTTCCTACCTTTTCTTTTGGATTTGTCTTCATTTCTCCGTTTTTCCTCTTAATTTCCTTTTCTCTTAGTTGGCTCAGTTAGTTTTGTTTTCCTTGCTCTTTATGTCTCTTGTTTCTCTTAATTTTATTTTTCTTTTTTCGTTAGTTTATCTTATTCTCTTTTCTGTCCCTTTATCTATATTAGTCTATTGTTTTTTCTTTAATTCTTTCTAAAGTTAAATAAATTACAAATAAAAATATCAGCTAATTACTTTTAGACTATTACAGTACAGAAGTGTAACACCCCAAAAATATTTCGCCAAGATTCGAACCATTCTTCATATGCGTATTGGCTTGAAATCGATGAATTCTAATTGTATATATCAGTTAGGATCAATTACTAAGTACTTAAAGTGTATTAGATGTAGTGTAGGGTCATAAGGGATCTCTAACACCAAGCCAAGTACAAAGAATTTCTATCGGCTAAGTTTTCGTATGAGTCCGTACAAGGGTCAACTTCAAATGACCATATCTCTTAGAATATAAAGAATTAGGTGGCCCATGAACTATCAAATGAAAGGTCTTTGAGTCTTCTTTCCATCTCCACTAAGATTGTAATTTTTAGAGTTTGGAGTAAAACGTTATGTCCAGTTAACTAGAACAGTACGCGACACATCCGTGTCGTGGACTTGGCCATTTTTGGTTCAAATTCAAATTTTGGAAAAAAAATAAACTATGGGGAAACAGATCTGCAACGCGCACTTGTTCTATCCTAGTTCAAAGTTTTGGTCCGGTTTCAATTTTTGTGAAGGGCTTTTCGGTCTTTTTCCCACCTTTCCCAACCTAACCCACTACGTTTTAGGGCTAAAATCCGCCCCATTATCAGTATCCTAGATATCTTTCTTTCTCATTCACCCCTAGAAATTGTGAGAGATAGATTATGAGCTAGGATCCAAGATCTACAAGAGAGATCTTTGAATTTTGGAAAGATAATCTTCATTCCAGGTATGTAAGCCTACTCATAATGTTGGATTGAGTTCATCCTCATGCCCTATATCTTTATTGAGTTGAGTTGATTGAGTTTTGAGGTTCCATGAGTTGAGTTCTTGAATTATCTATAATTTATATTGAGTTTTGTATATAAATTCATATGTATTTATGATGTCATCGAGTTGGGTATTTGAGGTATATGTTCATGTCTTCATTCACATGAACCCAAATTGAGATTTCATTTTTGTTATATTATACAGTGATGGAGTTTTAAAACATGATTTGTAAAGGTTTTTTAATGAGAAATATTTGAGTTTTGAGGATTCCCATAACTACCATTTTGAATACGAAAGAGTTGAGAATTTATATATATTCTTTTAAAAGATATATTTGAGAATGAGTTGAGTCTAAGAAATTTTTAAATTTTGTTATTTTGAGTATAAATGATTATTTGAGATGGAGTTTTGGAAAGATATGAATGAGTTTGAGAAGTCTCTTAATTATTATTTTTAGCATGAGTTTTAGAAGTCTCGTAATTATTATTTTAAGCATGAGTTTCAGAAGTCTCCTAATTATTACTTTGAACATGAGTTTGACAAGTCTCTTATTTTTCATTTTGAGCATGAATTTGAGAAGTCTCCCAATTATTATTTTGAGCATAAGTATTTTGAGTATAAATGAGTTGAGTATTATTACATTAAAACATCTATTTTGATATTGCATTGAGGAGTTAAAATTATGTTTTAAATGCATTCATTGAGTTGAGATTGTATCTAATTTAAAGAGTAGACTTTGGTGATTAAGATGAGTTGAGTTTGATGATTCAGATGAGTTGAGTTTGATGAGAGTCCAATGAGACTAAATGATTATTTTGAGTATTTTACTCACTTGATGTATATGAGCATAATAAAATATTTTGGGAGTAGTATTGAGAACCGATATGGGGTAGGCCCATAAATTATGTAGCCAACGTAGGATAGAGGCTATGCCTCTAAGTCCCAAAATAATGGATTTGATTGAGTATGGATCTAGAGATGAGATGTCCTTTTCCCTAGCAAGGTATTGGACGGATATGACAATGACTTTGCTTTGTTATATCATCACTAGCTTATAAATAATGATTGTCAGTTAGAGAAACTCCCAAGAGTAAAATATTATACTTATATATATATTGAGTTGTATCTCTTATTGCATATCATTTATAGCATCGTATTATTTTACTTCATGCTTTATGGACTCAAGCATTTTCAAAGTTGAGTCCATTGAGTTGAGTTGAATATTTTCTAAGTTGAGTCCATTGAGCTGAGTTGAGTATTTTCCGAGTAAAGTCCTTTGAGTGAAGGTTGAGTATTGTTGATTGTATTTACTTTCAGTTACTTTATATACTCGTACATTCCATGTACTGATGCCTTTTGGCTTGCATCATTTTACGATGTAGATACAGGTATTAGAGATCATCACAAACGCTCGTTAAAGATCCATTTCCTTCTTGATAGTGTGAGACCTCCTTGCTTTCAGAGGGATCATAGTTATTAAATTTATCGCATTGAGTAGTTCCTTTTTGAGGTAGTTGTGGACTTGTCTTAGCACCTTCTTGATAGTTGATAGGCTTCATAGACATAGATTGAGTAGATTGGAATTGAGGTCCCTTTTGAGTCTATTTTTGCAAAATTTATGAAATTGGTTTATCGTATTGACTCTTCCGCAGAATGATTGAATGAGTGATCAGACCAAATGGTTCTCTTAGAACCAACAATGGATTTTGAGTATCGGTTATGTCTAGGGTTGTAACAACCCCTAAAATGTTGTATGTCGGTATTTCAATTCTCAACGAAAATAATACAGCCTCTGTATTCTGGGCATACCTTTTCATAAGTTGGTCCATATTAGGTGATTTAAATTTCTGAGTAACCAAAACATCATTACCTACAACTTTCATGAAGAACACATCTTAAGATTCAGAGTATAAGTAGATCAAATAAATTAATCTTTGCAAGATATAGTGTTGTGACGGAATTGAGTGTTTATAGAAGAAAATTCATATCTCACTGTAGGTTACTCCAAATTGGTTGATTATTGAACGATATGAAACTAGACTTCCATATCTACAATTCTTATGAAGACACCAAATCCTAATAAGGAATTTATCTTATTCAAACGCAGCTTCGAAAAAGAGTATTCTGTTAAAAAGAACTCATCTTACCTACCATGGAAACATCTAGATACATTTGACATCATTCATGACATAAATTGTCCTACATTTAACATCATCCATGGCATCAATATATTCCTTTAAATTTTCAGATTTTTCTTTATAATTATTTTATTTATTGTTAGGTCACTCTTTCCCACCTATAAATACCCACCTTATTTCCTCCTTTTATTCATCAAGCTTTCTTAAGAATTTCTTCTCTCTATATACTTCTTCTCAAATATAGTTTTAGTTTTAGTAGTATAAAAATACTACTCTGGTTATTCTTATATTCTGGGTAGTACATAAAATGCTCTAGCGAGAAGAAAAGGCTAGGGGTCCAAGAGTGTTCAAATTTGGAGTAAACCTTCGGATTTAAGGTATGTAAGACTTTCATAGCATTGGATTGAGTTCGTCCATGCGCCCAATATTTAAATTCATTATAATTGAGTTATATTTAAGTTTTATCCAAATCTTGAATTTTAAATGAAATAATTCTTCTTCTATTGAGTTTGATAGATTTATGCATTAATATTATTATTATTCTTATCTCTCATATTATTGGAATTATTGTTCATGACTACTTTCCCATTAATCCAAATTGATTTGATGTTCATGAATATTTTTACACATGTTTTGAGTAAAGATGTTGGCTTCTTATTATTTTCATTGATAAAAAGAAAGTTATATGAATTAATACTATATATGTATTTTATTGAGTTTTGAAAGAGCAAAAGAGTTAAATTTGAATAAATTTGAGAAAAATGATATTTTGAGCAAGATGTTTTGATGAGATGTAAATAATGTTTTTGGAAGTATAATGATTGATGAACATGAAATGAGATGAGTTTGATAATTTAAATTAAAGTCCAATGAGACTAGATGATGAGTTTAATATGAGCACATATTTTGGGAGTAGTATTAAGCACCGAGTTAGGTAAGAGTTTAATTGACTCAAACCTCAGAACTACGTAGCCAGCGTAGGATGGAGGCTATGCCTCTTAAGTCCCAAAAAGAGGATTTTGATGAGTGGATCCAAGATGGTGATGTCCTTTACCCTGGCAAGGTATTGGATGGATGTGGCAACGACATCGCTTCGTTGTATTATCGCTAGCTCATAAGTGATGGTTGTCGGTTAGAGAAACTCCCAACTGAGTAAGCATTGCTTATTACTATTATTTTTATATTTTAAACTTGCATTACATATTGATGTTGAGATAATGTTGAGTTTTGAGCTGAGTTTACTTGAGAGGAGTTTCTTAATATCTGTCCTTACCTTCCTGCCATTTTACATACTCGTACATTCCACGTACTAACTTCATTCGACCTGCATCATTTTATGATGCAGATACAGGTGTTAGAGATCCTCAACAGGTGCATCGTTGAAGATCATTTCTTTTCAGCTATTTGGTGAGTCCTTCTTGTATTCGAAGGAACTCTTTATCCTTTTATTATTGTTGAGTGTGATGTTTCTTTTGAGGTAGCCATGGACATGTCATTGGCACCATCTAAGAGTATTAGAGGCTTCATAGATAGAGTTTGATGATGTAATCGGAGTAGTTTTCCTTAGAAACTACTTCTTCTAAGAATTATCTATTTTTCCTTTGATGATGACAAGCCCACATTAGTATTCTTAAGTCTTCCGCTGATGAATAAATAAGAAATGAGACCAAGTGGTTCTATCGGAAGCCAGAAATGGTTTCTGAGTGCCGGTCACGCCTACGGTACCCTCTCGGGGCATGAAAAGGGTACCCTATCGGGATGTGACAAACTTTGTATCAGAGCACAGAGTTTAAGAGTTCTAGGGAGTCTTTGAAGCCGTGTCTAGTAGTTTCACAACCCAAAAATCATTGTCACGATTTAAATAAAAAGAAAGAAAATGAAAAATTTATCCCAAAACCTGGTGTCATAATTATAAAGAACATCTAATACAAGGTTCGAATTTAAAGATACAACATAAGTCTCTGAATGATATAAAAGATTGAAAAATAAGGATAGAGTATTGACGATCCGAATTCTAGGACCTCACCACTAATCTGAGAGTACACAATCCGCTAGAGTATCAACTGCCACGTGAGGTACCCCAACTAGTATCTGCATCAAAAAGGGATACAGAAGTAGGGGTGAGTATAATTCACATATACTCAGTAGGTTTTAGCTGACTGAGTATAAAAAATTAATCAAACCTATGAAATATACTAAGGAACGTTTTCGCCTGCATACAAAGTCCCACTTCGGCATCGGTGCCGCCAGTTTATATATATAGTGGCATGAGTAAAGTAAACCCATAATAACAGCTCATAATCACAATTAATCAAATAATTCAAGCAGCACAAATATCAATGCAATGCAATGCAATATGATGATGCGATGATGTGGTGGTATGGTGGAATCAAAGCTGTTGCACAGCCTGTCGTATACACCTGCCGAGCTGTGCTACCAATCAGGACCCATGAGGGTCTCGTATACCATATACCTCAATCACAATATCTCATCATCATTGTCATCTCCTCGTGGTCAAGGAATCACAATGCATCCACTTCCCTGCCGTAAAACTGTCTTGGTCAGGGACTCAAGATACAAAGGTTTAAAGGTATTTCATTTTCTTTCTCAAAAAGAATTTCCATATTTCTAAACTTCCCATGTTTCGTGATATGACGAATGAGGATAAATGCATCAAAACAAATACGGTATGAAAGTAATATTCAAATTATATTTAATACAAGGTTCAAAGTTCTTAAAACTTAACCTACACATGATATTCACCCTCAATAAATAATAATGAGAAGGAAATACTTTAATTTAAATATTCACCCCTTTCTCAACAATATTTCAATACTCAAGCATGTTCAAAATCCCTAACTCAACCCACCAAGCGGGCATCATAAGTCAAATAATATACTCAAGTCTCTCTCTTAGGCAAATCACGAATCACATGCTCTCAAAGCAAATAAGATAACCAATAAGGCCCTCACATGGCTATGTAATACAAATAAACCCCACACTGCAACATATTAATAAATAAGCCCCCACACGGGCATCATAATATGTATAACATTCTCAACTCATAGTACAACCTCATCCCAAAGTCTATAATATATGAATGACTAATTGCCTCATTTCAGTCTCAAAGAAAAATAACCAAACCTACCTCAATTGCTGAAACCACACTCAAACACCTCCACCGAATAAGAAACTCTTGAATTCAATGCCCGAACTGACAATTCACTATCAACAATAAAACATACACATCACAAGGAGTCCAATGACACCCATATTGATAGGTTTCGGAACTGGGAGTAAAATTGTCCAAAAAAAAATTATTTTCGAAAAGGGTCAAATCTGGAATTTTATTTGAAAATTATGTTATACACATCGATTAGGATTCATGGCTGAAAATCCCATTAAAATCGAGTAAGAATTGACTTCCAAATCATGAAAATACAATTTTCTAAAAATCATCACAATTTCATTACGAAAATGGCAAAAGACAACAACTTTGATTAACCAGCACTGAAGCCTCTACAGCTAAAACTGATTACACCACAACTATTCTTATGAAAACTCAGCAATTTATCCTCAAAAATCACTGAAAACGGATCCAAAACGCTCAAGATATCAAATCTCAAATTTCATCAAAAATCTAATCCGGAAATAGGAAGGGCAGCTGCTATAACGCGAATCTTACCTAAAAAAAAATCTTCCCCATCACTTTATTATTTCACCACTTTATATTTATGGAAAAACTACACAATTTAGAGCTTTGAATCATTGAATTCGGATCTAAGATGACTAAGAAATCATCTTCCAAAGTTAACAAAAATCTGAATCCAAAAATGGTCGAGACAGCATTTAAAACATTAAATCTTACCTAAAACGAAGCTTCTAATCAAGATTCTGAGCTCACCAATGGATTCCTCGCAAACATCTCTTAAATATAGACTCTTGAATCACTAGATTTGGATTTGAAAAGCTCAAGAAATGAGGGTTCAAAGTTGAGAGAAAATTATGATAATTCTGATTTTTTCACTAGATTTTTCTGGTTTTGCAAATATTTAAAGTCTCCAACAGACCTTCGGAATTCGTTCGGAACCCGATAAAAATAAACCAGATATGCTACCCCACTAAATTTGATATTCCGGACTAAACGACGCATTCAGAATTCTCATCCAAGTGCGTTTTCCAAGAATGTTGATCAAAGTCAACCATAGGCTAACTTTCAAAGTCAAAAGCGCCAAATGACCCCAAACTCGTATCGATTCTCTTGATAGTCATAGCGACAATGCTACTAGCCTAATTTTTCCATTCTAGAGTTGATAGAACCATCAAAATATGATTTTGAGGTCTCCTTGACCCGAAACTCAAAAAGTCGCAATTAAACCAACTTAGGCCTTCAAAATATCAAAATGGGCTCGGGACCTCTAAAAATTCAGCCAACAGTTCTTCGAAACTCCAAAAGTTGATCAAAGTCAAACCTTGGCCTAAAATTCCTTAAATTCCCAACTCAAGACCTAAAATCTTTGTTACAACTCCAAAACTAATTCTGTAAACTCTCCTAGACCAATTTCCACATTTCAGAGCTATTGGAATTAACGAAATTCCATTCCAAGACGCATAGCTCCAGTTGGCACCGAAAATCATTTTTTCACCTCTTAACTCTTTAAAACTCAAGAATTTGCATAATTTACAAACCATTAAGATTTTTACACTTTCAACTATACAAACCGATCAAATAATACTTGGGGGCACTAATGATAGGGGTAAAAATGGTAATTTCACATAAATTTTTAAAAATGACTCTCAAGGTCATTACAAGTAGAGTCTTGTTTATAGGTGTGGTTTGTACCACACTTATAATAAGGAGGCTACAATACATTTAAGAGATGTTTCCCATTCTTTCATACTTAAGATCGTGCAATAGAGCTATTCCATATGGAACTTAATCATACTTGTGCATTTCTAAAATCCGTTTGACTACCTTTCATACTCAAGGTAGTTGAAATTATATATATCAGATTCTTGTTAATGAGTTAAGATAGAGTCTTAAGAAAGTAAAGAGACTACAGAAGGCTTTTTATGAGCCGATTAGTGGTCTTAAGTCTATTGATTCGAAAGAATGCACTGTTATTCATATGAATCATGCGTTTGAGCCAGGGCAAGATGTATCCCAGACCATCTTTTGTAAACCTTGATTCATATATTATCTTTGATTGGGAAGTTATGTCTCTAAATGATTAGTGTCACCATCCGATGGAATATGATTTGAGGCATTGTGAACTATAATTAGTAAGATGATCCTAGAGTTAGAAAGAGGGATTTAGAGGAGTATAACTCAAATTGTGAGAATGGTCGTTGATTAAGGCCTATAACAAGAGTGAAGTATCTATAAGTTAAGTAATGATGTGATAAGTCAAGCCATTTGTAAAAAGAACCTTAGGATGTGAATACGAGATAGTATAAAGTTGTATGAGGCTTTAATTTTATGAGTTACTTTGGGTGACTAGTTGGTATCCTTTAACTGCTAATGTGGAGAAGGCTGGATGTGAATTTTTCTTTTTATTTAGGATCCATAATAATTGGGTCGAAAAGAGTTGTATATAGATAATGATGAATCTCCTATTATAGTTCAAGTTTCTTTCAACTAAGTTAGGAATATGTGAACTTAGAAGATGGGTGTTAGCATTCTAAAGAGAAGAGGTTAGATCATAAGAGTTATAGAAAATGGACATGTAGCCAATAAGAGCAATAAGTATAGAAAGATGCATAAAATTTAGAAGAAAGTTAAGGGAAATATCTTAGAATGAGGCCCTAGTAGCATTTTGGTATCTTTGAATATAGTATAACCGGAGAGTTTAAGTGTTCTTGTAAATAGTGATACTCTGTCATGTAGAGCAGTGTTCTTATAGCTAAATGTAGAGAATCAATTTGTAAGCTCATAGTAGTGACCTTTGAGCCAATGGGGAGATGATGAGGTAATGAACCAAAGCGGGTCTTGAGTTGACCAGGATGAGACATTAGTGTGTTTCCATCTCTTACATTCCTTATACTGTAGTGGAGATGATACCCTATACCTACCCTAGTATGAGAGACATACCCGTGGCCCAAACCCATGTACTTTATATTGAATCGTGTTCATGCTCAGTTCCTAAAGTGAGAAATGGTAACCTCTTTCAACGATCCTGATCTTACTCCTTGAATATATTAATTTCCAGTCATATGCTATATGGGACATGATATATGATTTCATGTTTTAGAGTATGCTCAATTTTATAAAACCATGATAGGCCTTAAAAGGCTAGTGATATTATATTATGTTATGAATATTTTTAGATCAGATTTCTTGAATGAATCATGCTTATGATATATTGCTCTAAGTCCTTTCACTGACCCTTTTTCTCAGTCTTGATAGCGATGTTGATGATAGTAATTGAGTTATGACAGATGGAAGAGAGTGGGTATTTCTTATTGTGATAGTTGTGGTATACTTATTCCATTTAATGCTATATACGTGGAGAAAGGGTGAGATGAGATCTTGTTATGTGAAATATGTAAGAGTATTTTGGTGTACCTTTTGGTAGAAGTTAGTGAAATTATTGGTGTAGAGATACTAATATTGGCATGAGAACTCTTAAGCGATGTTGTCCTCAAGGAATCCATAAACTAATTAGAATAATAGGCTGGAATAAGTGGTTATCATTATGTGAGTGACTGCAACATGCTGTTAATATCCTCTTGTTAAGAGTTTTAAGTAAAGTGTATTAGAATGGTAATAGTGGTAGGCTTGAATGTAGTATTGATAGCATATGGGTGAATGCACGATGCATTAGGTGTTTCTTGATTTGGACTCGAGGTTTGTTGAATGTGGTAAGGATTAGTACTCTAGAGATGAGGTTCTCTATAGAGGTATAAAAAATAAAGCTTGTGGTTGAGATTAGCATAATCATCTTATGTGTAGTACCATGTGACTTTGAGTTAGTCTTGAACACAATAAGAGCATGTAATTAGAGCTGGACCTTGATAAAAGTATTCATATGTATCCTTGTGGGAGTTATGAGTTGCAGCTGATGAAGAGTGTATGTAGAAAGAAGATCGGAGTTGAGAAAAGTCGTCAAGTTCGAAAGCTATTAGTCGTATCGCTTAACGCATAGTATCCCTATTCTTATTTCATGCAAAAGATACCCATGTTTCAAGTCAAATAGCTCCAGACAGAGTATAAACCTTTCCAGATCATAATCGTTCATGCTTTATGAACCCATGTCAGTTGACTCAGCTACTCAGACCTTACCAGTACTTCATACTCAGAAATCTCTGGAAAATCATGCCTAAAATTCTTTTCTAAAAGGTCATGGAGAATCTTGCTGAAAGATTTTGAAATTATAGCCTCCTCTTATTTCAGATTCACTATCTATTTGTTCCTTCAAATATCAATGTTGAAGGTAATGTTCATAGTCCTATATCTGAGATATTACCTTCGTGAGTTTGAGTAATTGAGTGGGTTATTCTTGAGCTTGAGTCTTTGAGTTCCTGCATTGCATTCGTGCCTTGTGTATTTTCCTAGCTTTTCCATCATTCGAGGATGAATGATTCCAAGGGGGAGATATTGTAACACCCAGAAATATTTCACCAAGACTAAAACCATTCTTCATATGTGTATTAGCTCAAACTCGATGAATTCTGCTTGTATATATGAGTTAGGATCAATTACTAAAAAGTTAAAGTGTATTAGATATGGTTTAGGTTCATAAGGGATCTCTAACACCAAGCCAAGCACAAAAAATTTCTATCGGCTAAGTTTTTGTATGAGTCCATATAATGGTCAACTTCAAACGATCATATCTCCTAGAATATTACAAATTTGGTGGCCCATGACCTATCAAATTAAAGATCTTTTAGCCTTCTTTTTGACTCCACAAGATTGTATTTTTTGGAGTTCGAAGTAAAAGGTTATGTCCAGTTAACTAGAAGGGTGCACGATAAATCGGTGTCGCATACTTGGCCAATCCTCATTCAAATTAAAATTTTGGAAAAAAATAAACTATGACAGAACAGATCTGCGACACAAACTTGTTCCATCCTAGTTTAAATTTTTGGTCTGGTTTTAATTTTTGTGAGGGGATTTGCAGTCTTTTTCCCATCTTTCCCAACCTAACGCACTACGTTTTAGGGCTAAAATACGCCCCTTATCATCATCTTATGAGTGTTTTCTTCTTATTCACCCCTAGAACTAGTGAGAGAAGAGTAGAGAGGAAAAGGAGATCTAGGATCAAAGATCTACAAGAGAGGTCTTTGAATTTTAGTGAGATAATCTTCATTCCAGATATGTAAGGCTCATAATGTTGGATAGAGTTCATCATCGTTCCCTACATGTTTATTGAGTTGAGTTGATTGAATTTTGAGGTTACATTAATTGAGTTCTTGAGTTATCTATAATTTATATTAAGTTTTGTATATAAACTCATATGTATTGATGATGTCTTTGAGTTGAGTATTTGAGGTATACGTTCATGTCATCATTCACATGAACCCAAATTGAGATTTTATTTTTGTTATATTATGCAGTGATGGAGTTTTTAAAACATCATTTGTAAAGGTTTTTGAATGAGAAAGATTTTTGTTTTGAGGAGTTCCATAACTAAGTTTTTGAGTACGAAAGAGTTGAGAATTTATATATATTCTTTTAAAACATATATTTGAGGATGAGTTGAGTCTTAGAAGTTCTTAAATTTTGTTATTTTGAATATGAGTATTTTGAGTATAAATGATTGTCTGAGATGGAGTTTTCGAAAGGTATGAATGAGTTTGAAAAGTCTCTTAATTATTATTTTGAGCATGAGTTTGAGAAGTCTCTTAATTATTATTTTGAGCATGAGTATTTTGAGTATAAACGAGTTGAGTATTATTACATTAAAACATTTATTTTGAGATTGAGTTAAGGAGTTAAAATTATGTTTGAAATGCATTCATTGAGTTGAGATTGTATCTAATTTAAAGAGAAGAGTTTGATGATTAAGATGAGTTGAGATTGATGATTGAGACGAGTTGAGTTTGATGAGAGTCCAATGAGACTAAATGAGTATTTTGATTATTTTACTCACTTGTGTATATAAGCCTAATAAAGTATTTTGGGAATAGCATTGAGCACCGATATGGGGTGGGCCCATAAACTACGTAGCTAATGTAGGATAGAGGCTATTCCTCTAAGTCCCATAATGATGGACTTGATTGAGTATGGATCTAGAGATGTGATGTCCTTTGACCTGGCAAGGTATTGGATGTATGTGGCAACAACATCGCTTTGTTGTATCATTACTAGCTCATAAGTGATGATTGTCGGTTATAGAGACTTCCCAAGATTAAAATATTATACTTTTATATATATTGAGTTGTATCTCTTATTGCATATCATTTCTGACATTGTATTATTTTATTTCATGCTTTATTGACTTGAGCATTTTCAAAGTTAAATCCATTGAGTTGAGTTGAGTATTTTCAAAGTTGAGTCCATTGAGTTGAATTGCGTATTTTTAAAGTTTATTTCGTTGAGTTCAGTTGAGTAGTTTCTAAGTTGAGTCCATTGAGCTGAGTTGAGTATTTTCAGAGTTGAGTCTTTTAAGTTGAGGTTGATTATGGTTGATCGTATTTCCTTCCATCTACTTTACATACTCATATATTTTATGTACTGACGCCTTTTGGCGTGTATCATTTAACTATGTAGATACATGCACTAGAGATCATCATAGGCGCTCGTTGAAGATCCATTTCCTTTATGATAGTGTGAGACCTTCTTTCTTTCGGAGGAATCATAGTTATTTAATTCATCTCTTTGAGTAGTTCCTTTTTGAGGTAGTCATGGACTTGTTTCGACACCTTCTTGATAGTTGATAGAGGCTTCATAGATATATATTGAGTAGATTGGAATTGAGGTCCCTTTTAAGTCTATTTATGCAAAATCTATGACTTATGAAATTGAGTTGAATTTTAATATTGTTTATTTGAAATTATTCATTCATTGAGTATCGATTGGTTAGCCCACTTGAAAGTTTTCTTGTTATTGGATTGACTCTTCCGCTGAATGATTGAATGAGTGATCAGACCAAGTGGTTCGCTTGGGACCAATAATGGCTTCTGAGTGCCGGTTACGTCTAGGGTACCCTCTCGAGGGGTGATAAGAAGATGCAATAATTAGACTACAATAGATAATTTTTAAATGATGTTAAAGTCACCAAGTTATTGATTTAAATCTAAATTAATGGAAAATATTTTTTATAAGAAAATAATCTTTTGCAAATGAAAACAAATTTCTATCTAAATAGTGATTGTACTTTTTATTATTAACTTTACAAAAAAAAAGTTGCTTAAAATAATTTAATAAAATTTAAAATATCAAAATTAAGCTTAAATTTTATTTGTTACAATTTTTTTCCTTTTTGAATGAATGAACCTATCAATTAATGGTAATACCTTGTAAGTGTATCATATATATCGTGCGAGTATTACAGGGGACTAATGAGTTATTTTTTTATACGAATGAATCAGTCATCTATGATATCATATCACTTTATGATATATACCATGTGGTATCATAGATGACTAAAAAATATTTTTTAACAAATAAACTAGTTTTTTATGAAATCATGTATGTGTATGTTATATGTCATATGAGCATCATAGAGGACAGGGGTGACTTGAACTAATCAGTGACCTAAAGTCAAAAATAAATCGGAGGTCTCAAACTTTTTATTTTATATATTTAAAGTTTATTCTTCTAGTTTTTTAAGATGTTGATTTGTTAGTATATTTTAAATTATTTTTGAGATCCAAAGTTTTTTTTTCTTAATGAAAAAAGTTTACTCTTTCTATAAAGAGTACTCCATCCATTTTAATTTTTTGTCCAATTTTGACTTAACACGAAATTTTAAAAAGTAAAGAGGATTTTTGTAACACCCCAAAATAATCTTAGATCAGTACAGAAGAGCCCAAGGGAAAGTGAGGAAACGTACTCTGATCTGTGGACCACAAGTGACATCTACAGACCGTAGAAGGATCTACAGGTCGTAGGTGGAACTCGTAGTTGTAACAAACCCAATTTCTTCACTATACTAATAAGAGAGTTCGAATGTGATTACAACTTTAGATTCGTAACTAGCAATACTCAAATTACTGAATTACAATGGAAATGTTGAAATAACAAAGTACCTTAGATATAAGAATGGGATGAGAAGATTAGACTCTAGAAAGAAGATGGGAGGAACAAACAATTTCTTCACAATTGGCATAAACCGTTCTTTCTCATACGTCGTCCTTTTAGCTAGTTGTTAATTGGGCCTGGGTCCCAAATCAACCTTTACAAAAGCCTTCCAATTCTCTTGCTTCATCTCGGCCCAACAACTAGTTGTGTGATATCCTTGTAGGTATCAACATTGGGCCAAGGCTGGTTCATAACAATACTCCCGTCCTCAATAAGAACCTTGTCCTCAAGGTTCGAGTCAAGAACAATGTTAGTAGCGGGCACCCCACCAATTGTAGCCAAGAGAAACTGTGCAGTGTTGGCAAAAAATAGTATGTGATCTTGTATAAATCTTGCAACAGCCACCAACCTGGAAACAACATAAAAGATGGTCTTCTCATTACCAAAACCCTCGAGTGCAGACAAGCTCTTTCCAAACACAACTGTAGTGTAAGTTGTAGCACCCATAGATTGTGTAGCACAAGTAACATCAGTTGCATATTCAAATGGAGAACATATGACCCAAAAAGCAACCAAGCCACTGATATGTGCCATATCCGCCAGGAGAAAAACTTCTTGCTTGTTAAATACCTTGCGGAGACGTGCATAATAATAGTGAAGAGCAGAAGCACTTACATTAGTAATAATAAACTTTGGTCTAAACAATGTGGCAGAGTTCTCCAGTTGTTTGCAATCAATATAACCAGTGCTCACATCAACTTTCCATGACACGGTCTTGAAAAAATGTGAGACACTAAAAGACTTTACCATGTTAGTCTGATAAACATGTGCAGTATGTCTTACTCTGATATGGTCTTTTGACCATGCCAATATACATGTTTCCTCCATAGTACCGTATACTGAGATGCCCTCCTCTGTAGGCGATGGTAAATAGTGACATCAAATTTACTGGAGGGTTATGCTCAAGACCCTTCCATTGCCTAGCTTTCTTTAGTATAAAAATATAAGCACAATCTGAATGAATGTGTTCAAATAGTGCATTCCACTGCTTTATCCATATATGTTGCACTAAACTTACTTGATTGAGTGCTAAGAGAAACTCCAAGGAACTACTAAAATGTTCATATGCATCAGTGACTACATGTTGCCGCCCAAGATCACCAACTTGTTCACCCCACAATGTAACTACTACAAAATAAGAATAAACAAAACTATTATTTTGAAACATATTCTCGTTGGCACCACAGGATAGAAGAATGTCATGTATACCAGGATCAAATGGACGATTTGCAAAGGTGAGAGAAACAACGAAACCTGGTGAGGAATAAGAATAAGGTTGAAGAGTCATGCTCCAGCCAGAATCATTGTTTGGCGAAAGGCTGTATTGAGCCTTTGTGAAAATATTGCACACAAAACGATATGTCACTGCAATTTTGGCAACAAGAACGAATCTTTTGATACATGTTCTCCAAACATCCTCCATCACCACGTCACCAAAAGCAACAAAGAAGGCATCCAGCACATCATCTTTGTTGACCAGAATATTGGGAACTTCTCCGAATATCGTGCAGAAAATGCCTCAAGCAACCCCTGTATTTTCTCCTTCCTACCAAGCTCTCTCGATTTAGACAACAAGAAATCAGGAAGACTTTGCTCTTGTCCGGTATCAACCCAAATGCAAGAATTCCACAAGCTTAACATAATTAACTTATCATGATTCAAGTTGCCCGAAGCGACACAAAATACATAGTTTCTTGTAACTCCAAGGAATGTAGTAAATAAACCAGAGCCAAGATCAAATGGAAACGCTAATCCGAATTCATCAGGTGGAAACATATGCAAAGTTAAGATAATTGAAGCATGATCAAGTCTACTAAAGTGATCAGTTATACCTCTGTTTATAAGTTGGTAATATCTGCAAGTTGAAAGCATTCCAGACATCTCCTCCGAGCATCGGGCTATCCCAAGTCTATGTAGCATGTTAAACATGGCAAAGTCACTGAATCGAGAAAATGTAGAACCATAATGGAGGTATTCCCACAAATGCAGGAGCCAGTTGTCCTATTGCCACGGTAAAAAATTCTTCTTCTTCCTCATTCTTGTTTTCATTTCCAACATCAGTAGTATAGTCATTTTTCCTCAATAGTAGTTGTGTTCATCATAAGCATCTTGTGTGATTCTAGAATAACATCCTTAGACCCAACGAAAAATTCACTGAATACATTGTGTGCCTCATTGTTGTTGTATACAAGTGGCTCACTAAAGAATTGTGGAACTGCAAAGTCTGCCTCCTCTTTGGTTATTTCATTCTCAACGTCTACAATAATATCAGACGTCTTATCTAACTTTTCACCAAACACTTGGTGGGCAGAGTTCAGTTTGCTGTAGTCCAACCGTGCATTCATAGATTGAGGCGAGGGCGAGTTAGCGATAGTGTACCATGACGGAATAGTTGCAGCCCGTGCCTAATAATCATTCACTGTGGTAAACTGCCGGAGAAAGGCTAAGCAATTGTCAGGAGCTTTCTGACTTTGAAAACGAATAAACAATTTATCTACGAAATGGTCCCAACCCGCAAGTTGTTTGTTTCAGAAGAGCCAACGATACCATTCCTAAGCCTCGCTATCCAAATAGAATGAAGCCCAGGACAATTTATGCTCCGATAATATATCGTAGAAGATGAAATACTTCTCTGTCTGAATCACCCAATATAGAGGATTGTCACCACTGAAACGTCCCATTACGGGGGCTTGAGATAGGTCCACCATGGTAGATGGAATCAATGAAAGCACCAATGTAACAAACTCGATTTCTTCACTGTATTAATAAGAGAGATGGAATGCAATTGCAACTTTAGATTCGTAACTAACAATACTCAAATTACTGAATTACAATGAAAATGTTGAAATAACAAAGTAACTAAGATAGATCTAAAAATTGGGGTGAGAAGATTAAATTCCAGAAAGAAGATGGAGTAACAAACAATTTTTTCACAATTGGCATAAATCGTTCTTTCTCATATGTCGTCCTTTTAGCTAGTTGTTAATTAGGTCTGGGTCCCAAATCAACCTTTGCAAAGGCCTTCCAATCCTCTTGCTTCTTCTCGGCCCAACAACTAGTTTTGTGACATCCGTGTAGGTATCGACATTGGGGTAAGGCTGGTTCATAACAATGTTGTCCACTTCCAGATGTAGACCACCTTCCATGAACCATAGAAGGGATTGTAGACCCAATCCTGCAATTCCAGTAGTTTCTGTAAAGTGTACCAACATTTTCACGAACACTAACTGCGACTCTATGTGTTAGCACATGAATATTTTGGTAAATTGATTTTTGATCGATTTTTTCTTGAAAGTATTATGATCCCCTCCGTAGGTATTCATGGGATCAGTACGTGTAGCTTCGGAATGATCCACGACACATTCATAGCATTTAGATGCCGCACAAGCGAAATTGGGTGATTTTCGCACTTTTATAGTGTTAACACATGAATAATTTGATGAACTAGTTTTTATAGGAATCTCCATAAGTACTCGGGGGATAATATCCATAGCCTCAACATGATCCATGGCACATTCATAGCATATAGGGATCACACAAGCGAAATTAGGCGATTTCTCATTTTTCGTGTGTGTTAGCCCATTCAATATTTTGGTAAACTAACTTTGGGTTAATTTTTTTCGAAGCCATTATGGAACCCTTCGTAACTACCCTGGGGATCATTAATGTATTCTCGTCATAATCCATGACATATTCATAGCATTTGAGGGCCGCACAAGCAAAATTAGGAAAATTTTTAATTTTGTGTGTGTGTTAGCCCATAAATATTTTGGTGAAGTGAATTTCAGTCAATTTTTTGTTCGAAACCATTATGGATCCCTCCATAAGTACTCGGGGGATCAATACATGTCGACTCGACATAATCCACAACACATGCATAACATTTAGGGGCCACACAAGCTGAATTAGGCGATTGTCTCTTTTTTCGTATGTCTAAGCCCATGAAAATTTGGGTGAACTGGCTTTTGGTTAATTTTTTTCTGAAACTATTATAGGACCCTCCGTAAGTACCCGGTGGATCAATACTTATAGTCTCAGCACGATCAATGACACATTTATAACATTTAGGGGCCGCACAAGTGGAATTAGGTGATTTGCTCATTTTTCGTGTGTGTTAGTTCATGAATATTTTGTTCAACTAGGACAATACAGTTCACTTTGTTCAACACTCGGAGATTAAATCCTCGTAATTGAATTCTGACAATTCTGTTGGATTCGAAGGATGATTTTAGGTGTAGGAGTGGTCTTGGTTGATTTTTTAGAGGCCCTGAGCATGATTTGGTATTTTGAGGCCTAAAGTTTGTTTGGTTGTGATTCATCGAATTTCAGATCAAGGAAACCTCAAATTCAAATTTTGACGGTTCTATTGAGTCCGAAAAGTCAAAATTAGTGGGGTGGAATGTCTAGCTTTTGTTCACGAGATTTCCAAACGAATCCTGGGATCTATTACGTTACTTTGTACCTTAAATATTTTGTTGGTTTTCTAGTGTCTGAGGCATGTTTCTCCGTGTTTGTGGAGCTCCAGTCTTTCCTTCTCCCTGTTCGAGGGCCCTAGGCTGGGTTCGCGGAGCATGTTCAATTCTTTCTCCGCGTTCGCGGAGTAACAACACATGTCCGTGGAGTGAGCCCGAATTTGTCTCTGTGTTCACGGGGTAAGTGAGCCACGTTTGCGGAGGGTGATAAACCCTTAAACAATAGACTTCTCCCAAAATATGTGAATTAAGTCTTTTTCCACCATTTTTGATTTTGAGAGCTTGGGAAGAGGTGATTTCAAGTGATTTTTCGTGGGGATTTCATTGTGTAAGTAATTTTAACCCAAAACCTTTATTACGCATAGATTATTTACGAATTTTAACATCAAATTGGTTAGGTTGAATTAAAGAAATTGGGGTTTTGTTCAAGAACTTGAGTTTTTAGTTAATTGGTGATTACAAAGTGATTTGAGTGCCATTTTCAAAATCATTTTTGCTAATGATATTCTAATGCCTTGAGGATCATCTTCATAAAAAAAATCCAGATTTAAACATCGTTTTTGGAATTGGATTTTTTGAGTCGTTTTGACTCTTTTATCCAATTTTTGTAATTTTACTATTGTTAGATTCAATTTTTGATTGTGAATTATTATATGATTAGATTTTGGTGAATTGGAGACTATTTGGAAGGAAAAGACTCAAATACGTGATTGATCGAGTATCAATTAAGTCAAGTGAACTTATAAAGCCTTGTAAATCTTGTAGAAAACTTTATCTTTCTTTCGTATGTGTTTTGGGGAGTAATGAGAACAAGGTTTGAGATGATAATCATGTTAATTATGATTAATGAAAGAACGGGGTTAATAAAAGGCAATGTGTGCTATGATTGTGATCGGAAACATGAACTCCTTGATTTGAACTTGATGAAATGCTATGATAGTCTTAATCTGATTGTGAACTTGATGAAAATGTCTTTTGATTATTGTTGATTATGAGAGTAGACTTGAAATAATTGTTCACCGATTGATCATAATTGTGAAAAATGTGTAATGAAATAGAGATTTGATGACTTATAATGATGTAAATATTGATGTTGATATATTATTGATAGTGTGACACGAATTGCATTGATATGAGTTGTGTTGTGATTGTATACACTATCATTTTCTCATTATTCGTGTGAACATACTTATTTGCATTGGTTCTAGAGCACTATGATGAGATCTGATTGATACTATGCCGATAAAAATGGTTTCGACGATTAACACTTATGCCGATGAAAAATGGTTTCGTCGGTTGACATTTATGCTGATGGAAAATGATTCCAGCAATTGATACATATGCCGATGGAAAATGGTTCTGGCGATTCCTATGGGAAATGGTTCTAGTGATTGATGATTATGCCGATGGATAATAGTTCCGGCAGATATATGGACCTTATGCGTTCCCCATGGGTTTCATCCTACTAGAAAACATATGTGTATCATTAGGACAGACATGCATCACTTTAATTGCCTGACATTATTGCATTGCATTACATCATATTTTTCATCGTGAAGTTGTGTATATGCCTCTTGTGTCAATGTGATTGATATATTTGAGACTGATGTGACTTGTTCAGTGATGTTGATGAGTTATTGTTGATTTATGTGCTATATGAACTGTGTAGTCTAAATTGGGCTAATTTCTGTGCAGGTTATAGTTGAGGAGGTTTGGTTGGGATGAAAGGAGTTCTAGTGTTCTATTAGATTTACTTCATTTTGTTAGTTGGCTTGTTGAGTATCTTGTTTTTTGATACTCACTCCTTGTTATCTACACTTGTGCAGGTTTCGCGCCCAGACCGTGATTTAATTTTCCTTTCTTATCCGAGGCTTTTAAGGAGGCTTGAGAGGTAGTTGTCAATGTTGGCGATCTCCCTTGTTCCTTTTATTATGCTTTGTTCTATTTGAGAACAAAGACATTGAGACTTGTACTTATCTTTCATTTCCGTGTATTAGAAGCTTGTACATGTGACATTCTATATATATATATATATATATTCTTATTTGGTTGGTACTAACATACTTATAAATGTATAGGAAAAAAATAAAACAAGTGATGATAGAATGGATCAACTTTATTGTGAACCATAGATTCTTCTGGTGCCTCTTGATTATAATTAAGTGACATTTGATAAAAAATTTCGCTTTAAGTCAGGTTTAAAATAAGTTCAACCTCATCTTTTCATGTGTATTATATGTGAGCTTCAAGTGAAGTGCATTAAAGACGAGCACGGAAAAGTATTGGCAGAGGACACCCTTATCAAACAAAGATGGCAGTCTTACTTTCATAAACTTTTGAATGACAGTGGGGACACAGAAATTGTGTTGGGAGATTTGGAACATATAGGAAGGAGTCACGATATTGGGGGTTGTAGCAGTATTACGTTCAATGAGGTTAAATGTGCTGTTCGTAGGATGCGCTGGGGAAGAGCGACCGGACCTGATGAGATCCCTGGAGAATTTTGGAAGAGTGCGGGCTCGGTAGGTTTGGAATGGCTGACTAGGTTATTTAATGTCATCTTCTCGACTGCAATGATGCCCGTAGAATGGAGGTCGAGCATCATGATCCCTCTATACAAAAACAAAGGGGATAGCCAGAGTTATGACAACTACAGAGGTATCAAGCTTCTAAGACATACTATGAAAGTGTGGGAAAGAGTGGTGGAGATGAGGGTGAGGAGAGGCGTGTCTATTTCAGAGAACCAGTTTGGATTTATGCCGGGACGCTCAACTATGGAAGCCATCCATCTTATGAGGAGACTAATGGAGCAATATAGGGAGAGGAAGAGAGACTTGCATATGGTATTCATCGACTTAGAAAAGGCTTATGATAAAGTCCCTCGAGAGATACTATGGAGATGTTTGGAGGCTAAAGGTGTACCGGTAGCGTACATAAGGTTGATCAAGGACATGTACGAGGGTGCCAAAACCAGGGTAAGGACAGTAGGAGGGGACTCAGAACACTTCCCGGTGGTGATGGGATTGCATCAAGGATCAGCCTTGAGTCCGTTTCTATTTGCCTTGGTGATAGATGTATTGACGCGACGAATTCAAGGTGAGGTGCCATGGTGTATGCTTTTTGCGGACGACATAGTCCTCATCGATGAGACTCGTAGCGGAGTTAACGCTAAGTTGGAAGATTGGAGACACACCTTAGAGTCTAAAGGGTTTAAGCTGAGTAGGACCAAGACAGAGTACCTAGAGTGCCAGTTCAGTGAGACACCTCAGGAGGTTGGCGCGGAAGTTAGGCTCGGGGATCAAGCCATCCAAAAAAAAAGTAGTTTTAAGTACCTTGGTTCTATAATGCAAGGCAACGGGGGAGATCGACGAGGATGTCACACATCGTATTGGGGCAGGATGGAGGAAATGGAGGCTCACCTCTGGTGTGTTGTGTGACAAGAAGGTGCCACCACAACTTAAGGGCAAGTTCTACAAAGTGGTGGTTAGACCAGCTATGTTATACGGGGCGGAGTGTTGGCCAGTTAAGGTCTCCCACGTGCAAAAGATGAAAGTTGCCGAGATGAGAATGTTGAGATGGATGTGTGGGCATACTAGGAGCGACATGATTAGAAATGAGGCTATTCGAGACAAGGTAGGAGTGGCCTCGGTGGAAGACAAGATGCGGGAGACACGACTGAGATGGTTTGGGCATGTGAAGAGGAGAGTTCCAGATGCACCAGTGCGGAGATGTGAGAGGTTGGCCATGGATGGTTTCAGAAGAGGTAGGGGTAGGTCGAAGAAATACTGGGGAGAGGTGATCAGACAGGACATGACGCATTTACGACTTACCGAGGACATGACCTTAGATAGGAGGGTGTGGAGGACACACATTAGGGTTGAAGGCTAGCACATAGTGACATTTCTCCCCCTTATCCGTAGGCGTATTGATGCACTATGATCCCTTGTACTTTGATTTATGGTATTTATGTTACTATCTGATAATACTTACTTCTTTTTGTGCTTTGATTATTTCATTATATATTTATCTCCTTTTAATATTCTTGTCTGACCTTTTTTTTATGCTTCTATTGAGCCGAGGGTCTTTCGGAAACAGCCGTCCTACATTGGTAGGAGTCAGGTCTGCGTACACTTTACCCTCCCCAGATCCTACGATGTGGGATTTCACTGGGTTGTTGTTGTTGTTGTATATGTGAGCTTTAGGAAGGGGAGCCTTGAAGTAACTGATAAGGTTGTTGTCATGTGACCAGGAGGTCACGGGTTCAAGCCTTGGAAACAGCCTCTGGCAGAAATGCAAGGTAAGGCTGCGTACAACAGACCCTTGTGGTCGGGCCCTTCCCCGGACCCTGCGCATAGCGGGAGCTTAAGTGCACCGAGCTGCCCTTATATGTGAGCTTTAGATTGAAAATTCATTGATATTACTTTCTTGATCTAGAACTTGACCCGAATATTTGTTGATGCAGAATTTTGAGTAGCACTTGACTTGCAAAAGGGTTGCATGATTTCTTTGATTAGATTATGCCTTTCAAGCCTACATAATGACTTGTTATTCTTAGTATTCCCATTTTCGAACCTAAAATACTTTTATTTGAATAACCATATCTTAGTCTATATCTTTTTAAGTGCAATAATGCATTACCTCTCTATTAGCCCCACTTTTTCTGAGCGCACTAACAAAGATCCAAGTTGAATGATTATGTGCCTAGGAATTAGCACATATTCTATTATTTTTCTTAGTATTTTGAATGTTAGTATTCTTGTTTCACTATATTTTCTTGTTTTTTTAAGTTTGCTAAGTTTTTGTAGAATTTTAAAGTCTAAATGGTCAAAATGCAGAAAACATAGTAAATTATCAGATTTTAGGTGATTTACAGCATCATTGTGGACCATGAATCATTTGATGTAGAGAATCTTTAGAGTGTGTTTGGTAGGGAGGAAAATATTTTTCAGAAAATATTTTTTTAATTTTTTCATGTTGATTTAAATGTTTTGGAAAATATTTTTTAAATTAATTTATTTTTCTCAAATTTAAAGAAAATGATTTCCTTTCAAAAACTAAGAAAAAATATTTTTCAAAACTCTCATCCAACCTAAAATTACAATGTTTTCTCTTTACTCCACCCCTACCACGGCCCCCGTCGCAAAAAAATTAAAATTTCCTTTTTAAGAAAAAATTAAAAATTTATTTTTGAAAAATATTTTAAAATTATTTTTTTTTATTTTTTACCCACCCCGCCCCGCCCCTCCCCCTACCAGCCCCACCTCCACCCTCACCCTCACCCCCCTACCAGCCCACAAAAAAAATTAAAAATTTAGTTTTGAAAATATTTCAAATTTGGAAAATTTTATTTTTTTATTCCACCCCCTATCCCGACCCCATACCACCCCACCCAACCCCCCCTCCACAAAAAAACAAATATTTTTAAAAATATTTCAAATTTTAAAAATTTCATATTTTAGCCACTCCTATCCCAACCCCACGCACCTCACCATCCCCCCTCTCCACACACACAAAAAATTAAAAATTTTGTTTTTAAAAAATATTTTAAGTTTTTAAAATTTCATTTTTTCATTCTACTCGTAACCCCGATCCTCTATAATCACTCATTAAGTTATTTTGAATACTAGAGCTTTTTATTTCATAAAAAACTTATTTCGTAGATTTTTAATGGGTATTTTGAATTATTCAGTAACTACGGTTAATTAGTTGAGAGGTGCTTTTAGATAATTAATTGGCTAAGTTGATAATTTATTTAATATCTTATATCATTTATTCCATATTTATTAAAATATATTAGAGCTTAAAAGGGGTTTATTATCCTTTTCATCATAGTACGAACATAGCCGCACCATCTGTTCGCGCCGACGAGAGTACAACATCAAGTAACTATCCTAAATCCCTGTAAATGTTATAAGGGTAATATTATTATATTATATTATGAAGTTGAGGCAAAAATGAATCAAATTTCAAAATGGGTTGCAAATTGGTTGCAGTTCGTGTCTTTTCAACCTAGGGGAGATGATAAATTTTTAGTGTCCATTATTGGTAGTGTTGCCAATGATTGACATTTGATTAGGCAATCATTGGAAATTATATATGGAATAGATTTACAATAGGTTAAGGTTTGTATGCTATGTTCGTAGTTGAAGTTACTAGACATGTTTTGAGTTTCGGTTAGGGGAATTTTTTGCGGTTATCACATTATAATTCAAGTTTTGTTTTTTTGAGATAAGTAATTAAATATAAGGTTATGATATTGGAGGAATTGAATCTTAACCCTATTTTTGAGATTTAGGGAATTGATTATAAAGTTGGGTGAATTATTGGGTCTAGGTTAAACATATATATAATATTGGTGTCTACGAATTCGTATGCTTACGAATATTGTATACTTGATAGATTGGACACGTGAGACATTGAAGAAAGAAAAAACATTGGGACCCACATCAGGTGTTCGGGGTCATATCCCGAGTCAATTACTAGGGTTAATTTTTATGTTAGAAACTATTTTTTTAAAAGAATATTTTTTACTTTCTAGCCAAAAAATAAAAGATATTTTGTAAAAAATATTTTCATTCACTAACCAAACAATAACAAATATTTTCTGAAAAATATTTGTTACTCACCAACCAAATATGAGAAAATAAGTTAGAAACTAACTTGTTTTTCAAGAAAACATTTTCTATGGAAAACATTTTCCTTCCTACCAAACACACCCTTATTCTTGAAAATTTTCAAATAGATTTTCAACCAGAGCCTGCATACGAAGGTCAGACTGCGAACTGATTGTCAACAATTGACAATTTTCTTAGGTTTTAATTGGACTCGACAATTTTATTAGGTTTAGTTAGAGTCGTCAATTTTCTTACGTTTGAGTTATAGTAGTTCTTATCGTTCAAGTTTTTAATTTTCGTAGTTCTTGAATAAAGTCTTCAACATTGGTCAAGCTTTCAACATCCATAGTACGTTAATGTTTTTTAAGGTGTAATACATAAACATGTCTTTAACTTGGCCTCAATTGATATCTGTGCCCTCTAACTTTTTGTGTGCACAAGTAAACACTTAAACCTGTATAAGATTGAACAATTACACATTTGTTCTATGTGGCATAATACTCCTAAAATGCCACGTAAGACGTGAATTACCGCGTAAATGACATGTAGGATGCATGTGTTTGGTTGTTCAACTTTATACAAGTTTAAGTGCCTACTTGTACACACCCATAGTTGAAGGCCATAGAGGTCAGCTGAGGCCAAGTTAAATATTTATATTCTTGTTATTTCTTTATCAGTATGAGTAGCTAAATCATCAAGTTGTGAAAGACTCGAGTCAATAGAAAGTTAACTAAAGTGGGCAATTTAAAACATCTTCATCAATAAGTAAATAATAGATTTAAAATACTTATAGGATAATGTAACTCAATGTTATAAACTCAATAATGCAATTATAGTTTTAAAACAATCTCCAAAAGAATCATTTTGACTCAACATCTACTCTGTGTAACAAGCCTCTAACTAGCCCGTAAGAAGGTGCCGAGACAAGCCCATGACTCCTCAACTAACTACTAATAATTGAAATAAAGGTTTCAAAGGAAAGATCTCCTTCGAATACAATGAGTTCTCACCAACTATTGATAAATAGAAGTCTTACTGATGTGTATACAATCATGAGTACCTCAATCTACATCATAAAATGATGCAGCGTCAAATGACGTCAGTACATAGAATGTACGGTATGTAAAATAGGTGGAAGGAAAGTTTAACTCAAAGTATACTCAATGAAAAGAACAAAGCTCAACTAAACTCAATAAAGTAAGCAAGTTATAAAAGTAAAACAATTCCTCAACAATCATATTTAAAGGTATGCAGTTCAGTGAAATAATGTATATGTACTCATTAGGGAGTTTCTCTAACCGACAACAATCACCTATGAGCGAGTGATGATACAACTCTTTGCACTGCCATTGCCGCAATCATCCAATACCTTTTCAGGGTAAGGGACTATCAACCTCAATGGATCTAATATAAAAGTCCTCTTTTAGGGCAAAAGAGGCTTGGCTTCTATTCTACGTTGGCTACGTAGTTTATGGGGCATGAGTTACTCAAACTCTTATCCAAATCGATGGTCAATACTAATCCCCAAATCAATTCATTATGCTCATATCTATATGGAATCACATTTCAATCATCTCATCTCAAGTCTCAATAGACCTTTCAAAACTCAATCTCATTTGAAACCATTATGCTCTTTCATTTAAACTATATTTTTTTATAGAATCATTCACATCTCGTCAAAACTCTTTCTCAAATCATTTAACTTAATGCTCAAATTCATTTAAACTCAATGCCCATGTTTTTTCAAAACTCTATAGAATATGCATACACTCAGTTTAAAATCATACTTCATTTAATGCATGAAAACCATTCTCATCAATTCAAAATAAATGCATGTTAATATAATGATCATCAACTCATCTTGAGTTCATGTGAATGAAATCATGAACAACAATTCAAGAACTCAAATCTTGGGAATCATCACAATATAGTTATTATATAAAGAGAACTCAATAAGGAATTGCATAGATAACTCAAGAACTCAATTTAACGGAATTGGAACTCAACCTCAACCTCAATCTTGACTGAATAAAGATGTAGGGTATGAGGACGAACTCGGTCCAACATTGTTATTACTCTTATATACCTAGAAGATTGATATTACAATCGAAACTCGAAAAACACTAGTTTTATTGAAGGAAACCTTTGATATTGGATCCTCGATGGTTGATCATGAGAAAAATAAACTCTTTTATAAAGTTATTAGAGTGGAAGAATTTGGAAAAGCCTTGGGTGAAGGACTTCTCTTTGATTCTTGAATTTTTGATTGGAAAGTTTTAGGGTTCTTGATGAAGAAGAGGAACCCTAGATTAATTTTGAGAGAGTTTCTTGAGACTAGATTGTTTAGATTAATGATTATGAGAGGAAAACTAGTTAGTTGAATGATATATTCCTTCAAAACACCCCAAAACAACTTAGAATAGGGTTAAAAGGTTTGTAAATGACCAAATTAATCTTGGGATGCGTTAGGAAGTTGTTGAAAAAATTAAACCAAGCCTTCACGAAATCCTTCACAGCCGTGAAGGTCTTCACGGCCCGTAGTGGGTGGTCGTGAACATGTGTCTTCCTAACAGGGCTTTACTAAAATGGGTATAATTTTTTACTCTGAACTCCAAATCAGGCTTAGTGGTGTTAGAAAGAGGATTTAAAGACCTTTAATTTGCTAGATCATGGGCCACCTAATTATTTGTATTATAAGAGATATGGTTGTTTGAAGTTGACCTAAGTAAAATCTTATATCGAAACTCAATCTCTAAGAAAGTTCCATCTCAACTTTGTGTTAGAGGATTCTTATGACCCTAATTTATATCAAATACACTTTAAACACTTAGGAATTGATCCTATCACATATATACAATTAAAATTATTTGGTTTGAGCCTATATGTATATTAAAAAATTATCGGATCTTAGCTTAGAAATTTTTGGGTAGTTACAATATCTCCCTCTTGGGATCATTAGTCCTAGAATGATGACCAAGATAGGAAAATACACAAGGCATGAATGTAATGTTGGAACTAAAATATTCACTCATGAATAGATACTAAATTTGAAATATGAAAAAGGAGTATTACCTGAAACACTTTCATCAAAATTTCTCATAACTTTCTTAGAAAAAAATTACGGGCATGATTCACTAGAGACTTCTGACTATGAAGTACTGATAAGGTCAGAGTGTCTAAGTCAATTGAAATGGGTTCATGAAGCATGAATGATTACGATTTGGACAAGAGTTATACTTTGTCTAGAGCTATTTGACATGAAACATGGATACCTCGGGCATGGAATAAAAATAGGGCTACTATGAATTACGAGATACGACTAATAGCATTCAAGCTTAGCAACTCTTCTCAACTGTACTCTTCTTTCTAAATACTATACTTCAATAGTTGAAACTCATAGCTCCTACTAAGGCCTAAGTCTAACTGCATACTCTCACGGAGTTCAAGACTAAATCTAAGTCACAAGGTACTACCAATAACATGACCATACTAATCTGACCCACGAGATTCATGTTCTATACCTTTGTAGGGACTTTCATATAAAGGATGCTACTTTTTATGACCCGAATCTGGGTATGAGGGCACATGTCCTTTCCCACCAGTCAAGTCAGCCTAAAATCCAAAATTTATAGAGAATAAAGCGAAAACAGTCTAAATAAGTAAATAATAAATAAAAGCGGAAGTCTTTCAACTTAAATATCCTCAAAAATTGGTTATCACATGTACAAACTGCTAAAATAATGACAAAGAAATAGAAATACAAGTCTCAATATGTCTTCAACTCTCAAATATAGTAAAGCATAAAAATACATGAAGTGCGTGAGTTCGCTGAATATCAATGACTACCTCTCTCAAACTTCCAGAAGCCTCAAATGATCAGAAAGAGACGGTGATCAAAGTATAGGCTTAGAATCTACACAAGTGTAGAAGCAAGGGTGAGTACCAAACAACACGGTACCCAACAAGCTAACTAGAAAAACCAAGTAAATATGATAGGAATCACAAACTCCTTTTCCAACCCCAACCGAAACTCCAAACTACAACCTGCACAGAAATCATCCCAAACTAACAGTTCATACTAAACAATTTAATAAGGTTCAGATCATAGCTTAACATCACAAGACATATCATACAAATATTCACAAATCACAAATAGGCATCAAACTATCAAACATAGATATGCAGAATCTGTATACCCACACTCAATGATCATGCATATGTGTAATTACCGGGAAAGACCTCAGCTTAATAAATTCAGACCATAACTGACCTCGGTCCCACAACCTCGCCAGAAATGAGCTCGGCCATATAATCCCGCTGAAAATAACCTCGGTAAAGTAATCCTATCAAAAATGACCTCGGAAATATAATTCTTCCATAAATGACATTGGCATGGTAATCCTGCTAAAAATGTCATGACCCAAGCCTAGGGCCTAGACGTGACATGGCGAATGAGGTACCCGAAAGTACCTCAATCAAGCCTCTTAGCATTCTTTTAGCCTTTCATAGGTAATGATGATAAACAAGCGGAAATCATAATAGTAAATCTTCAACTTACATATGTCCAACAATACCTCTAACTATTAGATTTAATGGGGGCTAAGACAAGTCCCTAGCTCACCCTCAATCATAATAGAAGAAATTCCATAGTAAAATATCTTAACATATCATAAACTAGAAAGATAAAAGAGTATTGTTCCCGGAACATGGAAACTCACCAAAAGTAGTCTTCAAATGAAATCTCAACTAGCCACATGGAAGAGAACAAGGAGGAGCACTGATCCCTACATGGTGATATCATGAAGGCAAAAGAATATGCGTTAGTACTTTGAATGTACTAAGTATGTAAGAATGCATGAACATTGAGGAAATATTATAACATTTATGTAATATGGAACATAATGTAATACATGCATAATAAATCATATGGATATCCTTTAAAACATTCATTTTGTGGGAAAATAACCATAACCGACATTTAAGACCATGCGAACTATTACATGGAATCCAACATGTAATAACCATAACCGTTAACTTCATTCATTTCTTTAACTTTAACTTTAAGGGCTATTTATGGATCCATTAGCCTAAGCCTACAAAGGCTCCTATGTTGGCACATAGTTAATGAGACAAGGGGTTGCTACTAGGATTCCCTTACCGAATCCCACCTCAATGCCTCATTCGGTGCTAAGTCAATCCCACAGAATAGTTTAATACTTCAAAATATTCATAGCATATAACTTGAGAATTCAAACATCATATTCGGTAGAATAGCTCATTAAAACATTTGATAATTCAAATATGCAAGAATTGTCCTTATTGCATAAAGAATCCATGATTCATATCATTTTATCATTCTTTCATTTCATAAGACTTCCTTTTTGATCATAGATATTACTTTCATAAATATTTATTTGGAGTCAAAGCTTTCAAGTCAAACTTTATTAAAAACATAGTAAAACTAGGTGGGTTCAAATCACTTCAACTTGCAAATATGTATGTAAATAAATATACATAAATACTTTGAAATCCATTAAAAATCATGCTTTAAACAACCCACCATGAATTTCAAGAACCTTTAAATAGATAAATAAAAGAATTACTTGTAAACCATCAATTCATACATATGAAATTATGTTGCATCAAAATAGAGCAATAATCATTAGTTTAACCATGATTCATACAATTAAGTAAAATTAAGAATTAACATAAAAAAATATTACTTGAAATCAAGATATTTAATTGAAAGAGTTTTTGGACTACATGGGTGGAAGAACCCATGGATAAACACTCACATAACTTAGAGTAAAGCTTAAAGAAAATAAACATAATTTATCATATAATCAAAATAATTTAGACATGAGAGTGGAAGGAATACTCTCATTGAAACCTTACATACCTAGAAACCGAAGCTTTAGTTGATACCGAAATACTTAATGAAAACTCTTGAGTCCTAGCTTCTCTCCTTGCCGGAACGTTTTGTGTACTACCCGGAGTATATGAATCACCGGAATAGTATTTCTTCACTACTAAGAACTAAAACTATATTTGAGAATATGTAAAGAAGTGTATAGAGAGAAGATTTGCTTGAGAAAGCTTGATGAATAAAATGAGGAAATAAGGTGGGTATTTATAGGTGGAAAGAGGGACCTAACAATAAATAAAATAATTATAAAAAAAAATCTGAAAATTTAGTGGAATATATTGATGTCATGGATGATGTTAAATGGAGGACAATTTATGTCATGAGTGATGTCAAATGTATCTAGATCTTTCTATGGTAGGTGAAATGAGTTATTTTTGATAGAATACTCTTTTTGGGAGCTGCGTTTGAATAAGATAAATTCTTTATTAGGATTTGGTGTCTTAATAAGAATTGTAGATATGGAAGTCTAGTTTCATATCGTTCAAGAATCAAAGAATTTGGATAAACCTAAAGTGAGATATGATTTTTCTTCTATAAACACTCATTTCCGTCACAACATCCTACCTTACAAAATTTAATTTATTTGACCTACTTAACCTCCGAATATTAAAATATGGTCTTCATAAAAGTTGTAGGTAATGATCTTGTGGTTACTCAGAAATTTGAATCACTCAATTTGGATATTCCTATAAAAAGGTATGCCCAAAATACAGAGGCTATATCATATTTAGGCGAAAATTGAAACATTGTATACAACGTTTTTAGGGGATGTTACAAAAAATGACCTCGACAATATAATCCCATTGGAAATGACCTCGATAATATAATCTCGCCAAAAAAGACCTCAATAATATAACCTCGCCGGAAATGAATTCGACAATATAATCCATTTAAGAATGACCTCAATAATATAATCCTTTCAAAAATGACCTCGGCCCATCAATCTCTCATCGAAAATGACCTTGGTCATGTTATATTTCTGACCGAAAATGACCTCGGTCTCACAATCATATACCTTTCATCACAGTATTTCAAAACCAATGCAAACAACATGCTCACACAAGTAATGAGGAATAGTCAATTCAGATAAACCGCAATCACAATTAGATAGATATCTAGATTACGACATATAAGTTTCAATACTTAACAATATCACACATCATCTTTTATTAACCCCGTCTATTCATTTTAGATTATTTTATATCACAATTAAACCCATAACCTCATCCTCGTTACATTTCAACACATATACAATGGGATATTCAAGAATTCTAAGAGATTCACGGAGTTTTAAGAGTCTACTTGCCTTAGCCAATACACGATCGATCAATCCACATGAGTCTTTCCCTACCAAATGCACTTCAAATCCCCACAATCTGTGCAAATTCAAGTTCCCAATCAAAATACGGAACCAACGATATCCATATCATATTTTTGAAAACCGCGCCGAAATTGACTCGAAATGCCCGAAAAACCCTATTCCAAAATGAGGAGATAATTCAAAATTTTTTTACATGAAAAACATTCTCAAAGTATTTGGTATTGATTAGTGAAAAAGGAAGTGTATTCGGATCTAAAATGAGCTAACAATCATCAAAATATTAAAACTATTTCAAGTTCTTGAAAACCCCACTTTACTAACTCAAAATCCCCAAATTTCATTTTAAAGTCCGAATTTAATCAATGGGTAATCAAGAATTGAGGTTAGAATCACTTATCCCAAATTTTCTCCACAAAATCCCCTTAGAACATTGCCTCCCCGAGCTTCAAAATCACTAAAAATGGTGAAAATAGACTAAATCTCGTCTAAAACCAGAGTTCGCTTTAGCGAACAGAGCGAACCTCGCTTAAGTTACCCAGTTTTCGTAAGTGGCACCCTCTTTTCTTAAGCGGAGTTCGCTTAAGCGACGCTCCCTTCTCTTCATCGGGGGCATCAAGTATCAGAAAACTCAAAATTTCACCAAGTCTCCAAAGTCTCTGAATTGACCCTCGAAATTCGATTGGAATCTCGTATACACAAATCATATATACAACCCCACTAAATTCAATATTCTAGACTAAATGGAATTATTGGAATTCAATTTCGAGGCCTCCTTGACCCAAAAACCAAAAAGTCGCAACTAAACCAACATTATGCCTCAAAAGACCAAAACACCCTCGGAGATTTTGAAAAATACACAGGAACTCTTTCTATGCCTAAAATCAACCTCCAAATCTAACGGAGTCATCGTTATTCCATTCCGAGCATTCGATCCTCAAATGTTAACCAAAGTCAAATCTATGGACAAAACTTCAACTATTTCCAACTCAACACCTCACATCCATGATATGACCCCAAATGTGATTCTGTTATCTCTCCTAGACCAATTTCAACATTCCGGAACTAATGGAATCAGTGGAATTCTATTTCGAGATTCAAAACTCTTAATGACCTCAAATACCATTTTTGAATCATTTTAAACCTCTAAAACTCAAAATTTACCAAAAATCTCAACTTTTCAAGAAAACTACGGAACTGACATTAGATATTAATCAAATATGACTCGGGGAAACTAACAGGAGGGCTAAAATAGTCTTTTAACAAAAAATTCCAGAAATGACTTTCAGGATCATTGCATCATCCACCACTAAAAATCATGTTCGTCCTCGAACATAAAGTACAACAAGAAGAATACTCGCCTCTACTAAGAGTTCTAGGTGTAACCTTCAAGTTCAGTATTTGTCTTCTCTAAGTAAACCCATCCTTAGATTATAGCATTTGAAACCACTACCAAACTGAACTTTCAATCAAACTGTGGTGGATCTACAAGTCAGGAGTAATTCCCAAGTCATGGATATCCCATGTACCTAGTATAAATCGAAATCCTTTAAACCGCAACATAACCATTAGGACTAATCTTCCATCACATAACCACGAGAGGATTCTGAATCAATACTCACAAAAATCAAGGTGAGCCTGAATCATCCACCACCCACTCAGATCACATGAACCATCGCAAACTCTAGAAAAATCATGTTCCCATAGCCAAACCTTCCCACAAGCTTAAGTTATACAAACCCGATTCATAGACATCAGGTACTCATCAAGGGGAATTAAATTTATCACACAAAGGATGAAATGGTCAAGCGACCATCTATCGAGAGATACTTTCGAGCACACAGAACCTCAAAAACCACTATCAAATTGCCATATTAGTAGTTATGATTGTAAACAACCCCTCAGAGCAATAGCACTAGGCCCAACAACCCCTCATGTTCAATAATACATAGTCAAAACATGAACTCAACGACAAGATGTACAATAAGACAGCTAGTTGGTGCCAATATATATGGTAGCTCTTCGATAAGTTTCCATAAGCAAGGTGACACTTGTAAAATTTTCGAAGCCCTTCAACCGCCCCAAGGAAACACCAAACTCTGTTATAGCTAAACTGACCAAACCTATGAAACATCTTACCCTACCAAGATGGCATAGATCGGTATATCTGATCCACTAATAGGAATCCATCCACGGAAGTGAAAATATGTATGAGCACATACATGATATCATGCTCCAAAACAATGTCTGAAACAAAGTAGGTGATCACATTAGAATGTATATAACCGAAGTCGAATGACACAAGATATTTCTTCCATAGTGTCTATATCACACATTTTCATCCATCTGACATCACAATCAACCAGCCTGGTCTCATAACAATCGTAGACGTACTCAATTTATCAACTTTCTCATACCCTTTCGGTACTCCAATGAAGACAACATTCTCAATACTACTAGAACGTCACAGTCATACCGGACAGTTACTTAACCCTCAGCTCGTCACTAGTATTCGGATATTCTTAGCAACATATTATTGTCTCCCAATTTTGAACTATGGTCTGCTCTCTCTCCATTTAAGCATTCCATGACAAGTACGGATCCCACCTAATTGCTAATAATCCTAATTTTTGAATCTCATAGTACTTTTCCATCGAGATAAAATTATTGACTCACGACCAATAACAATTCCGCCCAATCTTTCACTTACCCGATTTCAACTACTACTCAACCCATCATATACCTCATACCAAACTTAGAGAAATTCTTGGTCACCCCACTAATTCTGCATACCATGGACACTTAACATCTATTTATCACCAATTATCTCTGCAACGCATTACCATAGTCTGGGTAATTCCTAGCAATAAAGTTAGCAATCTAGCTCAAAACCCTCAATAACCAAATAGAACTACAAGTCTTTCTAATGGTGCATCCATTGGTCACCTACCATAATTTGAACCATCCAACAAAACTCAAATACGCAGAATCCTTTATACATCACTGTTTATCACTAACAATAATACCAGGTGTTCAGAAAGTAGCTGATGACCCATTATGCATATGTTCTAGACCAGTCTATCCTACATTGTCATATCTAAACTCAAATGTAAAAATTCATACCATCATCAACCTTGAACTAAGGATCTACACGTGTTACCTTATTTCTTCATATCTCTTAACTTGTACCCATTGCGCAAGACGCTTGTTTCATTCCATAACTTATTTAACATTATTATTCCTTGGCCAAACATCCACGGCATAATACTTCTTACCTTAAATCAAACTCCTTGAATGAAATATCATCAAATCCTTTTACAATCAAAAGTAATCAACTCTATAACTCAAACCATGTACAAGTCCTTCCAAATACTCAACGATTGACACAATCAAGCATTTCTTACCTTGTCGATTCATACCTTGACAAAACTATCCACCATAATTGTAGACTTATAATGCAACACCTGGATTCGATTCATACCAGATAAACGAATCTCATTCATCAATCGACATTAGTTCATACCTCAAAGATTTTCTGAAATCACACACCTTAGCTTATCATCAAATATCTATCCATCGATCTTACCATGTCCCTCATTAGGAACCTAAACTAATTCGGTCGTCAAACTTGACATTACAATAGAACTAACCACAACACTAGAGCTGAATGCTCGTAGGTTCCACTCTCAAAACATGCTCAACTCATCTGATGAACACCGAATATTATTCCCATACCCAGAACAAGATAGCCAAAGCCATGAGTTCCTAAATTTTAACTCATCAACTCCCGAACGATAAATCCTTGTCCTTTACAATCCAAAATGAATATATTTTCTCTCGCACCCTTCCAAGGATCAAATTACCTCCTATTAAATTTTTATAAATTGAGATCCCTTCTATTATACTCGAGCATTTTCCTACACATCATACATTCTCCATGCAACTATGCTACATTTTAAGTAGTACTACGCCACAATCTTAGATACCTGCAAGTCATCTTTACCACTCTCAAAACATGCTCATTTTTGTTTCGAATAAAACTTAGCGACGAAATTTTTTTTTGCTATAAATATAAAATTTGTAAAAATATATTAAAAGACATAGCGATGAAATTTCCGTCTCTAAATCTAGGGCTGGGCATAAAATACCAAAAACCAAATTATCGAACTAATCGACTATTTCGGTATTCGGTAATTCAGTTTGATATTCGGTACTGAAATATAAAATTCAGCATTTTGGTTTCGGTATTCGGGAAATACTGAATACCGATTTTTTTTAATTAATACAAAAAAACTAGAAAAAAAAGAAGAAAAATTACCAAAAAAAGAAGAGTTTAGTAAGAGGAAACTAACTCATTTTTTCATTTTCCTTACCATTTTCATTTCAACTTTTCCACATTTACAACATAATATGCACACTTTCAAACACGTACATTATGGATAACTGCTAAAATTTAAATTCATGTACATGTAAAAATTATAAATTCTAATTTTAAATTTATGCAATTGGTTAAGAATTCTAATTTCACTTTGCATGATTCACCACGTCAGTTATCTACATAAAGTGTTTGGCAGTTACATTGAAAACGAAAGATTCCAACTCTTTCATATCTTTGCAGGAACTAATTAATAATTAGTGCAGTGATGTAGAGTTTTTGGATAATTCAAAGAAAACCATATGTATAAAAATTATGTATGATATATTAGAGATTTTTGTTTTCACTCATTTTCATTATTTTTATTACATGGTAATATTTTTTTTATTCTGTATCTATTCATAAATTATTTTCTCTTTGTTTACGATGTATCATTTCTCCTCCGTAGAATGTGGCTTCAGAGCAATTTTGATTTCGATATTCGATAAGTTAACATGCATATATTACTTAATTATGGTGTAGTAATAAAAATGTTAGTTAAGATATGTATTCTTTAGGTTAATGTAAATATTAAATGTGGATAAATATTTATTGTACATTAACTATTAAAAAAATGGTATTATCGAATATCGTACCGAACCAAAGTTTGATTTACCTATTACCAAATTACCGAACCAAAGTTTGAAAGTTCGGTATTTGGTATATACTTTGAATTACTGATTATCGAATTACCAAATCCGAACTTTGAAAATACCAAACCGAATACCGAATTCCCAACCCTATCTAAATTTGTCACCGAATTTTTATCAAATTAATAGTGACCCTTTTTGGTGCTAAATCCGAGGGAAATTAAGGCGCCACTTTTTCGCGCTAAATTTTAGCGACGGAAAGTATCTTTCATTGCTAATGTGTTGCTATATAATAATCTAATATTTCACGTATTATCCTTGCAACCAAATGACTATTCTGTAGCGAATCCATCACTATTTAGCTACGGATTACATTTCGTTGCTATTTTCTATTGTTAAACGCTGTTTTTTTAGTAGTGTCCTAGTTTACCAAGTTATAATCTATCATCATATTCTCTTTCATAACTAAGTACTAGCTCTAGGATCATTCTACTAATTATCACAATCTCTCGGTGGTATTCAAATACTAAGCATTGTAGGGACAAAATCTCTCTCTCAAGGATAACATCTGAAGCACGATTTAGAGGAGAGAGTGTGAGAGTACATCTTGATCTATCTCAAATGCACAATTCATATGAATAAGAGTGTATTTTTTGGAATCAATAAACTTAATGTAACGACCTATCCTAATTGTTATGAATAAGCCAATGGGGAAGGAATCCGAACTAGAAAACTTTGGATAGTGACTTGAAAAAAATTGAACATAGGCCAGACTTGGACAAATTTTGAGTTAGGTAAAATCTAGGGTAGTCTAAAAATGTATGGAGGACTGAACCTATAGTTTGATTGATTCAAGTGGTATATATGCGGAGCCTGTACGGCTTTACAAAATCATATTTGGGTGAGTAAAACCCCCAGAATTGAACTTGGTGTGAAAGATATGTATTAAGACGTCATGGGATGAAACTATGTTGTGATATGGGAGACTTGGATACTCTTTACGAGCTCTCTATCTCCATATATCCCGCAGAGACGGAATAATCCCGCCAGGGAAGATCCGCTAGAGAGGAATGGTCCTGCTATAACGGGACAGTCGCGACTTAATACGGGGTAAAACCTCCAAAAATGGTATTATACATAAAAATAGTTCTTAAGAAGTTAGGAAGCGAACTAGGGTGAATTCTTGCTTATTTTCACCATATTTTGTGCAAAAAGTAAGTAAATTACTCCCTTAATTTGTATTTGATTCCTAGAACCTAGAGATTATAGTTGGTGATCATTGGGGGAGGGTTTACGCCTGCAACTAATGGTGGTAAATAGCCCTAGATAGGGGTTAGGATCATGGGTTTCACCTAAGAGGAGAATTATGTTATAATTCATGTGAATTTGGTCATTGTATTGATCCTTTGTATGTATGTTACTGTTTTTAGACCAAGAAAAAGTTGAATGAAACTGGAAAGGGAAAGCTCCTACACTTTAGAGTTGTCAAAGTTTGATTTCAAGGTAGGTGATGGTTTTGTCTTCCCGTGTGTGTTATATGTGTTTGATAATTGCTATGCTGTATGCATGTATGTATGTGAATAGGGAGGCATGTAATGGACTATGCAAAATGACTATTTATTGTCTATGGCTTGGAATGAACTATTTTTGGTAGATATGACTGTTGAATTATTCATTGTATTTAAGGTTTATTGTGTATTCTTGGTATATATGTTTACTGTGTTGTAATTATTTGCTCATGTCTCACTTACTGTCTAGCCTCATAATCCTATCAGTACACCATTATCTTTGTGTACTGATACTACACTTGCTCTATTATTGTTGAGTACATGACATTTTCTGGCGGCTGCTAAGAGACCTCAAATAGAAGATCATTAGTGCCAAAGTTTAAGGGTGAGTCAATTTGTTCAGGCCACCATGGACTTTTCTTTACCTTAGTCCTTCTCTCAGGACTTAGACCTTCAGACTTATTATTCATGACTTTTGGGGGTTGCATCTCCTTTCCTTTAGGCTTATTGTTTCGTTAGAGTTTTGGTATATCGATTTTTAGTTTCTAGGTGTTAAATTTCATATATTTAGGCTGTTTGACTATACTATTCCGAATTTATGAAAACTTAGCCTTATCTCATAATTAAACCTACTTCCACTTCTTTAATATGTCTATCTCTTGTGAGTACTGTTGCTTTGGGTTGAAATAGTGGTTCTTCCACTAAAGGGTTAGTGTGGATACCTATCACGGCAGGTCGAGATCTTGACACTTACGCACACTAAAAGAGCTTATCTTAAGCCCTTGTATAGTCTCTTTACTCTCTGAATACTTTATCTAAAAGTAACTCATTAATAAGGATCTGAGCTTTACTGTTTCAACCAACTTGAGTATGAGGGGTAGTTGAATGGATCTGAGAAATGCACGAATCTGAATAAGTTCCTTAGAGACTTTGCACGATTTAGAATTTCAAAGAAGGAAAAATTTTCTTAGATAACTGTAGTCCCTCAATTATAGAAGTATGGATCTCACAACCATAAATAAGATCCTACTGACACGACTTTATAGACACTCTAGGACACTTGAACTTTGTGCTTTAATATCAAGTTTGTCATGCTCCGAGGGTATATCCTAGGCGTGGACGACACCTGAAAAGCATTGCTGGTCCCAAGCGAACCCTTAGCTTGGCTAACTTACTCAGAGAAAGACTCAACTTAATAGAAAGTTAACTCAAGCAGGCATTTAAAAACTTCTTCATCAATAAGTAAATAGAAGATTTAAAATACTCAAAGTATAATGTAACCTAATGTTATAAACTCAATATTACAATTATAATTTCAAAACAAACTCCGAAAGAATCATTCTAACTCAATATGTACTCTATATGAAGCCTCTAACTGACTCTAAGAAGGTGCCGACAAAATCCCACGACTATCTCAACTAACTACTAATAATTAAAAGAAATATTTCAAAGGAAAAGAGCTACTCCGAATACAATGAGGTCTCATCAACTCCTTCTATAAAGAGGTTTCCCCTTTCTCCCCAGGTAGTTCATTGATGGATATAAGTTTTACTGATGTGTCTGCGATCATGAGTATCCGAATCTACATCATAAACTGATCCAGCGTCGAATAACGTCACTATATAGAATGTATGGTAAGTAAAATACCTGAAAGGAAAGAATAACTCAAAGTTTACTCAATGACAAGAATAAAGGTCAACTCAACTTAATAAAGAATGCAAGTTTTAATTAAAACAATGCCTCAACAATCATATTTAAAGGTATGCAACTCAGTGAAATAATATATATGTACTCATTAGGGAGTTTCTCTTACCAAAAATAATCACCTATGATAGAGTGATGATACAATGCTTTGCACTACTATTGCCACAACTGTTCAATACCTTTCCAGGGTAAGAGACTATCAACCTCAATGGATCCAATATAAAAGCCCTCTTTTGGGACAAGAGAGGATTGGCCTCTATCCTACGTAGGCTATGTAGTTTATGGAGCTTGAGTTACTAAAACTCTTAATCAAATTGGTGCTCAATACTACTCGCCAAATCAATTAATTATGCTCATATCTATCAGGTATCACATTTCAATCATCTCATCTCAAGTCTTAATAGACCTTTCAAAACTCAATCTTATCTCAAACCATCATGCTCTTTCATTTAAAATAAACTTTTTATAAAATCATTCACATCTTGTCAAAACTCTTTCTCAAATCACTTAACTCAATGCTAAATTCATTTAAACTCAATGATTATGCTCTTTCAAAACTCAATAGAATATGCATAGACTCAATTTAAAATCATAATTCGTTTAATGAATTAGAACCATTCTCATCAACTCAAAATAAATGCATGCCATCAACTCAACTAGGAATCATGTGAATAAAATCATGAATAACATTTCAAGAACTCAAACCATGGGAATCATCACAGTATACTCATATATTATACATATATATATATATAAGGAACTCAAAAAGAAATTACATGATAACTCACGAACTCGATTTAATGGGATTGAAACTCAAACTCAATCTTGACCGAATAAAAACGTAGAGCACGGGGATGAACTCAGTCCAACGTTGTGATTAGCCTTACATACCTGGAAGATTGATATTACAATCGAAACTCAAAAATCACTATCTTTCTCAGAGGAAACCTTTGATCTTTGAACCTTGATGCTTGATCTTAAGAAAAATAAACTCTTTTATGAAGTTCTTAGAGTGGAAAAACTTGGAAAAACCTTGGGTGAAGGGCTTCTCTTTGATTCTTGAAATTTTGTCTTGAAAGATTTAGGGTTCTTGATGAAGAAGAAGAACCCTAGGTTAGTTTTGAAAGAGTTTTTTGACACTAGATTGTTTAGATTGATGATTATGAGAGGAAAACTAGTTAGTGGAATGATATATTCCTTTAAAACACCTAAAACCGACTTAGAATAGGGTTTAAAATATTTGAAAAAGAACAAATTAACCCTGGAAAGCATGCAGGAAGTTGCTGAAAAAACTTTACAGCAAGCCTTCACGATCCGTAGTTAGTGGTCCTGAACATGCGACTGCCTGATAGGGTTTCACTAAAATGGGCATAGCCTTTTACTCTGAACTCCAAATAAGGCTAACTTGGTGGTGTTTGAAAGAGGAATTAAATACCTTTAGTTTGATAAGTCATGAACTACCTAATTCTTATTATTCTAGGAGATGTGATTATTTGAATTTGACCTAAATAAAATCTGAAATCGAAACTCAATCAGTAAGAAAGCTTTCAACTCAACTTTGTGCTAGAGGATTCTTATGACCCTAATTCACAAATATACTTCAAATACTTAGGAATTGATCCTAATACATATATACAATTAAAATTATCGGGTTTGGGCCTATACGCATATGAAGAATAGTTCAGATTTTAGCTTAGAAACCTTTGGGGTGTTACAGAAATCCAATGAGATTGTGTAATTCACAAATGTTTCATGTAATTTCATGTTACTAGGGTTGTTAGAAATCAAACTTATTTTTGTTCTTAATTAAAAGTATTAGTAGTTGCAACATTAACCTACATCATAATATCTTAATCTACAGACTTGAAATATCATGTTGGAATTTGGTAAAAGAAATTGCATGATCTCTAGGCGTTAACCCTTGTTTCATAGATTGAAATTAGGATAATTGACTCTACTTGACATAATTAGTCGTTCTTATTGTCACTAACTCATATAATTGTGAAAGCATCATATATGAATACATCGTTTATGATCTCGGAAGAGACTGAAAAGTATTGTGGGAGACTAAGTGCATATCTATAAGCCTAAGTGCATCTAGTTGCATGATTATCGAAGAACAAAAATAATCCATTATGGGGGTACAATTTTGTCTCGTGATTTAAAATAATGAGATAAAATTAGTATTTGGACATGCGATTTTATCTCATAATTTCAAATCATGAGTAAATCTCAAATTTTCCAAAAAGCTTGATTCAAGAATATGATATCATGATTTCACATTTTTCAAATACATAAATTGACCCATAAGTTTATATTTTATAAACCAAAGCTGACCAATTTATATCTACATAGATTTTTGCGAGAATAGCAAAGGAGTGATGAAATATTCATGGAATATGAACATGGTAATATAATTACTAATGATATTGACCAATAAATGACTCAAAATAATAATATTAGTTTGGCTTCCCGGTCATCTGATTGATAAATGCATGTTGAACATGAGGAGATTGTATGTACTATACGGGAGGTTTATATCAAAGAGTAATACACTATAAATCATGTTCAATTTTACATGTTTATTGAACTAAACTTCGATCAATAAATACTATATTTTTAATAGCTTTGTGATAATGTATTATAATTTTATTATGAACTTGTAACGACCTAGCTCATCATTACTAAAAATATCTGTAGTAAAGGTATACGAATCTCATTCATGATAAGGTTAGGATCAATACCTTGATATGTGAGTGCATTAGTTGTTAATTAAGGTCATTCTATGCTCCTATCTCAAAGTTGAGTTGAAAGTGTCTTTTCGATTTAGTTTTGGACTTGAGTTTAAACTAAGGTCCACTTCAAATGACCATATCTCTCAGTCTCTAATTAATTATGTGATCTATGACCTATCCAATTAAAGGTCTTTGAGTCTTTTTTCCAATGCCACTAAATTTGCCTCATTTAGAGTTCAGAGTAAAAAGTTATCCCCATTTTAATGGACACTATTCGGGTCAGGCCGCCAGAGCGGGATTGAGGCCGCTGTAGCGGGATCCGATGGGCCAGAACTTAAAAGTGGCATATTTTTATTATCTCCTTCTTCCCCTAAGTGTAAAAATATATGAGGTTTATCCTAGAAACCCCTAAGAAGTTATTCTAGGCTTGGAGAGAAAAGGAAAAGAGATTTCTAGTGCAAGAAAGGCTATAACCCACTGATTCAGGCCCGTCTCCATAGACTCTCCTTCCAAAAGTCAAGGATCATGCTATAATACTTTTACAATTACTTGGCGCCAAGGTAGTCTCGGTTTCTATAATTGATTAGTTGTAAATCTGTTTCCACACATTCTATATTGTAATTGACTGGAAATTTCATGCCTAGGCCTTCAAGCACGGAGTTTGGATGGATGAATGTATTGTTATTGTTGTTTAGGATAAGAATGTACCATGTGGGTATGATTATTCTATGACTAGTGATGATAGTCTAGTTTTTGGTTGATAACTATAATACTGCTTTTTGATACAATTGATTGTTCTATGCGAATTATCTAAGTAATGAGAATCATGAAGTAAGGGGAGGAGATAATTGATCTAGTATTGATAAATCTCTTGAATGAACCTATTAATTATCTGTGATTATAGATTATGGTTGTTCTATATCATAGAAAGACTCTCAATAGTGATTGAGTAAGGTTATGATGTCCTCTATGTATTTAATTGTTGTGGTTGAATGGTTGATATGTTGTTGTAATGGGTCTACAATCCCAGGATTATCAAAACCATAATCTTGAACTTGCTCTACCAAAAGTGATACCTTAAATAAAGAAGGCTTGATGAAATATTGTTAATGAAGGGAAAGATAGAATGTAACTAATGAAATAACTATTGTGAACAATTACATGCAATAGACCTGTTACTTGATTATGCAAATATGTGAACTATTCATTGTGGACTGTGATTGTGATGAACGGGTGTCACATTCCGACACATATATATATGAATGGGTGTCACATTCTGAAACGTATATAAGATTGGGTGTCATGTTCCAACACATATATAGGATCAAGTGTCACATTTTGACACATATATGATTTGGGTATGGGTTCCATGAGAGAACCAATGTGTGACTATCATCCGTGAATTGATCTTGACTATATGTATGATGATAGAGAAATTGATGAGATGATAACTGAGCATTCCTATCATGTGTAATAACTGATATGAAAGGACTGAAGGTCCTAGTGCTATCATGTTGACTGTTGTAATTAAGATTTACCTTGTGAAACCATATATTTCTCCTAAAATAGTAAATTAATAATGTGTTCATGTATATGCCTGATTAGATTATGTTATGGGTGCTAGATGCATCCGTATAGTAGGTATGAGTTTGTGGGTAAATCAGTGAAAAATAGTCATTGTGTTGTTAAGGGAGATTAATAACTTAAAGTCAGTTATTGTTGATGTCCTGTAGGCACATGGGTTAAAAATAGGATTGGAAGGCTTTCAGAAATTCTATCTCCGGGAAGGCCACCCTGGCGGGAGGAATCCCACTGTGGCGAGGCCGCCAGAGTGGAATAGGTCCCTCCATGGTGGGAAAGTAGTGGTTAGGAGGTGAACTTTAGTCCCTCTAATTTTATCCTCTTTCAAGTGAGATGTTAATTATCCTAAGGCTATGTGATGGTGTAAAACTAAATATAGTAGACGGGTTAGACGGAGTTAGTACTTGCCTATAGTTTGAAAACTTCTCTATGTGATAGAAGGGCTAGACCTTTATCTGTATTAGAATTGGCAGCGACCAATTAGAAAGAATGAAAGATAGGCTTGAACGACTCTAATGAGGTTAATGAGAATGATAAGAGTTTTGCATAAGGTTTGGCGGTGAATCTCTTAAGAGAATGTTTTTTTCTTGTCGATTCCTTTATATAATGCGGTGGGTATCGGATTGACCAATGATGCCTACCAGTACGTGTTGTTTGTAGTGATACTACTTTTGCTATGTCACTTGGCATAGTCTGGTTGCAGGGTCAGTGATGTTTCATAGGTGAAGACGAAGATGAGTCTCCAACAACTTCAACTCTTCAATTCATTCCTTATGGTGGGAGCTGTGTCTTGCTTTTATTTATACTCTATATCTTTAGAAGCTCTTGTAACTGTTTAGACTAGTATCCCTGAGGGTGTTAAGTGTTTCTTGTAATAAACCGTGGAGTTTTAAAAATTTAATTTTTGGTGTATTCTTGACTCTTTTAGGACTTATAATGGTATTTTGTTAAACTTCCGTATGATATTTTGTAAGGGTTCTCCTATCTAGGTGTTAGAGTAGGTGCCCGTACGGCCCGGTGAGTTGGGTCGTGACAGAACTCCTGCTTATTTGGTAAGCCAATTTAATGGTTTTATAAGAAATGTAACATAACTGCTAAGCCTTAGATATTCACAAAAATCACAAGTCAAATTTTAAATTTCCCAAATATAAATGGATTACACAGGACACAGTTTGATAGGCTATTAATCAATACTACAGAACGGAGGTTTTATAAATGTTAGTCCCATCTTAGAACAAAAGGTTAAAGAATGAGAATAACACGTTCAATATGTAGTTTTTGTTAAGATAAATTACAATCTTAGCATTTATTCATAATATATCTTACATATATTGAACATTGGAGATACATCCCTAGAAGAAGAGGGAGTACATATGTCATATATTCTCCAAACATAATGTAATTTATTTCACACACTAGCTATCTAGTTAGAACTAGATAGCCAATATAACACAAGCACACACATATATGTATGTGTGTAAACATACACATATGTTTTTCATCATATGTATAAACATATTGAATAATATAATTGATGTTCTATTACTTTATAAGGTGACTCTCTATATCTTTTGTCATACCAATGACAAAACCCAATAGAACAAGAGGTTCTGGGATTTCTTCGGTTTTCTTCTCGTACAGAAATGTCCATGTAATCCATTGATCGTCACATGATGTGATAATAGTGAAGGAATCGTACAACTCTAACAGATCTCCACCAATTATTTTCCAAGTGATTGATTTAGTTTGAGGATCAATGGCTTCAATCACTTGCTTTGCAATCTTATCTTTTCCATCTACAATCAATAAAGTCGAAAATATAAGAGATGTTAATAGGCTACTTCATCTTTCAAACCCTCATAAAAGATATAAACATTCACAATTAGATATTTTTAGCTCAATTTTTTTAGTTTTTTCTTGGTTTTTTCATTTTCTCCAATGAAATCTGTAAAATGTTTGTACAACATCTTACGGTAATTGATTGGTGAGTGAAAATATTTTATGGAAAGTATATATTAAAGTTGAATCATATTTCAGAAAATTGGATATTGTTATGGTAAATAAAAATCTATTACCAAAGATTAATAATGTCGAAGGATTAGCTAGAGCAACGCAAAGACAGAGATTCAGAATTTAAATTTAATCGGTGCAATATTTAGGTTTCCACAACTAACTGAATCCATTTCACTTGAGCAAATATGGGTTTTGTACTTTTGATTTCTCATTCGGTGTCTGGTTATCCACATTGGAGTCCAATAAAATTCGAATTCGCGCCGGAAAGTTCTACATTGGGGGTAAAGCGCTTTATAACAAAGACAACTCCATACCCAAGGGGACTCGAATCCGAGACCTCTAGTTAAGAATGAAAGAGTACTTACCACTCCACCACAATTCTTAATGCTAAGCAAATATGGGTTTAGAACTTGATTACTCATTACAATTTTGGTGATTTTGCACATTTTTTATTGCGTATAATAATATCACCCGTTGAAACTTATAGAGTACATTAAGGTTTGGGAGCAAGTAATATGAAGATGCTTATATGAAAACGACTCTCCCCACAAATGAGAGAAGCTATTTTTCAATTTTTTAGTGTAAAATGCTTACTATATGGTAACTAAACATCATCAAATAACCTTTTTTATGAAAAACATCATCATCAAATAACCTTTTTTTATGAAAAAACATCATCATCAAATAACCTTTTTATGAAAAACATTCTCTTGGAAATTGACTTTCTCTTAAAATCAAACACACCTAAACCTAAAAAAATGATTCATATGTAGAGAGAGGGGAAGTGTATGTATATTACCGTCATTATATTTCCAGCAAACAACTGAACCAACCTTTATTGTTTCACCTTGATGAAACTCAAAACTTAGTATTTTGCTAGGGGTTATGTTGGGTATATGATGAGTTCTCATGTGAAAAATGTCATGAATCGAGTATCCTCCGCACTTCACTTCTATTGAACCAATTAACTTGCCTTTTACACCCATTTTTTTTATGCGTAGAAAAAACGTTTTGCGAAGAAAGTGGGATAAAATGATTAGAAATTAGTCATTATATAGATTTCAATTAGCTATACGAAAAATTATTATAAATATTATAGAATATGACCCACGACATATCATGAAAAATTAGAGCTAGGTTGTTAGCCCATTACGGAGAAAATGCCAAAAAGGTAAATTATTTTAGGTGGTAGGTTTGGAATAGTCTCAAGTATTATATGAGTAGTTTTGGTTCTTTATATTCTTCAAAAAATAAATATTTTCATTGTCTGACAATTACCAAATTCTAATTATTAAATTTAATAAAAATAAATTATATTTAACGAAGACATACATTTGAAAATATAGACTTTGTAGATTGTTATTTTTGATGTATTTCAAGTGTTTGGGGCAATTTTTGAGGTGTAATGTCACGACTCCGATCCACTGTGACTGACATCCACTCTAACTCTCTAGTGGGAGAACCATTTTAAAGAGCCCAACAACAATAATCGAAGGTATACACAACTTAAAGATGCAGATGCAGGTTTAAGCCAAAGATAAATGCTGAGTCCCCATAAACTCAGAAACTAACTAATTATAAACTCAAAATATGTGGAAGTGAACACACCTTAGGAACTGAACGTCATTGTACTAAAACTCTAAAAACTAACAAGTCTAGAACATGAGTACAACTTCTAATAGAAACCTATAACAACTAACCATTGTTTGAACATCTAAGTCCTGGAAAAGAAAAGAACTAGAAATAACGAGTCCACAGCAGCCTGAAGGAACAACTCATCCTTGACTTCGAAAACACAATCACTCCTCTAGATGAGGTCTCTTCGCAATCAGCTGAATATGCCTATACTCAACAAAAAGGCAGAGTAAGGATAGTATCAGTACACAAAAACAATGATGTACTGGTAGGATCACGCGGTTAGCCAATAAGCGGATCATAGAGAAGTTAATTCAACATAATATGCATATACATATACCGAATAAGTCAACTAATCTCAAGTTCACCTATATTCAGCAATATCTTAACTTAATGTCTTCCACATGCTATAACTTCACACAAGGGTCCTCTCAAGGGACATACAAATAATTAACTTTGTGTCGGAACATGAAACTCGATCCAATTATGTGTCGGAACGTGACACCCGATCCAAGCATACCACAATCACAAATACATTCAGTATTTATAATTTTTATATAACCAAGAACAGGTTCATCACAAAAATAGGCTAGCAAATGATCATTTCACACATAATCTAACATGTTTCTCTATTCATATATATATATATATATATATATATGCATTTCATAAAGTAATTTAACAAGTATATGAAATACATACGAGAAACTAGACGATTCCCTACCTTAAATTCAAGCTTCAACAACCTTACAATGCAAGAGCCTTCCCTTTCCTAGTTAATTCTTCTCGTTCTTGATTTAGAAAAACAGTAAATACATATAAAAGATTAACACAATGGCCTAACTATCAGTAAATATAACACAATTTCACACCCTAGGCCAACCTATGATCCTAACCCCACCCTAGGGCTATTTTCCACTATGGGTTTTCAGTTCAAACCCTCCCCAATGATTACTAATCATACTTTAAAGGTTCTAGAAATTAAAGTATGAATTTATGGTGTAAAATCCTTAACTTAAGCATGGAAATCCGTGGAAAATTAATGAAAATCTCCCTAGGTCGCCTCTTGAAGACTTAGAAATTGTTTTTGCCGAAAAGAACCGTTCTGAGGCTTTTCATGACTTAAGTCCCGCGACTGTCCTGCTTTGGTGAGACTCATCCCACTCTGGTGGCCCTGCTATAGCAGTGGAAATCCCGCTCTGGTGGTATAGGAGGATATAGAGAGCTTGTAAAGACTCACCAAGTCTCCCCTTTCACAACATACCCTCTTTCCAAGATGTATTAAAATATACCCTTCACACCAACTTTGATTTTGGGAGTTTTACTCGCCTGAATAAGATTCCGCAAAGCCTTAAATGCTCTGTATCATCCTAGCTATCAGCCTATCCAATCAAATTGGAGGTTTGATCTCCCATCATTCACATGATTACCCTAGACTTCACCTGACTCAGAATTCATCCAAGTCTTGCCTAGGCTAAGTTTTTCCAAAGTTACTACACAAAGTTTTCTGGCCCAAAATCCTTCTCTATTGGCCTATTCCTAACAACGGGAACAAGTTATTAAAATAGATACCAATTTATTCATCACTCATCCTCGAGTGACTAACTAGGGAAAACAGGCTAAAGTAAAGATAGAGTAGGACCGTCTCGTACTTGTCTCGCATGTCTTTCTCAGTCTCCCAAGTAGCTTTCTGTACTAAACATGTTTCCATTGCACTTTAACCATACTGAACTCTTTAGTCCTCAACTTCGATACATCATGATCAAGAATTATAACTGGTGCTTTCTCATACTAAAACTCCTTGAGTAATAACACTGAGTCCCATTTAATGATACAATCCCTATCTCCATGGTACTTTTTCAGCATAAACATATGGAACACTAGGTGTACTCCTGAAAAACTAGGTGGTAAGGCCAATCTGTATTTCATTGGCCCTACATATTCAAGAATTTCAAAGGGCTAATATAGCGAGGACTGAGTTTATCTTTCTTTCCGAATCTCATCACTCCTTTAATAGGTGAAACTTTTAGAAGCACTTGCTCACCAGCCTCGAATGTGAACCCCCTTCCTCACTAAGTAAACCTCCAATGGTTTCACTTCCCCAACTTTAAACTACCCTATGGGAGACCTGCATCCCCTCTTATATAGGGCTTCAAATGGTGCCATATCGATACTAGCGTGGTACCTATTTTTGTAGGAGAACTCAAACAATGGCAAAAACTTGTCCCAATGTCCCCCAAAGTCTATCATATATACCCTCAATATATCTTCCAACACTTAGATAGTCCTTTCTGACTGCCCATTTGTCTATGGATGGAAAGATGTGCTGAAAGTGAGTTGAGTACCCAACTTTTCATTCAACTTACCCAAAAATTTGGAAGTGAATTATGTACCATGGTCTAAAATTATAGAAAGCCCGTGCAACCTTACTATCTCTTTCATATAAATCCCAGCCATCTGTTGTCACAACACGACCTAGGTCCTAATCGCAATATAGCGATCGGGATGTGAGGAACCCCAACCATAAGCCATCTTAGCATTCATTGTATAGATAAGGTAAAGAACAATAGAAAGATAAGAGGAAGTAATCATAAGTAGGGTAAGGCACTAAGGGAAACCCAATTCTATAAACGTCCAAATCGGACTACACCAATAATCATCTAGTTATGCCTCTAGTTTAACCTTCAACGGGGGCTTAGGACAAGCTCTTATCTCACTCTAGCAATAAAAAAATGTGTAAGCAATAGAAATATGAATAAAAGTCTTCTCCTCAGTAGAATGAGGACTCACCAACTTCTTTAAAATCTAAAGAAAACTCTAGCCACGAGCATGGTAGTCGAGAGTGTCATCTGTCCCTACATTATAATACATTGTAGGCAAAATATGCATTAGTAAGTTTGAATGTACTAAGTATGTGAGGTATGCATGACAAGTAAGAGAACGTAATCAATATGCCATAAGATACATGACCAATCATAATGAGCATAAGTATAGCTTTAAAGCAATTTGAAACATAAAGAACTCTTGGTCAGTGCATATCATCAAACTTCAACTTTCAACTAAAAACTTGACATCTTAAAGCTTAACTTGAAACTTGTGTGGGATAAGACCTTTAACCAACAACTAAGACCATGAGAGCTACTACATGAAATCCAATGACTTACATCAAAACAAGGGAAGCTACCTTGCCAGGGCATACTCCAAAGATAACTCCACTGAACTGGGCTATGTGGATCCACTAGCTAAGCCATGAAGGCAACCTACGTGAGCAACATAGTTTGGGAGATACTAGGATTTCCTTGAATAACCAACTGCGTTGTGCGACCAAATCCCACCTTGAAGTCTTTACAGTGCTTAGTCAATATCCCAATGGAAACTTATAAAACATACTCACAACATAGTAGGGAAAGATAGTAAGTGCCTATCAATCCATCTTTAAAATATTTAAGAATAGCTCATCTAACTTGGTGATTCATAAGAATCTATAACTTTGGTGAGAATTGCCCTTATCACCATCTTTAAACATCTAATGATCTTAATTCTGATTATCATCTCAACTTTAAACCATGAAAACTTTTCTTGAAGATCATTGAACTCTTAATATATTCATGAAAATCCTCTTTAGCTTCATAATCTTAACTTGGAAATAGCTTCATGCATGGACATTCATAATTCAACTTAAAATCATACAATTCATATGAAAATATGCATATAATGATCATTGATAACATCTAAAATGGAATTAAATAAGCTCAATGCAATTCATCAAAAATATAGTTCAAAATAAATAGAAATTAAAAGAAGAAAAACCTTGGGACTTCATGAGTGAAAGGAACCCATGAATCAATCCCCACATACCTTGCTTGAATTCACTAGGAATTGAAGAAGAACCTTGAAGAAATATTGGAACCCTAGCTTGAATTTGGAGAGAAACCTTGCAAGTTCTTGCCTTGGAATAATTTGAGAGAATGAATTGAATAGGAGGGGGTTATGAAGAAAGGAGTATTTATGGACTTTGAACTTGGCCATAAAAGTGTCTAGGTTCATTGAACCAAACTTTAGAAAAGACACAATTACCCTTCATTATATTTGGAAAATTAACCCTACGTACCCTAACATACGGGCCGTCTTGGCAACGACGAGTCATGTAAACGACTCGTCCTGCAGGTTTGCATAAAGTGCCTAAAAATATAGTCTCTGATTATGAACGACCATTGTTTATGACCCTTTATCTCAGGAATGACCTATTCTCAAGGCTCATCATACAGGTTTGAAAACCTGCAAATTGGTTCTTATGACTCGTTATTGATTCTACGAGCCGTCTTGTCAAGTCGTCACCATGGCCTTAGGGAAACTTGAACAAAGTATATGAACTCTGGTTGATGAGGGGTTCCTATGAGCTGTCTTCTAGAGGATGACTTGTCCTGGAAGGTCATAGAACCTCTCATTAGGGAAACTTCAACTTTTGCTCGAGGGGTCACTCTATGACCAAACCTTACGAGACATAGAGGAACTCGTTCATATGGGTGGGTTTGAAATTTTGAGAATTTTCTCCTTGGTTACAACTTTCTGACTTACGGGGTCTTATAATATCTCCCCCTTGGAAATATTCATCCTCGAATGAGATTAACTTATCATAGAAAGAACACAGAAAGAGGACTAGCAACCTAAAAAACATGATGACATCTTAAAAAGGATGGAACATGAAAACTTCAACTAAACATAAAATTATGACTTTGAAATCAACCTTTTCATGAACATGCATGTATAAGAATGACACAGGAGGAACTGAATACTTAGGAATTTAACTATCTTGGATATAACAACTTACTACTTTAGGCTTTAGTGGATGAGAGGAGGTACGGGTATCGTTTCATTATATCCGCCTCCGTCTCCCAAGTAGCACTTTATACTTGTTGATTCCTCCATAACACTTTCATGGACACAACCTCTTTGTTCCTTAACTCCTTGACTTGCCGGTCAGAAATTTCCATTGGAACTTCTTCATAAGTCAAATCCTCCTTAACACTTAAATCTTTAAGTGGCATAATGGAGCTTGGATCACCCACAAACTTCCTCAACATTGACACATGAAACATCGGGTGAACCATAGCTAACTCAAGTGGAAAATCTAACTCATAATCCACCTTGCCAACACTTCTCAATATCTTGTAAGATCCTACGTATACATGACTCAACTTTCCTTTCTTGCCAAAATGAATTACATTCTTCATGGGTGAAACTTTCAAATAGACTCAATCATCTACCTCAAATTCAAGCTCTTTTTTCCTCACATCGGAATAGGATTTTTAACGACTTTGAGCCGTTTTCAACCTCTCTCTTATGAGTCTCACCTTTTCCATAGCATTGATAACCAAATCTGGACCAATCAAGATCATCTCTCCCACTTCAAACCATCCCACTGAGGATCTACATCTCCTCACATACAATACTTCAAAAGGAGACATTTGTATGCTAGAGTGATAACTATTTGTCACAACCCAAGCCTAGGGCCTAGACGTGACATGGTAAATGAGGAACCTGAAAGTACCTCAAATAAGCCTCTTAGCATTCTTTTAGCCTTTCATAGGTAATGACAATAAATGAACAAGCAGAAATCATAATAGTAAATATTCAACTTATATATGTCCAATAATACCTCTAACTTTTAGATTTAACAGGGCTAAGACAAGTTCCTAGCTCACCCTCAATCATAATAGAAGAAATGCCATAGAAAAATATCTCAATATATCATAAGCTAGAAATATAAAGGAGTATTGTTCTCGGAACATGGAAACTCACCAAAAATAGTCTTCAAATGAAATCTCAACTAGCCACATGGAAGAGAACAAGGAGGAGCACTGATCCCTACATGGTGATATCATGAAGGCAAAAGAATATGCGTTAGTACTTTGAATGTACTAAATATGTAAGGATGCATTAACATTGAGGAAACATTAAAACATTTATGTAATATGGAACATAATGTAAAGCATGCATAATAAATCATATAGATATCCTTTAAAATATTCTTTGTGTGGAAAATGACCATAACCAACATTTAAGACCTTGTGAGCTATTACATGGAATCCAACATAACCCCCTACATTGGCCGGGGAGACTACTTGTCGGGTAGAACTCCGTCAACTTCATTCATTTCTTTAACTTTAACTTTAAGGGCTATTTATGAATCCATTAGCCTAAGCCTACAAGGGCTCCTATGTTGGCACATAGTTAATGAGAAAAGGGGTTGCTACTACGATTCCCTTACCGAATCCCACCTCAATACTCCATTCAGTGCTAAGTCAATCCCACAGAATAGTTTAATACTTCAAAATATTCATAGCATATAACTTGGGAATTCAAATATCATATTCGGTAAAATAGCTCATTAAAACATTTGGTAATTCAAATATGCAAGAATTGTCCTTATTGCATAAAAAATCCATCATTCATATCATTTCATCATTCTTTCATTTCTTAAGACTCCCTTTTGATCATAGATATTACTTTCATAAATATTCATTTTGAGTCAAAGCTTTTAAGTCAAACTTTATTGAAAATATAGTAAAATTAGGTGGGTTCAAATCACTTAACTTGCAAACATGTATGTAAATAAATATACATAAATACTTTGAAATCCATTAATTAAAAAATCATGCTTTAAACAACCCACCATGAATTTCAAAAACCTTTAAAACGATAAATAGAGAAATTACTTGTAAACCATCAATTCATATATATGAAATTATGTTGCATCAAAATAGACCAATAATAATTCATTTAACTATGATTCATGCTATTAAGTAAAAATACGAATTACCCATAAGAAAATATTACTTGAAATCAAGAGATTTAATTGAAAGACTTTTTGGACTACATGGGTGGAAGAACCCATGGATAAACACCCACATAACTTAGAGTAAAACTTAAAGAAAATAAATATAATTTACCATATAATTAAAATACTTTAGGCATGAAAGTGGAAGAAATACTCTCATTGAAGCCTTACATACCTGGAATTCGAAGCATTACTTAGAATCGAAGGACTTAATGAATACATTTGAATCCTAGCCTTTTCTTCTTGCCGGAGCGTTTTGTGTACTATCCAAAATATATCAATCACCAAAATAGTATTTTTATACTACTAAGAACTAAAACTATATTTTGAGAATGAGTAAAGAAGTGTATAGAGAGAAGAGTTGCTTGAGAAAGCTTGATGAATAAAATAATGAATTAAGGTGGGTATTTATAGGTGTAAAAGAGGGACCTAACAATAATTAAAATAATTATAAAGAAAAATATAAAAATTTAATGGAAGATTTTGATGTCATGGGTGATGTCAAATAGAGGACTATTGATATCATGAATGATGTCAAATGTATCTAGATCTTTCCATGGTTGGTGAGATGAACTTTTTTTAACGGAATATCCTTTTTCGGAGCTGCGTTTGAACAAGATAACTTCCTTATTGGATTTGGTGTCTCATAAATATTGTTGATCTAGAAGTCTAATTTCATGTAGTTCAAGAATCAACTGATTTGGAGTATTCTAGAGTGAGATATAATATTTTTTCTATAAATACTCTATTTTATCACATCACACTGTCTTACAACAATTAATTTATTTGACCTACTTAACCTTCAAAACTTAAAATATGGTCTTCACAAAAGTTGTAGGTAATGATGTTGTGGTGATTTATAAATTTGAATCACCTAATTTGGACTAGACTATGAAAAGTTATACCCAAAATACAAAAGCTATAACATTTTCATCAAGAATTGGAATATCATATACAACGTTTTTAAGGGGTGTTACACTATTATTATAGGCAAACTCAATCAATGGAAAATGTTCATCCTAACTTCCTTTAAAATCAATAACGCATGCCCTTAATATATCCTCTAAAGTTTGGATCGTTCTTTTGGCTTGACCGTTGATTTGAGGATGAAAAGCGGTACTTAACGTAACATTTATACTGAGACCCTTTTGAAACGACTTCCAAAAGTGTGAAGTAAATTGTGCACATCGATCTGATATGATGGACAAAGGCACACCATGAAGTCTTACCAACTCTCGAACATATAACTTAGCATAATCTTCTGCACTATAGGAAGTCTTAACCGATAGAAAATGAGCCGACTTGGTCATCCGATCTACAACAATCCAAATAGAATCATGTTGCTTCTTAGTGCGAGGCAAACCTGTTACAAAATCCATATTCACATCTTTCCAGTTTCAAGTAGGAATCTCAATGTCCTAGCTAGACCTCCTAGTCTTTGATACTCAACTTTAACTTGTTGGCAATTTGAACACTTAGCTACAAACTCCACTATGTCCTTATTCATGCCATTCAACCAATACACTTCTCTCAAGTCATGATACATCTTGGTGGAACCCGGATAAATTAAGTATTCGGAACTATGGGCCTCATTCAATATCAACTCTCTTAACCCATTAACATTAGGTATATACAAATGACCTTGGTAACGTAGTACACCATCTCCCCCTTGAGAGAAAGCCTCAATGGCTTTTTCGACAACCGACTTCTTTAACTCAACCAATATTAGATCTTGGCCTTGCTTGGCCTTAACATCCGCTACAAGAGATGATTCCAAACCATTATAAACAAGAACACCTTCGTCATTGGAATCGACCAAACGCACACCTAAACTTACCAATCTATGAACATCTTTAACCAATTCTTCCTTATCTTCTTCAACATGTGCCACACTACTCATGGACAATCTACTTAGTGCATCGGCAACCATATTTGCCTTACCCGGATGATACAACATACTCATATCATAATACTTCAATAACTCAAGCCATCTCTTTTGTCGAAGGTTCAAATCTTTTTGCTTAAACATATATTGTAGACTCTTATGGTCGGTGAACACATCCACATGGATGCCATAAAGATAGTTTCCCCAAATCTTCAAGGCAAACACAATCGCCGCAGGTTCAAGATCATAGGTTGGATAGTTCTGTTTTTGGCCCTTAAGTTGCCTAGAAGCATAGCCTATTACCTTACCATGTTGTATCAATACATAACCAAGTCCAACCCTTGAAGCATCATAATATACCACGAAACCATCAGAACCTTTTGGCAAGGTCAAGATAGGAGCGGTAGTGAGATGATCCTTCGACTCTTGGAAACTCTTTTCACAACTTCACTTACTTTTGAGTCAACTTGGTCAAAGGTGACGAGATTAATGAAAATCCTTTCACAAATCTCCTATAGTATCCGCATAAGCCCAAGAAACTCCTAATATCATAAAGAGATAATGGTCTAGGCCAATTCTTCACCGCTTCGATTTTCTTAGGATCAACCACAATCCCTTCACCGTACACAATGTGACCAAGAAAAGCCACCTTCTTTAACCAAAACTCACACTTTTTGTACTTTGCAAATAATTATTTGTCTCTTAGAGTTTGCAATACAATCCTCAAGTGATATGCATGCTCCTACTCATTTCGAGAGTAAACCAAAATGTCATCAATGAATACAATCACAAACATATCTAGGTATTGCTCAAACACCCTATTTTATTAAGTCCATGAAAGCCGGGGGAGATTGTTCAATCCCAACAACATGACTAAAAACTCATAATGGCCATACCTTATCCGAAAAGATATTTTGGGAATGTCACACTCCCTTTGCCTCAATTGGTGATAGCCAAAACAAAGATCTATCTTGGAGAAGTAACTTTCCCCTTGCAATTTATCAAACAAGTCATCTATTCTTGGAATTGGGTACTTATTCTTGATGGTTACCTTATTCAATTGCCGTTAATCAATACACATATGTAGTGAGCCATCCTTCTTTCTAACAAACAATATGGAAGCACCCTATGAAGAAATACTTGGCCTAATGAACCCTTTGTCCAATAAGTCCTTCAATTAATCTTTCAACTCCTTTAATTCTGCTGGATCCATGCGGTAAGAAGGAATAGAGATAGGTTGAATATCCGAAAGAAGGTCTATACCAAAATTAATCTCCCTTTCGGGAGGGACACCGGGTAATTTATTGGGAAACACATCCGTAAACTCATTTACAATACAGACCGACTCTAAGATAGGTGATTCAGAATTCTGATCCATAACCCTCACAATATGATAAATAAAACTCTGGGAAATCATCTTTCAAGCCTTAAGGAACAAAATGAATTGACCCTTAAACACAAAGTTATTACATTCTAGAACTGGCTCATTTGGGAATTGAAACTTAACCACTAGGGTTCTACAATTAATAGAAGCATAACATGAATATAGCCAATATATTCCAAGTATGATATCAAAATCGGTCATCTCAAGCTCAACTAGATCACATAAGGTAATTTTATGGAAAATCATAACCGGACAACGTCTATAGATTCTTTTAGGCATAATCGACTTGCCTACGGGAGTATAAATGAAGAAAGGCTCTAATAATATCTTGAGACTAACATCAAATCTCATGGCCACATAAGGAAAAACAAAAGATAAATTTTCACCCAGATCTAGCAAAGTATAAACATCATAGTGAAAGACCCATAACATACCAGTAACAACATCGGGCGTCTCCTCTATGTTTTGCCTACTATGGAGAGCATAGAACCTATTATTGCTTTGACCACCCTTTTGTTGCACTTGGCCACCTTGATAAACTTGTCCTTACGGACGAAAATATTTATCCTTACATTCCTTAGCATGATGACCCAACATACCCCACCGGTAGCACATATTTATCCCGACCAGGAATTCACCCTTGTGGTTCCTACCACATTTCTTTCATGCGGGAGTAACTTGGACAATGGGAGCACCTCCTTGAGGTTTAGGGTTGGGCACCCTATCTTTGTCAAACCTTTGAGTAGTAGCATTAGAAAACCCTTAGCGGAGTACCTTTGGCAAAAATGAGAACATCCACTATTTCCAAACTTAGCATGAGAGAATTCACTATCATTGATCCTTGGCCTCTTAGACTCCTTATTCTTCAACTTTAAATTCACACTTTCTACTTGATATGCATAGGTCATGAGTCTAGATATATCCATATCTCGAATTAACATAGACGTTTTGTACTCTATTGAAACTATATCCAACACACCCGATATAAACTTGCTCATACGAGCTCTTGAGTCATCGACTATGAATGGAGCATATTTTGACAATTGAGCAAACTTGAGGGTATAGTCCCTCAGACTCATACCACCTTGCTTGAGGTGAATGAACTCTTGTACCTTAGACTTTCTCAACTCTAGTAGGAAGAAGTGATCAATAAAAACCCCTTTGAACTCATCCCAAGTCACAGGCTCTGCCTCTCTAGGCATCTCACTATTTTATTAATCAAACTAAATTTTTCCAACACCCCTCAATCGATACGTAGCCAACTCCGCCCTTTCAACCAGGCTAATCCCCATTATCTCAACAACCTTATGGATATTATCCATAAACTCTTGGGAATCCTCATCAACTTTAGAGCCCTAAAACTCCAGAGAATTCATCCTCATGAAGTCACGAACTCTCATTGCCATCGTACTAACATTTGGATTCACAGGAGCAACTACCTCACAATTAACTTGAGTTGTAATGGCCTAAGCAAGTATTTGAAAAGTTGCTCGAAACTCGATATTGGAAACTTGATCATTCAGAGGATCATTAGCTTGAGGAACTTGTCTTCTTAGAGGCATTTTCTAAAAGTTTCAAAGAACAAGCGTTAGACGGAAAAGACTTAACCACTCTAATGTATGACATAGATCATAAAAGAACTGAGACCTTTCCTAAAATATTTTGTAGCCTCCTATTCATGGGAGTGGCGCGCTTCCCACCAATGAATAAGACTCTACTTAATGCGGCATGTTAGACTCCCTAGGACTCTTCTAAACCTTATGCTCTGATACTAAGTTTTTCATGACCTGACCTAAGGCCTAATCATAACACGGCGATCGGGATGCGAGGGAACCCAACCATAAGACATCTTAGTATTTATTGCATAGATAAGGTAAAGGAAAATATAAAGATAAGCAGAAGTAATCATAAGTGGTGTAAGGGAATAAGGGAAACCCAACTCTATAAACTTCCAAACTGGACTACACCAATAATCGTCTAGATATGACTCTAGTTTAACCTTTGACGGGGGCTTAGTACAAGCTCCTAGCTTACCCTAGCAATAAAAGAAATGTTAACCAATAGAAATATGAATAAAAGTTTTGTCCTCTATAGAATGAGGACTCACCAACTTCTTCGAAATCTAAAGGAAACTCTAGCCACGAGCGGGGTAGTCGAGAATGTTGTCATTCCCTACATTATGAGATAATGTAGGCAAAATATACATTAGTACATTTGAATATACTAAGTATGTGAAGTATCCATGACAAGTAAGAGAACGTAATCAATATGCCATAAGATGAATGACCAATCATAATAAGCATGAGTATACCTTAAAGCAATTTGAAACATAAAAAATTCTTGGTCAATGTATATCATCAAATTTCAACTTTCAACTAATAACTTGACATCTTAAAGCTTAACTTGAAACTTGTATGAGGTAAGACCTTTAATCAATAACTAAGACCATGCGAGCTACTATATGGAATCCAATGACTCCTGCATTGAGACAGGTCGATGACTCCTGCATCAAAATAGGAAGGCTACCTTACCAAGGCATACTCTAAAGATAACTCAACTGAACTGGGCTATGTGGATCCACTAGCTAAGCTATGAAGGCAACCTACGTGAGAAACGTAGTTTGGGAGATACTAGGATTTCCTTGAATAACCAACTGCATCGTACGACCAAATCCCACCTTGAAGTCTTTACGATGCTTAGTAAATATCCCAATGGAAACTTATAAAACATACTCACAACATAGTAGGGAAAGATAGTAACTGCCTATCAATCCATCTTTAAAATATTTAAGAATAGCTCATCTAACTTGGTGATTCATAAGAATCTATAACTTTGGTGAGAATTGTCCTTATCACCATCTTTAAACATCTAATGATCTTAATTCTGATCATCATCTCAACTTTAAACCATGAAAACTTTTCTTGAAGATCATTGAACTCTTAATATATTCATGAAAATCCTCTTTAGCTTCATAATCTTAACTTGGAAATAGCTTCATGCATGGACATTCATAATTCAACTTAAAATCAAGCAATTCAAATAAAAACATGCATATAATGATTATTGATAACATCTAAAAAATAGAATTAAATCAGCTCAATGCAATTCATCAAAAATAGGGTTCATAATAAATAGAAATTTAAAGAAACTTTGAGAAAAACCTTGGGACTTCATGAGAGAAAGGAATCCATGAATCAATCTCCACATACTTTGCTTGAATTCACTAGGAATTGAAGAAGAACCTTGAAGAAATATTGGAACCCTAGCTTGAATTTGGAGAGAAACCTTGTTAGTTCTTGCCTTGGAACAATTTGAGAGAATGAATTGAATAGGAGGGGGTTTTGAAGAAAAGAGTATTTATAGACTTTGAACTTGTCCATAAAAGTGTCTAGGTTCATTGAACTAAACTTTAGAAAAGACACAATTGCCCTTCATTATATCTAGAAAATTGACCCTACGGACCCTAATATATTGGCCGTCTTGGCAACGACGAGTTGTCTAAATGCCTCATCCTACAGGTTTGTGTAAAGGTCCTAAAAATAGTCTTTCAAGTTTATGAACGACCATTGTTTACAACCCATCGTCTCAGGAATGGTCCATTCTCAAGGCTCATCCTGCAGGTCTGAAAACTTACAAATATACTAGTCTCTGAAGTTTTAGGACAGGTGGTTCTTATGACCCGTCATTGATTATATGAGCCATCCTGTCAAGTCATCATCTTGGCCTTAGGGAAAATTGAACAAAGTATATGAACTCTAGTTGATGGAGGGTTCTTACAAGCCATCTTCTAGAGGAAAACTTATCCTGAAAGGTCATAAAACCTCTCCCGAGGGAAACTTCAACTTTTGCTCGAAGGGTCACTCTACGACCAAACCTTACAAGCCATGGAAAGCTCTACGAGTTGTAGAGCGACTCGTTCATACGGATGGGTTTGAAATTTTGAGATTTTTCTCCTTGGTTCCAAGTTTTCAACTCAAGGGGTCTTACAACTGTTATGAATTATAGTCCACTCTAATCAGAATAAAGTATGCTGACTTTGTTAACCTGTCAATCATTACCCAAATGGAATCATACCTTCCCAAAGTCTTGGGAAGTCTCACTATAAAATCCATGGCTATTTTCTCTCACTTCCACTCAGTAATAGGCATCCTTTGAAGCAAACCTGCAGGTTTTTGGTGCTCATACTTCACCTATTGGCAGTTCTGACATTTGGCTACCTATTCAGCTGCCTTTCATCACAACAGGCCACCAATATAACCGCTTCAAATGTTGATACATCTTAGTCACTCCGATGAATAGAGTATCATGAACCATGAGATTCAGATAGGATTTTTTGAATTAGCCCCGGGGAAAACAAATCCTTCCCCTGAAGTGAAGCACCCCACCTGCATCAAGTGTTTCCCATCAACACTTTTCTTCTGATTTCATTTAAGTTCGCATCCTTAAACTGTTTGGTCTTATTCTCTTCTATAAAAGTGGGCCTTAGATCAACTCCGGCCATTATCTCACCTTTCTCCGAGATGCCCAGCCTCATGAACTTGGCCTCCAAGGCCTGAATCTCTCTAGCCAGGGTCTTCTTAAGAGCCCTCAAACAAGCTGAACTGCCCATGGTCACCGATTTTTTGGCTCAACTGGTCTGCTACCACAATAGCCTTACCTGGATAGTACTAGATAATGACATCATAGACTTTAAGCAACTCCATCCACCTTCTCTGTCTCAAATTCAAGTCCTTCTTGGTGAACACTTGTTTTAAGCTCGGTGATAAATAAACACCTCACACCGTACAAATAATGTCTCCAGAATTTTAATGCAAATACTATTACTGCCAACTCTAATTCATAAGTTAGGTAATTTCTTGCATGAACCTCCAATTGTCGTGAAGCATATGCTACAACATTCTTATCCTTCATCAACACAACACCCAAATTGGAATGTGAAGCATCACAAAAAATAATGAAGTCTTTACCTTCAACCGGCACGGTCATAATTTGTGTTGTGGTTAGAAGATTCTTGAGCTTTTGGAAGCTCTCTTCACACTTGTCAGTCTACTCCAATGACACTTCCTTTTTAGTCAACCTGGTCAAGTGAGTAGCAATAGAAGTAAAGTTTTCATAAACTGGCGATAGTAACTGGCCAGCCTTACAAAACTTCTTACCTTGGTCACGGAACTGGCCTAGCCTAATTCTTAACTGCCTTAATCTTTTATGGGTCCACTATTACCCCTTCTTTTGAAACAACATGGCGTAACAAGGTAACTGAAGGCAGCCAAAACTCACACTTAGATAATTTTGCATACAAACCTTGTCTTTCCAAAACACCAAACACAATTCGAAGATGATCTGCATGTTCCTATTCACTCTTTGAATACACTATTATATCATCTATAAATACTATTATGAACGAATTTAGTAAATACATATAAAGGAACAACACAATGGCCTAACTATCAGGAAATATAACACAATTTCATACCCTAGGCCAACCCCTGATCCTAACCTCACACTAGGGCTATTTTCCACCATAGGTTTTCAGTTAACCCCCCCCCCCCCCCAATGATTACTAACCATATTTTATAGGTTCTAGGAATTAAAGTATGAATTTAGGGAGTAAAATCATTACATTAAGCATGAAAATCTGTGGAAAATCAATGAAAATCGCCCTAGGTCGCCTCTTAAAGACTTAGGAACTGTTTTAGTAGAAAAGAACCATTTTGAGGTTTTTCACGACTTAAGTCCTACGACTGTCCCTCTCTGGCGGGACCCACCCCTCTCTGGCGGGATAGGCAGAGATAGAGAGCTCGTAAAGAGTCTTCAAGTCTCTTATTTTAAAATATATCCTCTTCCTAAGACGTATTAAAATATACCCTTTTCGTCAACTTTGATTTTGGGAGTTTTACACGCCAATTATGTGTCGAAATGTGACATCCAATCCAACTATATGTCAGAATATGACACTTGATCCAAAGAAACAAAAATCACAAATATATTTAGTATTTACAACATTTATATCACCAAGAATAAGTTCATCATAAAAACAGGCCAGCAAGTAATCATTTCACACATAATCTAGCATGTTTTCCTATTCATATACACACATATATATCATGAAGCACTTTAACAAATATATGAAATACATATGGTAAATTAGACCATCACCTACCTCAAATTCACGTTTCAACAACCTTACAATGTAAGAGCCTTCCATTTTCGGGTTCGTTCTTCTCATTCTTGGTATAGATAATAATAAATACATATAAAGGATCAATACAATGGCCTAACTATAATGAAATATAACACAATTCACACCCTAGGCCAAACCCTTGATCCTAACCTCACCCTAGGGCTATTTTCCACTATAGGTTTTCAGTTCAAATGCTCCCTCAATGATTACCCACCATACTTTCTAGGTTCTAGGAATTAAAATATGAATTTAGGGAGTAATATCCTTACCTTAAGCATGGAAACCAATGAAAATTGATAGAATTTTCCCTAGATCGCCTCTCAAAGTCCAAGAAATTGATTTTGCAGAAAAGACCATTTTTGTACTTTGTCGCGATTTAAGTGGAGACTGTCTTGCTCTGGTGGCCCTTGTCTATTTGGAATAAACCCGCTCTGGCAGAATATGCAGAAATAGTGAGCTTGGAGTTTGTGCTCCACACCTCCTTCCAAAGACGTATTAAAAGATACCCTTCATGCTAACTTTGATTCAGGAGTTTTACTAGCCGAATGTGATTTCGTGAAATCATAAATGTTCCATATCATCCTGGCTATTAGACTATCCAATCAAATTAGAGGTTTGATCCTTCAGTATTTATATGATCACCCTAGACTTTACCTGACTCAAAATTTATCCAAGTCTGGCCTAGGCTAAGTTTTTCCGAAGTTACTACCCGAAGTTTTTTGGCCCAAAATCCTTCTCCATTGGCCTATTCATAACGATGAAGAAAAGTCATTATAATAGATACCAATTTATCCATCACTCATCCCCGGGTGACTAACTAGGAAAAACAAGGCTAAAGTAAAGATAGAGTAGCACTTGTTTCGTCGAATAGTTGATGATACTTGTCTCATATGTCTTTCTCAGTCTCCCAAGTAGCTTCCTCTACTGAAAAATGTTTCCATTTCACTTTAACTATATTGATCTCCTTATTCCTCAAATTTTGGACATCACGATTAAGAATTGCAAATGGCTCATCCTCATACCAAAGTTCCTTGTCTAATAACATCGAGTATCATTTAATGATGTAGTCCTCATCTTCATGGTACTTCTTCAGCATGGACACATGGAAAATAGGGTATACCATAGACAAGATCGGTGGTAAGACTAATTTGTATGCTACTGGCCCTACACAGTCAAGAATTTCGAAAGGTCCAATATAACGAGAATTGAGTTTTCCCTTTTTGCCAAATCTCATCTCCTTTTTAATGGGTGACACTTTTAGAAGTACTTGTTCACCAGCCTTGAATGTCATATCCCTTATTTTTCGGTCAACATAATCCTTCTGATGACTTTGAGCCACTAGAAGCTTAGCTTAGATGCTTCTTACCTTATCCTAAGCATCCCTCACTAAGTCAACCCCCAATGGCTCCACTTCTCCAGCTTCAAACTACCCTATGGGAGACCTGTATCCCCTCCCATACAGGGCTTTGAATATGGCCATATCAATACTAGAGTGGTAGTTATTGTTGTAGGAGAACACACACAAGGGGAAATACTTGTCCCAATGTCCCTCGAAGTCTATCATACATGCCCTCAACATATCTTCTAGCACTTAGATAATCCTTTTTGACTGGCCGCCTGTCTGTGGATGGAAAGTTGTGCTAAAAGTGAGTTGAGTACCCAACTCTTCATGCAAATTACCCCAAAATTTGGAAGTGACTATGTACTACGGTCTAAAATGGTAGAAAAGAGCACCCCGTATAGCCTTACTATCTCCTTCACATAAATTATGGCCAGTTAATGTGCATTGCAGTCCACTCTAACCAGAATAAAGTGTGCTGACTTTGTTTACTTGTCAACCACCACATAAATGGAGTCATACTTTCCCAAGGTCTTGGGAAGTCCCACCACAAAATCTATGGCTATTCTCTCTCACTTTCATTCAGGAATGGGCATTGTTTGAAGCAAACTTGCAAGTCTTTGATGCTCATAATTTACCTCTTGGCAGTTTTGACACTTGGCTAGATAGTCGGTTATGTATTTCTTTATACCAGACCACCAATATGACCATTTCAAGTTTTGATACATCTTAGTCACTCCTGGATGAATAGAGTATCGTAAACCATGAGATTCAGATAGAATCTTTTGAATTAGTCAATCTATCTGAGGAACACAAATCCTTCCCCTGAACTGAAGCACCCCACTTGCATCAAGTGTTGAGTATTGAGCTTTGCCCATCAGCACTTTTCCTCTAATTGCTTGGGTTTAATCTCTTCTATAAAATAAGGTCCTAGATCAACTTCGGCCATTATCCACCTTTGTCTGAGATGTCTATTCTCATGAACCTGACTTTAGGGCTGGGCATAAAATACCAAAAATTGAATTACCGAACCAAACTAGTTATTTCGGTATTTTAGTATTCAATAATTTGGTAATTCAGTTCGATATTCGGTTATAAAGTATAAAATTCAGTATTTCAATTTTAGTATTTGGTATTTATGATTTTATCGTTAGTTATTCGGTATTTATCGAATACCAAAATTAAATTACGTCTGTTGGGCCTAATTTCCTAAAGGGGATAAAGGCCCATATATATGTTAAGACCATCCCTGTGCCTCTGCAGCCCAATAACAATAAAAATCAGTACTTCAATGCCCATCCCTACATTTCCCTTTCTAATATTCATCCAAATGTGAAATGCCCAGCCCTAGACAACACACAGCAACGCCAACGTCTTCTTCCAAATTTCTCCATGTTAATTTCTAATTCTGCTTCATCTTCGTACGGTCGTACCTCCTTCTTCTTCTTCTTCCACGAGGTGAGTAGGTGATTGCTTACTTGGGTCCTTTCTTGGTTTGTTTTTTTTATCTTGTGGTTCATGTTGGAAGCTTGGGCCTTAGGGTATTCATCTATTCAATTCGTTTTTTTTTGTATTTCATATATTGTTCATGCTGATGTGGGAAGAGCATCGGGGAATATGAGTGTAGTCACACAGAAAAGGAAAAATTTAAGTTTTTTTGGTTCCTTTTGTTATAGTTGAAGAAAGGTCATAGGAGAAACATAGTATAACAATTTAGAAAATAAAACTTATTTAAGCTTCTTTATTTAAGCTTCTTTAAAATTCTTTCCGAGATGGCTTGTGATGTGTTGGCAATTCCAATTTCTAGTGTGGCATCGGAATGTGCCTCTAGCATCGGGGGCATATTCTTGATTCATTTAGGAGTTCTTTGACTCTAAAATTGGTGCAAGCTGTTATTTGTCTTCAAGATTGGCGTCAAAATAAGCCTTATCCCATAAATGTTGAAGAAGATTTTAATGATCTTATGAAACTTGAACTTGATATGTTTTTCAGTTTTTGTATTTTATTTTTATATTTTTTTACTTAGTTTAATTGTTGACATATTTTAAATTGTTTTTAGATATGGCTGATAGCTCAAAAAATTCCCTCGTTCTTGATTTGTAATCGCAAGATGCCTCGGGTATAAGGCTCTGAATTTTCATTTGATTATTCCACATTATTTCCACCAGTACTTTTAACTTTTAATAATGCCAAATGCTGCTTCTTATGATCACTGATTAGCCCCATTAACATCCTTTTGGGGGGAGTATTACTGATTTTGATGTGGTTGTTGATAATCCAAGTACTTGTGTAGAATCTATGGAGGTGTAGCCTCCTGTATGCTTGTATTTGTTATTTGGCAGTACTAATAATCTTTTTCATTCATGCAGGTTATGACATTGTTGACAAAAACATGGCCAAGCATCACCCTGATTTGATCATATGAAGGAAGCAGCCAGGAATAGCTATTGGGTGTCTTTGCGAATAGGAAGCATCTGGATTGAAATTTTCCAAATTGGAGAAAATGATGTCCACGACTGTATCTTCGTAGTTCATGTTATCAGAATGAAGAAAGATGATAGTGTGTGAGCACTACTTCTCTAAGGCTACCTGTTAATACACGTACTGTTTTGTTCTGTTTTTCTATGATTTTTAAAGGGTTGTAGTAAGCTTAGTTGATCCTTCATGTTGAGTTAATCATGCAAGTGCTTTTTTCGCCTAGTCTAAAAGTGTCGCTGATGTTTCTGCACGTTATCTTGATATGTAAAAATGAAGATGTTAACGTGATTGTCACTATCTCTAAGGCACAACTTTTTTTTGACATTTTAGTTGATCTTTTACTCTCTTATGTGGGATTTTTGCCTTTTTGGCTCCTTCAGAGTCATCTTTTTGCAGCTATTGTTCATTTTTGGTATAAGCATGATGATTGTCAATTAAGAATGGAGATTCAAATATTGTTATCTGTTGAAGCCTTCTTTTAAGTTGGGCTCCAGTGGCATTACATGTGAAACTTTCTTACATATGATGAAGGCTTTTTTTTTTACCAGAAATAATCAGCTATAGAGTTTTTTTTTATCTATTTGTCTTCAAACTTGGTGGATTTTTTTCCTGCAGACGGATCTTGACATCTTGTTATCCGTAAGATTGGTCTGTTGTATCATACTGTTAAACTAACATGATAATCATCTCGTCATTGTTATTCTTGATGCATTCTTTTGAAGAAACCATGATAAACTTAAAAACTGCAGCATCTTTTGAAGAAAATCAAGAAAATGAAACAACAGCTTCCATTGGTATGTTACCCTTAGTGACGTGTTGCACAGTTTCTGCAATGTCAGGATTTTCATCATTGGGGTTATATGCGTCGTTGAAGTTGGGAGATTTTGAATAAGCCATAATGTACATATCTTTTACAATTAGTTTGTGACTCAATTGTATTCGATCTATTGTTTAGTTTGTTATTAAAAATCTTCACATCTCTTATTATTTATTGCTATTGTGAATATGATCTACTAATATATTTCGTGTGGACTTCGACTTCAATATGGTATTATTGAATATCGTATCGAACTGAAGTTTGATTTACCGATTAATAAATTACTGAATCGAAGTTTGAAAGTTTAGTATTTGATATATACTTTGAATTACCGATTATAGAATTACCGAACCCAAACTTTGAAAATACCAAACCGAATACCGAACGCCCAACCCTATCTGGCTTCCAAGGCCTGAATCTCTCTAGTCAGGGGCTACTTAAGAGCCACCAAACAAGCTAAACTGCACATGCTCACCATTTTTTGGCTCAATTCTTCTGATACCATATTAGCCTTATGATACCATATTAGCCTCACATTTGACGCCATAAAGATAATATATTCAGATTTTCAGTGCAAACACTACTGCTGCCAACTTCAAGTCATGAGTCGGGTAGTTCCTCTTATGCACCTTCAATTAACACAAAGCATATGCAACAACATTCTTAACCTACATCAACAAAACACCCAAATCGAAATGTGAAGCATCACAATAAATAATGAAGTCTTTACCTTCGACTGACAGGGTCAAAATTGGTGTTGTAGTTAGAAGAGTCTTGAGATTTTGGAAGCTCTCTTGACACTTGTCAGTCCACTAGAACGACACTTCCTATTGAGTCAACCTGATCAAGTGAGTAGCAATAGAAGCAAAGTTTTTCATGAATCGATGATAGTAACTGGCTAGCCCCCACAAAACTTCTAACCTTGGTCATTCGTCGAGTTCTTTAAAGTTCTTCAAGAATCTATTTCTTTCAGGTATGTAAGGCTAACAAAACTTTGGACTGGGTTCCTCCGCATGCCCTTTCAAATTTATTGATTCGAGTTGAGTTGAGTTGGAGATTGAATTCTTGAGTCATCTATTGTCTTATTGAGTTTCTTGTACTTATTTAAATACGTTTTGATGTTGTTCATGGGTTGAGCATTTAATTTGGATGCATGTTCATGTCTTTATTCACTTGAACCCTGATTGATGATTATATTTGATTTTGAGCATTGATTTTCCAAGAGTTTGAGTTTTCACATGAGTTTAGTCTGAGGAGTCTTTGAAAGTTTTCATTAGTTTGAACATGAATATTTTGAGTATAAATGATGATTTTGAGACAGAGTCTTAGTAAGTTGTGATTGATTTCGAAAATATATTTTTATGAAAGAACTTGATGATTTGAGCATGAGCCGTGCCTAAGTTGAATTGAAAGAGTCTTTAAGATTATAACTCTTTTGATCCTGATTTTACTATACATTATTTTGAGTCGAGATTGCATGTCTTAAAGAGATTTAAAAAGAGTTGTGTATTTAATCTAAATGAGTGGATTTGATTTAATTAATTTGAAAGAGCATAATGATTGAGATGAGATTGAGTTTTGATGAGAGTCCAATGAGACTAGTCAAAAGTATTGACTGAACTGATTGGTTTAAGTTGCAAAAGCATATTGAGTTATAGGAGTAGTATCAAACACCGAATTGAGTGAGAGTAAAACTCAATAACTACGTAGACAATGTAGGAGAAAATTGAACTGTCAAAAGTCAGATGTTTCCCTTTTTATTGTCCTGACAAGATAGGACTTGATTGATTGTGGATCCAAGTTTGGTAGATTCATCCTTTACCTTGGCAAATATTGGAAGGATACAGCAATGACGTCATTTCTTTGTACAATACCTACTTATAGGTGGTGGTATTGTTGTCGGTTATGAGAGACTCTCAAATTGTGCATGAAAATATATAACATATTTTGAACAAGTTGCATATTACGGAGTCCTTCTTAAAGCATTATTATATTTTATACTTACATATCATAGTGAGTTGGGTGAGTTTCATTCTATCTTGAGTACCTTTGATGTATTGTTGTTTCATTCTACTATATTACATACTCATATATTCCATGCACTGACGTCTATTTGGCCTTGGATCATTTTTTGATACAAGAACAGGTATTAGAGTTCATCAACGGATGCTTTGTTGAAGATCTATTTCTTTCTTGATAGTGGTGAGACCTCCTTACTTTCGAAGGATTCATATTCATTTTTTTCTTTACATATCTTATGAGTAGTTCTTTTGATGTAGTCATAAACCTGTCATTGTCACCATCTAGATAGTAGATATAGAAGCTTTATAGACTAGATAATGATGGATTTGTTTTGATATATTTAACTCTTGATTAGTTTTCTTTCAAACTATGTTTCTGATTAGAATGATTGAGATTGTTAATTAAGTTAGCCCACTAAGATTTGTTTTTCTCTTAAACTAAGTGTTCTGCTGAATAAGTAAAGGTGTGATCAGGACAAGTGATTCACTTAAGATCCAGCAATGGCTTCTAAATGTCATGATCCTGACCCGACGTGACTGGCACCCATACTAATCCTCTGGTGGGAGAACTATTAATAGAACCCAACTATCACATAATTTTGAGATACAAGAAATGTAAAGATACAAAATTAGCTTAATTTAAGTAAAATAAGGCCGAGTTCCTATAAACTCAGTAAAGTTCAGTCAACAACTCAAAACATGATGAGATACCTAGGAACTGAAAGTCAATCGTATAAAAACTCTAAACAAGTCATCAAGTCTAGGAAAAAGGGAATGCAATCCCAAATAAAGCCATTAAGAGTAAACCAGTATTAGACATCTAAGTCCCGTAAGAAGGACTAGAAGTAAAGAGAGTCCACGAAAGGCTGAAAGAACAACTCACCCTTGAACTCGAATAATTGTCACTCCTCTAAGCGAGGTCTCTCTGCAGTCGGTTGAATATTCCCTGTAGTCAACCAAGACAGAGCAAGTGTATTATCGGTATACAAAATCAATAGTGTACTGGTAGGATCATGCTGCTAGCCAGTAAGTAGATCATAGACAACTAAACTCAACATAGTAAGCACATATTGGCACACCCTATGAGGGTACCCTAGATGTGACTAGCATTCTAAGACCATTACTGATCTCCAAGTGAACCATTTGGTCCAATCACACATCCGAAATCTCAGCGAAAGGTTTAACATAATATAAATGATAGATAATACAAGTGGGCTATCACGACCCAAACTAGGTCCAAGTCACGACAACACGATCGGGATATGAGGGACCCCAACCATAAGCCATCTTAGCATATATCGCATACATAAGGTAAAGAACATGATAAAGATAAGCAGAAGTAATCATCACAAGGGAATGGGACTAAGGAAGATCAACTCTATAAACGTCCAACCGGACTACACCATAATATCGTCTAAGCATGCCTCTAGTCAAAACCATAGAAACATGAATAAAAGTTATGTCCTCGATAGAATGAGGACTCACCAACTTCTCGAGAATCTAGGGAAAACTCTAGCCACGAATAGGATGATCGCGAGTGTCGTCCGTTCCTACATTATGAGACAATATAGGCAAAATATGTGTTAGTATATTTGAATGTACTAAGTATATAAGGTATGCATGGACAAGTAAAAGAATGTAATCAATATGCCATAAGATGTATGACCAATCATAATGAACATGAGTAAAGATTAAAAGTAATTCAAAACATAAGAAACTCTTGGTCAATGTATATCATAAAACTTTATCATAAACTCATAACTTAACTCCAACTTGTGTGAGATAGGACTATTAAGAACTAATATCATACAAACTATTACATAAAATATGATGACTCTTGCATCGAGACAGACTGATGACTCTTGCATCGAAATAGGGAAGACTACCTTGCTAGGGCATACTCCAAAAGTAACTATTCAACTAGGCTATGTGGATCCACTAGCTAGGCCATGGAAACAACCTATGTGGACAACGTAGTTTGAGACTTTAGGTTGCTACTAGGATTCGCTTGTGTAACTAGCTGTGTTATCAGACCAAACCCCACTTAGAAGCCCTCTCGGTTCTTAGTTAATATCACAACAGAAACTCATAAACATGATCATAACATAGTAGGGAAAGATAGTAACTGCCTACAATCCACCTTTAAAACATATTAGGAATATTTCATCTACTTGGTGATTCATAAGAATCCATAACTTTACTGAGAATTTTCTTTATCACCATCTTTAAACATCTTTTGATCTTATCTCTAATCATCATCATAACTTTAACTTTAAAATCTCATATAAAACTTTCATTGAAAATCATTTAACTCATGATCAACTCATAAACTCATCTTAGCTTCATAATCATAGCTCAAAAATATAGCTTTATGCATGGTCAACTATAATTCAACTTGAAATCATGCAATTCATATGAGAACATGCATATAAAGATCATTGATAACATTTAAAAATGAAATCAAACTAGCCCAATGCAATTTATCAAAACTAGGGTTTATAATCAATTGAAAATTGAATGAAAACTTAAGGAATCTTTGGGGCTTCATGTGTGAAAAAGTCCCATGAATCAATTCACACATACCTTGCTAGAATTCACTAAGAATTGAAGAAGAAACCTTGTAGAAATCTGGAAACTCTAGCTTTAGCTTAAAGAGAAAACCTTGAGAGACTTTGTTCTTGCCTTATAAAATTCTAGGAGAATGAATTGAATAGGAGGGGAATTTGAAGAATTGAATACTTATAGACTTTGAACTTGGCCATAAAAGTATCTAGGTTCATTCAACCAAACTTTGTAAAAGACACAATTACCCCTCATTAAATCTTAAATTTTGAACCTACGAACCATCTCCTACGGGTCGTTGAAGGAATAATGAGTCATCTAAATGAATCGTCCTGTAGGTCTGATAAAAGTACCAAAAATTGAGTCTCTGAAGTTTTGGAACAACTCTACTTTACAACCCGTCATAAAGGAAATAAGCCTTTCTTTGGGCTCGTCCTATAGGTCCCAAAAACTTGCAAATTAGAAGGACTCTGAAGTTTTGTCACGAGTCGTTGTTACGACCCGTACTGGCAAGCTGTAGACTTGGACTTAAGGGATCTTTGAATAAGTCCCTTAAGGTATGGTTTACGAGAGGTTCCTACGACCCGTCAAAATGATAATGACTCATCCTATTGAGTCGTAAAACCTTTTCTGAGGGCAATATCTCATTTTGCTCGAGGGATCACTCTACGACTCAACTTTACGATCCATAGAAATATCTACGAGCCGTAGAGTGACTCATTCACATGGGTCATTTCAATCATTTTGGTAGTTTTCTCCTTGGTTTCAACTTTCTGACTTTCGGGGTCTTATAATGTCTCCCCCTTGAAAATATTCATACTCGAATAAGATTAACTTATTATAGGGAGGGCACACAAAAAAAAGTACTAGCAACCCAACATGAACATGATGATATCTTAAAATGCATGGAACATGAAAACTTCAACTTAACATTAAATCATGACTTTAAAATCAACTCTTTCATGAACATGCATGTATATGAATGACATAGGATAAACTGAATACATAACAGTTCAATTTATCTCGAATAAGAACAACTTACTACTTTAAACTTGAGTAAAGGGAAAGAGGCACGGGTATCGTTTCATCATATCCGCCTCCGCCTCCCAAGTAGCATTTTCTACTTGTTGATTTCTCCATAACACTTTGACGGACACAACTTCTTTGTTTCTTAACTTCTTAACTTGACGGTCTAAGATTTTCACCGGAACTTCCTCATAAGTCAAATTCTCCTCTACACTTAAATCTTTCAAGGGCACAATGGAGTTTGGATCACCCACGAACTTCTTCAGCATAGACAAATGAAACACCAGGTGAACCATAGCTAACTCGAATGGAAAATCTAACTCATAAGCCACTTTACCAACACATATCAATATCTTGTAAGGTCCAATATATCTAGGACTCAATTTCTCTTTCTGCCCAAAATGCATTACAACCTTCAAATAGAACCAATCATTCACTTCAAATTCAAGCTCTTTTTTCCTAACATCTAAATAGGACTTTTGATAACTTTGAGCCATCTTCTGCCTCTGCCTTATGAGTCTTACCTTCTCCATAGCATCGATAACCAAATCTGCACCAATCAAGTTCGTCTCACCAACTTTAAACTATCCCATTGGAGATCTATATCTCCTCCCGTACAATGCTTCGAAAGGAACCGTTTGGATGATAGAGTGATAACTATTATTATTCGCAAACTCAATCAATGGAAAATGTTTATCCTAATTTCCTTTAAAATCAATAACACGCGCCCTTAACATATCCTCTAGAATTTGGATCATTCTTTCGGCTTGACCATCAGTTTGAGGATGAAAAGAGATACTTAACTTAACCTTTGTACCAAGACCCTTTTGAAAAGACTTCCAAAAATGCAAAGTGAATTGTGTACCTGAATTCGATATGATGGACAAGGGCATACCATGAAGTCTTACCAATTTATGAACATACAACTTAGTATAGGATTCGACACCATAAGAAGTTTTAACTGGTAGAAAATGAGCCAACTTGGTCATCCGATCTATAACAATCAAATGGAATCATATTACTTCTTAGTACGAGGCAAACCCATTTTGAAATCTATATTCACATCTTCCCACTTCCAAGTAGGAATCTCAGTATCTTAGGATAGACCTCCGGGTCTTTGATGCTCGACTTTGACTTGTTGGTGATTTGGACACATAGCTACAAACTCCGCTATGTCCTTCTTCAAATCATTCCACCAATATACTTCTGTCAAGTCATGATACATCTTAGTGGAACCCAGATGATTCAAATATTGTGAACTATGGGCTTCATTCAATATGAACTCTCTCAACCCATTACCATTGGGTACACACAACCAATCTTGGCAACATAGCACACCATCTCCCCCTTGAGAGAAAGCCTCAATAGCTTTTTCAGCCACCGACATCTTTAACTCGACTAGCACCGGATTATGGTCTTGTTTAGCCTTAACATCCTCTACAAGAGATGATTACATACCATTATGCATAATAACACCTCCATTGTTGGATTTAACCAACCACACACCTAAACGTGCCAATTTATGAACATTTTTGATCAATTCTTTCTTATCTTCTTCAACATGTACCACACTATTATGGACAATCTACTTAGTGTATCGACAACTATATTTTCCTTACCCAGATGATACAACACACTCATATCATAATCTTTCAACCACTTAAGCTATCTTCTTTGCCAAAGGTTCAAGTCTACACATATTGTAAACTCTTATGATCGATGAACACATCCATATAGACACTATAAAAGTAGTGTCTCCAAATCTTTAACACACAACCGCCGCTAGTTCAAGTAATAGATTAGATAGTTTAGTTCATGCACCTTAAGTTTCCTAGAAACATAGTTTATTATCTTACCATATTTCATCAATACACAACCAAGAACAACCCTTGAGGCATCATAATATACCATGAAACTATCAAACCCTTCCAGCAAGGTCAAGATAAGAGTGGTAGTAAGATGATCCTTCAATTCTTGAAAACTCTTTTCACATGCTTCCAACTATTGAAACTTGAGGAACCTTTGGGACTTCATGAGTGAAAAGATATCATGAATCAATACCCACATACCTTGATATAATTCACTAAAAATTGAAGAAGATACCTTGTAGAAATATAGAAACCCTAGCTTTAGGTTAAAAAGGAAACCTTGAGAGACTTTGTTCTTGCCTTAGAAAATTCTAGGAGAATGAATTGAATAGGAGGGGAATCTGAAGAATTGAATACTTATAGACTTTGAACTTGACCATAAATATTTCTAGGTTTATTGAATCAAACTTTGGAAAAGACACAATCACCCTTCATTAAATCTCAAATTTTGAACCTATGAACCAACTCCTACGGGTCGTCGAAGGGATGACGAGTCATCTAAATGACTTGTCCTACAGGTCAGAGAAAACTATCAAAAATTGAGTCTCTAAAATTTTGGAACGACTAGTTTATAAACCATCATGAAGGAAATGAGCCATTCTTTGGACTCATCCTATAGGTCCCCAAAACTTGCAAATTGGAGGGTCTCTAAAGTTTTGTCATGAGTCATTGTTATGACCCATAACAACTTCTACAACCTTTCCTGACAAGCCGTAGACTTGGCCTTAAAGGATCTTTGAATAAGGCCTCAGAGGTATGGTTTACCAGAGGTTCCTACTTCCGGTCAAAATGATGATGACTCATCCTCTTGAGTAGTAGAACCTTTTCTGAGGGAAACATCTCATTTTGCTTGAGGGTTCACTCTACGACTCAAATTTTGTGACCCATAGAAAGCTCTATGAGCCATAGAGTGACTCGTTCACATGGGTCAGTTCAATCATGTTGAAAGTTTTCTCTTTGGTTTCAATATTTCGACTTTTAGGGTATTACACGGGCACTCAAAACATCATAAAAATTGAAATAATATGCTAAAAAAATACTCAAGCATGAAGGGATTCAATATCACATACTCAATAATGAAATTTAGTTTTTAAAACAAGCTCTGCAACAAATCCCTCCAATTCAACTCTGACTCTGTCCATGAATCCTCTAACTAAATACTAGAGATGTGCCAAGATAAGTCCAAGGCTACCTCAACTGACAATCAAAAGAAAAAGAATGGATGAAATATAACTGAAGTCCTCTAGATGCAGGGAGTACTCACCAATAGCTGGATGGGGTTTAGTCTTCAATGGTATGCCTGTTGAGGACTTTTATCACCTGTATCTACTTCATAAAATAATATAGGACAAATGACGTGAATACATGGAATGTTCGAGTATGTAAAATGGCTAAAGGAAGACTTATTCAAGATACTCAACTCAACTGAACTCAATTTTGAAAATAGCTCAACTCAATAAAACAATAACAACAACTCAGTGAAATCCCATAATATGGGGTCTGTGGAGGGTAAAGTGTACACAGACCTTACTCCTACTAAGGTAGGATGACTATTTCCAAGAGACCCTCGGCTCAAAAAAAGCATAAAAAGAGGTTAGATAAGGCTAAGAAGTTCAAAGCGATATGAGAAAGCAAATAACGAATAACACAAATAACAAAAGCGACACAAATAAGATAAAGTAATCAAAGTACAGAAAGTAATAGAAAAATAATAACAAAAGTTATAGCATAAGAAATTATAGTGCGTTAATGTGTCTACTAATACGAAAGAATAACGAGACTATGTACTAGCCTTCTACCCTAATATGACTCCTCCACACCCTCCTATCTAAGGTCATGTAACTTAATAAAACATGAAGTAGAATAATATAATTCTTTAAATAATATGCAATTAGAGATATAACTCAATATATAAAAGTCTTAAAATTTACTCTTTGGGAGGTTATCTAACCGACAACCATCACTTATGCGCTAGTGATGATACAATGCTTAAGAGTTGTCATTGCTGCAGCCGTCCAATACCTTGCCAGGGTAAAGGACGCTCAACCTCATGGATCCAGTACAAAAGTCCTCTTTTAGGACAAGAGAGGCTTGACCTCTATCATACGCTGGTTACATAGTTTATAGACTCACCCAATATCGATGCTCAATACTACTCCCAAAATACTTTATTATACTCATATACATATTAAGTGAGAAAAAATTCTCAATTTACTTATTTAGTCTCTTCCGAAGTTTAACTCAAGATTCAACTCAAGCAATGCATTTAAAATAAATATATAATGTGACTTCTCAACTCAATCTCAACATAGACATTTTAATGAAATATTGCCCAACTCGTTTATATATAGAATACTCATGCTCAAAATGCTACTTAGGAGATTTCTCAACTCATGCTCAGACTCTTTCTCAATCAAAGATAATAGATGTTATTCCTTAACTCAAAATAAATACATAAAATATTTAATGCAAGATGTTCACAACTCGTTCTTTAAAACTCCGTCAATGCATAATGTACAATGAAATCTCAATTAGGGTTCGTATGGATGCAAATATGAACCCAAGCCTTAATTCAAGAATTCATCAAGGACTATCATAATACATGTATAATAACACAAGAAAATTTATATACGAACTTAATAGGAATGATAGATAATTCAAGAACTCGATTCATAGAACTTTGAAAATCATCTCAACTAAGTAAACGAAAGATGTAGAGCATGTGGATGAACTGAATACACGTTATAGGTAGCCTTAAATACCTGGGATGAAGATAGGACAATCAATCTTGCAAGATATTGTTTGAATTGTTTGAACCCTAGCCTCTTCTCCACTCCTTAGCCCTAACTCTTAAGTTAATTTAGCGTAAAAGACTTAGAAATGCATTTAGAAAATCTTTTAAGGTTGAAACTAACCTATATAAGTCGTGGGTTAAGTATAGGAGGGGTAGGGAAAAGAACAGAATACCCCTCTTTAAAATAAAAAAATGGGCAGAAAAATTGACCTGTGGGGGAACAAGTGCACGACGTGGACTTGTTCCCTCATAGTGTATTTTTTTGAAAATTTTTTCGATCAAATTCTAACCTCGTAGATAACCAGCTAAAATTATGTCCAAATCTGTGGCAGGTCCGCGACTGATGTGTCGCAAGAATACGATATTTATGATGCTCAAAACAAGGAGTTATTGTAAGTTCTCAAGCGCATTTTGTTAGTTTGATATGTGTTTTTTTAGTTAGTTTCCAGGACAATTGAAGCACACTTGCGTTGATGGTATTTGGCATGGTTCATATGGAAATTTTATTGATCTTGAAGTATTTTGGTAGCTTGATATTGAGGTGAGTCAAAAGGAAAGCAAAAATGCAAGAATTTCTAGGTTGACTTGAGTTTGGCAAGGTTTCGCGACAACTTGAAAGGAAAACTTAAAGAACGAACTTCATCGGAACTTGAAGGACCTTGGAATATGTGTTGGGAGATTAAATCAACCTATTTTGACCAAGTATGCCCACCAAGACATACACCAAGGGCCGTGGTAGGCAGTACTGGCCATGAAAAGCACCTCCCATCCGTGAAGAAAGCTCCCAAGTGTTGTCATGAAATTGGCTAAGGCTCACATCAAGGAAGCCTCACAATGAGTCGTGGTCCTCACCACTGGATATAGTGGGCACCATGGTGGTGTACCCATCCATCAAAATGCCAAGTCAAGATATGAAAGGGGCAAGGCAACCACCAGGAGCCAAGGCAAGAGCAACATGGCCAACGCAAGAGCAGCATGGCCAAGGCAACCACCAAGGGCCTCACCACGAGCCATGGTCCTTACCACTGGACATGGTGGGTTGGCCAGCCGCAAAATGCCAAGTAAATGAACAAGTAAGGCTACCAAAAGCCTTGGTTCCCACCACTGGCCATGGTGTCTCCCGTCCAGCACCATCCGAATCCAAAACCAACTTGGTTTTCTCGTTCATTTAGGATTAGATTTAGGTTTCTATAAATACCCTTTTGTGTTATTTTTTAGGGTGCACTTTTCCTATACCTTTTACACATTTTCCTACTATTTAGAGGATACATTACATGAACTAAACTCCATTATTGAAGAATTTTTCATCAACCACACGAAATTGGATAGATTTGGGAAAAGAACACAGCTAGGATTCTTTGATTTCTAGTTTTGGTGATTGGAATCTAAGTCTTATTGTTCAATTGTGAGTTTGATTTATTGTTATTTGTAAGCGTTATAATACATGTTTCATTCATTATTTATTTAATTATCCATTGAAATTATGCAAGGCTAAACCCACAACGAGGGTTGTAGGAACCATGACAACTTAACTAGAATAGGCAAACGTAGGATTGATATTTGTGAATTGTTATTGCATGTATTGTGATATATTTATTCAAAAGTGTTTCTTAGTGAGTGCACATATTAAGAACTTGACTGTATTTATTGCTTTCTCGGGAGGGAGTTAGTGATTAGAAAAAGAATTTTACAATATAAATTCGAATAGTCTGGCTTCAAAAGAAGGGATAAACTTCATCTAAGTTACTTAAGACTGGGAGGAGATAGTACTCTGGGATCCAGGTCAAGGGTTAGTAAAGTATACATTTTGAGATCGGAAGGAGATGAACGAGATACATCTAAGAAGGACCGGAAGGTGAATTAGATGTTAATTAACTCGCTAGATTTTGTATGTAATATATTAAACGATATCGTGGATATGATTAGGCTATTAAATTACAAGTCATGGAAATGCAATCCTAGTCTAGTCTTCATTTTGTTTACAACCTAAATCTTGTTTACTTGTTATTACTTTGTCGTTTGTTCTTAAATCATAATCAAAACTCACACTTTTACTTTATGCAAGTTTATTTTTGGGAAGTAGTAACTACGACTGAATAGTGATAGCTAATATAACTTGTTTCAACCTATTCCATATGGGTTTTATCCCGACTCTTAGTTGGGTAAAATATATTTCTAACTATCGTCTATATCTCTTTCAAGAGGTATAATTGAGCGTTATCAAAATGGCGTCATTGAAATAAGCTATTAGTTGCTCTATCAGTTTTTAGTTCTATTTCCTAGTTTTACTATTTGTTTTTGTTTTTTTGTTTTGATTACTACTAGGCTCAAGTTAGTGAAAAACCCAAGGAAGAAGGCAACCCATGTGGAAGCTTGATGAAGTCTGAGCAATCAAGTATATTACGTCGTGCCGCGACATTAAATCAAGCGCTTCATGAGAGGCAACCCATGTGGATACTTGATAAAGTCTGAGTATTCAGGTAACCTATTACTAATGCCTAGGGCATTAGAGGTAAGATCACTTTCCTTGTTTTAAAGTCTCGAGTCTTTAAGTGCAATGGGTACAATGCATGAAATTTTAATAGGGAGTGGGGCATCTTGAAACCCTTTGGAGTTTTTCTTGCCATGTTTATTTTCTCTGACGGTGTACTAACTAGTAAAACTGACATGTTTATGTTGTTTGTGTGAATACAAGTGTCTATAGGAGTTTTTAGTTGCCCGTGAAAGTGAAAAAATTGCAAAAATGGCCCCTATTTAAAATTTCTGAATGATTGTGTGATGGTATCTTAAATGTGATAACTAATTTTCTGGGATCTTTGTAACATTGTACATAGTGATTTGTTGGTCAAATGATGGAGTTGATTAGTACTAAATAGCATAAGATCAAGTGATTTTTTGGTCAAATGATGGAGTTGATTAGTACTAAATAGCATAAGATCAGTGCCATGTGTGTGAGCTAAATTTGTATAGTTTGATTGATGTATTTGTAAGGTAGAACTTTCCTGGTTAGTCTCACTAAAACACAATTGGTTAGCTAAATTAGGACAGGATCATAGGCCTTTGTTGATAATGAGTCACTTAGCCTAAATTTAACCAACTAAATGAAATTGTACCCTTTGATCCAAAAGTTTGAGCTTTAATAGACATTTTCTTTGATTAAACACAATTCTCCTTTCCTTGCCGTTTGTGAATCTAAATTTTAGCTCTAGTCTCTCCAAGGACAATGTGAACCTCAACTTAGGCTAAAAATCTAAGTTGAGGGTTACTACTATAAGGAGAATCAATTTTGTAAACCTTTATCTTGGCCCTGGTCCCTTGTAGGTGATTATAAACTTCAACTCAGGCCAAAACCCTAAGTTGAGGGTGGCTACTATAAGTAAAGAAAAAAATTTAGAGTATGAAAAAAATGGTGGGAAGAGAAGAAAATAAAAGCATAGGTTGTGGCTGCAAGTAAAAATGAAGATAAGTGCAAAAATGAGTTATAAAGAAAGAATATGATTGAACAAAAGCGGAAACCACACCCAAGAAGAAAGAATGAAGGAATAAGGGAACAAAAAGAGTTTGGGGGTTGAATACAAGCACCTAAGTCAAAGTAGAGTTTGAAAGGGAAAAGTAGTTACTTTTATCCTAAATGTATCCTACTTGATCCCTAGCCTATGTTATAAGCCTAAAAGTCCTATTTTGATCCTAAAAAGGTTATTCAAGAGTTGAAGTGTTATAAATAAGGAAAATCCTATGGTCTTTACTTTTGCATTGCTGAACTTCTTTTGAGAGTGTGAGTAATCTTGTTTCAGTCTCTGTTTTGCTTATATACACTATGTGAGAGACTTCTTTGTAGTGAGGGCACTGTTATTGTATTGTTTGATTGCTACATTGAATGGTCAATGACTATTTACATTGATTTGGTTAGGCTATAGATAGTACAATGTCATGAAGTAATCCCCGAAAGTTGGTTAGAGCATGAGTTCATTGCATGAGTGTAGTTGGGCATGAGTTTTATGTTGCGGGGCTGCTATATGTTTCTTATGAGTTAATTGTATTTGTTCATCGTTTGGTTTATGTTTTGTTATTTCTTAAGGTCAAGCAACAATTCTAAGTTGAGGGTGTTGATATGTCACCAAAATACAATATTACGACGCCCAAAACAAGGAGTTATTGTAAGTTCTTAAGCACATTTTGTTAGTTTGATAAGTGTTTTTCGTTAGTTTTTAGGAAAATTGAAGCACGCTTGGGTTGATGGTATTTGGCATAATTCATATGGAAATTTGATTGATCTTGAAGGATGTTAGTATCTTGGTATTGAGGTGAGGTCAAAAGGAAAGCAAAATATGCAAGAAGTTCTAGGTTGACTTGAGTTTAGCAAGGTTTCGCGACAACTTGAAAGGAGAACTCAAAGAATGAACTTCACCAGAAGTTGAAAGACCTTGGAATGGGTGTTGAGACATTAAATCAACATTTTTTTACCAAGTATGCTCACCAAGACAGCCACCACGGGCTGTGGAAGGCAGTACTGGCCATGAAAAGCACCTCCCATTCATGAAGAAGGCTCCCAAGTAAGCTGCCAAGAAATTGGCTAAGGCTCACACCAAGGAAGCCTCACCATGATCCGTGGTCCTCACCACAGGATGTGGTGGGAACCATGGTGGTGTGACCAGCCATATAAATGCCAAGTCAAGATGTGACATGGGCAAGGCAATCACCAGGAGCCAAGGCAAGAGCAACATGGCCAAGGCAACCACCAAGGGCCTCCCCACGAGTCGTGGTCCTCACCACTGGCCTTGGTGGGTTGGACATACACAAAAGGCCAAGGAAATGACTAATGAAGGACACCACTGGCTCTGGAGGCTCCCGTCCAGCACTACCCATGTCTAAAATTAAGTTGTTTTCCTAGTTTGTTTAGGATTAGTTTTAGGTTTCTATAAATACCCTCTTGTGTTATGTTTTTAGGGTACACTTTTCCTATATTTTTTACACTTTTTTCCTACTATTTATAGGATAAATTACATGAACTAAACTCTAGTGTTGAAGTATTTTTCATCAACCACACGAAATTGGACAGATTTAGGAGAAGAACACACAACTCAGATTCTTTAATTTCTAGTTTTGGTGATTGGAATCTAAGTCTTATTATTCAATTGTGAGTTTGATTTATTGTTATTTGTAAGTCTTCTAATACATGTTTCATCAATTATTTATTGAATTATCCATCCAAATTATGTAGGGCTAAACCCACAACTAGGGTTGTGGGAACCATTACTACTTAACTAGAATAGGCAAACATAGGATTAATAATTGTGAATTATTTTTGCATTTATTGTGATTTATTTATTCAAAAGTCTTTCTTAGTGAGTGCATGCATTAAGAAATTACCCGTATTTATTTCTTGCTCAGAAGAAAGGTAGTGATTATGAAAACAATTTCACAATAGAAATTCGAAGAGTCTGGTTTCCATTGAAGGAATAAACTTCGTCAAAGTTACTTGAGATCAGGAGGAGATAGTACTATGAGATCTAGGGCGAGGGTTAGTAAAGTATACATTCTGAGACTGAGAAGATATGAATGAGATGTGTCTAAGAAAGATCGGGAGGTGAATTAGATGTTAATTAACTTGCTAGATTTTGTATGCAATTCATTGAACAATATCATGATACGATTAGCCTATTAACTTACAAGTTATGGGGAACACAATCCTAGTCTAGTCTTCATATAGTTTACAACCTAAATCTTGTTTACTTGTTATTACTTTGTTGTTTGTTCTTAAATCATAATCAAAAACCCCACTTTTATTTTATGCAAGTCTATTTTTGGGAAGTAGTAACTACGACTGAATAGTGATAGCTAATAGAACTTGTTCCAACCTATTTTCTGTGGGTTCTACCCCGACTCTTAGTTGGGTAAAGTATACTGCTAACGATCATCTATATCTCTTTTGAGAGGTATAATTGAGCGTTATCAGCGACGCGGACCTGTCGCCCATTTTTCTATTTTCGTCGCTTCACTTCGAAACTTTATCTTTTGATCCGGTTGGACTAAAATTTAACCAAGACTATTTTACAACACAATTTTTCATCCTGATCAATATCCTGGCCTTGGATTGACCAAAAACGTTAAGAAAGATGTGTTGCGCAAGCATTCTTTAGTCTAGGGGTATTTTGGTAATTTTTTCGAGTGTAACACATATATAGAGAATAGGCTTAACTATTTTCATATCAATCAGTAATCAAAAAGACCACAGTTCAGTAATCTCAATATCATGCAACTTCATATAGGGGCCCTCTTATGGGACCTGCAAACACTTAATTTGAGTCAGAACGTGACACCCGATCCAACGTTTGTGTCAAAACGTGATATTCGATCCAAATATATGTCGGAATGTGACACCTGATCCAATTATGTATCGAAACGTGACACCTGATCCAATTATATAAACTAATCATAAATTATCAATAATAGTTCACATTCTAACACCAAGAAACAGGTTCATCACAAAACAGGCCGATAGTGACCATTTCACATATTTTATAGCATGCTTCCCTATTCATATATACATCTGCATACAATGAAGTAATTTAGTAAGTACATGAAATACATACGGGGAAACAAACCATCACCTACCTCAAATTTGAGCTTCAACAACTCTAAGATACAAGAGCTTTTTCTTTCTGAGTTGTTCTGCTTGTTCTTGGTTTATAACAGTAAATACATATACAAGTTCAACAAAATGCCTAACTAACATGAATAATAACACAATTTTCATCCTAGGCTAAACTCATGATCCTAACCCCCATTTTAGGGCTATTTTCCACCATTAGTTTTCAAGCTAAAACCATCCCTCAAGATCTATCAGCCACCATAGATTATGGGTTCTAGGAATCAATTTATAAGTTTAGGGAGTAGATTACTTACCTTCGGCACAAATTGGGGTGGAAACCAGTAGGAAATCTCCCTAGGTCATTTCTGATCTTTCAAGAACGAAGTGGGAATGAAGTAAACCATTTTGGGGTTTTTCTCGTCTAATATTCATGACTGTTCCACCACAGCGAGACCATCCTGCTCTGGTGGATTGCACGAAAATAGAGAGTTCGGAACTTGAGCTCCAAACTCTAATTTCACAACACACTCCCATTCCATGACATTTTAAATCATACCTTTCACATCAAATTCAATTATGAGAGTTTTACTCACCCTTTTGCGATTCTGCAAAACCGTAAATGCTCCATATCATCTTGGATATCATCTAACTGAATGATATTACCGATTCAATCCCCCACCTATCATAAGGTCACGTTAGACCTCACCTGACTCAGAAATCATTCAAGTCCAGCCTAGGCTAAATTTTTTCAAAGTTACTATTCGAAATTTTCTGGCCTAAATTCCTTGCCATTGGCCTATTCATAAGGACGGGGACAGGTCATTATAGTGAACACCGTTAATAAAAAATATTTTATAAAATTTAGGTAAACGTTTCATAGTTATTTTCTTTACATAGACCTAGATTCATGGCTCTCTTTTTTAAAATTGGTTTCAAATTTAAAGTTCATTAGTCTATTAGAGATAAAATTAAAGGGGAAAATATTTTAAATTATATACATAACTAATATACTTTCTTTCTCTCTCTCTACCTATCTCTTTCTCTATCTATCTATCTATCTATCTATCTATTTGTGTGTCTGTCTATATAATTTTATTTTTTCTTTTGTATAATTTTAGTAGACTCAAATATTATCAAGTTTTCAAAATTTTAAATCAAACCAAATTTAAGTATACATTGTTGATGACATATTGAATGCCTGTGTAAATTCTGGTAAAAAGGATAGTTCAACTTTCTTTTAAAAAAAAATAATCTCCCATGTCTGAGGTGTTATATATCAGAATGTACATACAAGAGGGGAGCTTGGCCTTACCTCCGAATATAACACAAGGATAAAAATTTATTCTTCACAAAAAGAGGGCAGGAGAAGCTAACTTAGATATTCCAATCCTCGGAAAAAGAAACTCTCTAGCTTACTAACAAAAAAAATTGCCTTGTCATATTTGAGCCTTATAGAAGGCATCTGGCTCTTGTCTAGTTGGAATGGACCCTTAGCCCCTATAGGAAGTTGGTGATGGGTGTCATAATAGGCCTCATTTTGATTGCTCATGGCTAATTTAGCAAGTTGGCCTGCAACCATATTGACGTCCCTGAAATAATGTTCTACTTTGACATTAGCAAGTTTCTTCAGATTTTGAAGGATAGTTCAATGACCTCACTTGTTTGTACTCAATATATATCTGAATTTGAATGGTTAGGTCCTTAGGTGATTAAGTGTATTTGTTTTCATTATAATTTAATTACTTATTCAATCTGAAAAAATCATAATCATTATGATCTTGAATATAGTCTTGGCCATGCGATACGAAATTATGATGTGAAATCATGAGATGAAGTTGAAGCTTTGTTTGGATATACGATTTGGATTTTTTATGTTGTATGTTTTCTCATAAACATAAAAACTCCATAAATTGAAAACTATCAAAATTGCTTCAATTGTTTATACAATCTTACCAAATAAATAAAAGTTTATAAAATCGCATTATACATTATCACAAAGTTATTCTAAAAAAATACAACATTTGATCAGGCCTTAATTAATTCAATAAAAAATAAAATTGAACATAAGTTGTAGTGTTCAAGTTGTTAGTAGCTAAGGAAATTATTTTTGCAGTTAATGACGCAGGCCATAGTGATTAATCGTCTTCTCCACTCAATATAATGATGATTTGTTTTATTAAACATTGATTTGAATGAAGTAGTAATAAATTTGATTAAAAATAATGAATTTAGTGAATATAAATGGTAAACTAAGAATTGATTTGAAGTAAAAATAAATTTTATATTGAAGAGAATAATCGTTAAATGAGATATAAATAGTTTTAAAAGTAATGATATGAATTATAAATTTTATTTACATATGATACAAATGGCTAGTAGATATATATAAATTAAATATGAGTTATTTTTATAAAATATAAACTTATGAGTCAATTTTTATATTAGAAAAATCACATATCATGATTTGGAATTCCCAAAACATAATTTTTGGTGAATTTGGTATTTCATCTTCTCATGATAAATCATGAGATGAAATCAACGTAAAATCGCACGTCCAAATGCCGATTTCATCTCATGATTTCATCTCATTAGATGAAATCGCGTGGCCGAACGCCTACTTAATATCATTACGAGATATTTTTGCAAGGATATTTAATAAATGGTGAAAATTAATTATCTACAATTATAAATTACCATCAATAACCACAATCATAAGTGACCATTACTAACCATCTTGTCATCATAACTACCACCACCATTCACTACTAAAAGGACTGTGAATATTGACCTCAAAATTTTTGACCTTAAATAGAAGTCAGTAATTTCCAACTTTTGAAAGTCGGTATTGTTAAAAAAACTTAAGAAAATCGACTTAAGGAAGTCAATTTTTCTTTTGCAAAAAAATGCAGAAAAATAACATACTGACCTTCAGAGGTAAAAAAAATTCAAAAAAAATAAATACAAGAAAATCGATCTCTTGTAGTCAGTATTGAATTAATAAATAAATAATAATATTTTATATTAGCTTAATTTAATATAAAAGAAAAAAATATTTTAAATAATTTTTAATTAAATCATCCTCTAGAGGATGGTTTTGTGTAAAATAAAAAATAAAAAAATTATAATACAGACTTTCAAAAGTCAGTAAAATTAATTTTACGTAATTAAATTAAATTTCATTAAAATATTTATATAGTAACTGCCGTAGTATTCAACCTCCTGAAATTAGGACACACTGCTTACACAAGAACTAATAGAGCAATTATGGCGAGAGAGTGCGGGTGAACTGTTTAGAGGTTCAGTGTACAATTACATAGAGAAACGAAAACCTTTCAAAATAGAAGGGTTTGATTTAATTTTTCATCATCCTAAGGCTTTGATAATGTGGATAGAGCGACAGTGTCAGCAATTGAAGATAGAATATCTTCGCTCACTGTCTAGCTTGCTGCAGTAGCCGAAATGTTTGGGGGAGGAAGCACCACAACTAAAGTTTGATATGATGAAAATAATGAAAATAAATTGGACACGAGAATTTTACGTGGAAACCCCTCTAAATGATAGAAGGGAAAAACCATGGGATAGAAGGATCTCACTATTTAATATGGAGTACACAGCTGTCAAATACAAGGAGAAAACAACAATTAACACTTCTCTTTTGTAAAAGGAACAACTACTAAAGAGGACACTCAAGACTAAAATATTTATCTTGGTGTATAACTCTCTTTGTATTCTTACTCTCTCTTTCTGGGGATGGGATAAATGAGGGCAAGAGGTCTTCTATTTATAGGAAACTAGAAACGCGTAAAATCCGCGTATTGAACCTCCCTTTTTGACTACACGTTCAAAACGCGTTTTGTTCCTTTTTGACTACGCGTTCAAAACGCGTTTTGTTGACTACGTGTTCAAAAAACATTTTGACTATCTTGCATTCTCTCACTTGAAGATTTAATTGAGAATCAATTAAGTCTTCACACCATCCTTTCTACCCAATTACTGCAATGTTACGTTTCTGCTAGGCCAATAGAAGATCGACACCATATGAACTTGTTACTGTTGATCGGCTTCGTAAACATATCT